>NC_046664.1:7010476-7012183 GCF_010883055.1 Belonocnema kinseyi | reverse complement strand
TACAATAAACTTGTTAAAATTGGAGTGATTTCCCTTCTTTTATTTTCAACATCCACTGCTACCGCAAAAAGACAAAACAGCATGTGATACTTACAGTTTCCCTGACTTTTTTCCACAAAAATGAAAATGTTTAAAAACTGAATTCGGAGATGCTATAAAATATCATAAAGGACGTCCCTCGACGCTTTTTTCAAGGACAATAACAAAAAAATTTTATTGTACTAAACAAAAATTTTATTCATATGCATTACTTTGAGGTGACGTCGTTTTTCATGTTTGCCTTTCCGATAATCTGGAAATTATTTATGAAATAAACTTTTTTGATTGCCTGCAAACAAGGTTTGTTCCGGGAGATTCGTTACTATGTTTATTTGTAAGTCCAAAGTTTTCGGCCAAAAATATTGTGTAGTTTGGAAGTAACGATCGGGTGAATTGTAACACACATAACCTCGAAATATAAACGCACGTGTTAGCAATATTAAACATGTTTTGATAAAAAAAACACAAAAAAAGTATGCGCGGACGTCCGTTAGCATGTTCGCTATTATTTCCCAGATTTTGAAGGCAAAATATTTTTTATCCTAGGAAAAAAGCCGGGGGAATCTATCACTGAAAAAATTGATACTATTTCCTAAGCGCAATGCAAATTAATCACATTTTGCTAAATTAAAGTTTTTTTGAATTAACCCACAAAAAAAAGTGTGTGGGGACGTCCGTTAGCATGTTCGCTATCATTTCCCCAATTTTTAAGACAAAATATTTATTATTCTAGAAAAAAAGCCTGAGGAACCTAAAACTGGTTAAATCGACAATTTTCTAAGTACCACATGCCCTTAAGAGGATTTTAAAAGATGTCTAAAATTGTAAAATAATTCGAAAATTTTAATTTTTTCATTTTGCTGGATTGACTAAAAGTTTTATGAAAAATACAAAATTCATTTTAAGAACTATTGAGAAATTAAAAAATAAATAAATAAAAAATAACACAGGCACAGGAAAAAAAGGTCTTGTCCACCAGACAAGAGAGGTCGCATTCTATTCATAACCTAAATGAAAAATAATAAAACACTGAAAACTATTCTCGACATAAATTGTTTGTATTCAGCGTCCGGTAAATAGAACTTGTTAGTCATTCTTTGAGCATGGCTATCAGTCTGTAGCACAATACTGCTGCCTTGGCAGATACTGTGACGATGACAACTGCCCCGAAAGGGGATGTGTAGAATGATTCATTTTCAAGACTTTAAAATAAAATTTTGAAACTATTTATGGATTTTTAGAGTTTGAGGATAATGAAAAAAATTGTTTGTGATTCCTAGGAAAACTTTTAATGTTTTTTCATTTCAAAACTGATTTTAAAAGAATATTAAAAAAGAATTCTAAAGTGACTTTGGTGTATAAATAACAATTGAACAATTATTAGTTGTCAAAAACTTTAAATAAAGGAAAGAATCCCTATTATTGAATCAAATTCGTGTGATTTCCGGGTTTTCACGGTGATAAAAATTCCCGGTCATTTTTAATACTCTAATTTTAGCTTCGAAATTTTAAGTCAAAAAATTTAATTTGTAATCGAAAAATAATTTAACCAAAGAGAAATTGTGAACGAAAAAAATGATTTTCTAACCAAACAGAAAAATCAATTACAACGAATTCGTTCCTTCCATTCAAATAGCTTGAGATTAAGTTGAATATCTAAGCTAGTCA
>NC_046664.1:7008933-7010376 GCF_010883055.1 Belonocnema kinseyi | reverse complement strand
TATTTTCAATGCGAAAAAATGGTCAAAGAAAATTTTGTACAATTTACAGAAAACACTGCGAGTTACAAGCGCCTTGGAGGTATTTACGGAATTAAATGCAAATTAGTATTCATTAGCATGTAATTTTACAAAAATTACAAAAAACTATTTGTTTATTGATAAAATATATATATATATATATATTAATATATATACCACATTTTTAATTAATTATAAAGCTTTCGTGCTACAAAAGTATTTAAAAACGATTAAGACAAGATTTTATAATAAATAATTATTAATAAAGTATTATTTATTATTAAAAAAGTATTTGTTTATTATTAAAAAACTATTTGTTTATTAATAAAAAATATATATCACGTTTTTAATCAATGATAAGTACTTTTTTGCCACAAATGTAGTCAAAAAGTTTTCAACAGTGGTTATAGCAACATTTTGTTATAAACAATTATGAATAAAAATATTTTTTAATGTATAAAAAACATATTACACATTTTTAATCAATTACGGTGACTTTTTTTACAGCAAAAATGCTAAAAAAATTGCCAAAAAGTAAACATAAGTAGTGATAGAAAGCGTTTGTTATAAACAATTATTTATTTATTAATGTCAAAAGACGTATTATACATGATAAATGAATCATATACACTTATTTGTGACAAAATTTTTTTTTGATCTTAGGCCAAAATGGCTCTACTTTCATTTATTCTCTAGGAACTTTTCCAAAATAATAGGTCTAAAAGACTTTATTATTTTTTAGATATACGCAGATTTTTATAGACTCTATTTCATCGTCTGACACAATCAACGTAAACTGAACTTAGCAGGATTTATTTCGAAAAAACTGAAGTCCACTTTTTGCCAGTCAAAACTGAATAAAATGGCCCACTTTGAGGGGTCATAACTCATGAACTATCACAGGTAGGATATTCTTCTTTTTTTTAATTACAGAAAATTGAGTCTAGTGTCACTCACCTGTAAAACACTTCTCCGTGGAGTAATTATTTGCAAGGATACACAGTGTTTTTTTAAACTTAGTGATTTCTCGCAAAAATGAAAAAATGGGGACTTTTCAATGTATCATAACTCGGAACCAATAGAAGTTAGCGGATTTTTTTCAAACAAAATTTGTTCAGAATTTTGTTTTCTTTCTTTTTTCTGTTTGATATTTTGCTCCAAAATGCAATGGGAATTATCCATCCACGTAAAAGTAACTTTGGGAACTGTTTAAAAAAAAAACCGGGTTTGGCAACAGGTCTGTTCTAGCATTTTTGATATGTCAAAAAGGACCCCAAAACGAAACTTTCTCATTAAAAACATTGCTGGTTGGATTTATTATGTAACAAAACTACCAGATGCCTGGACTAGATGTTCAGGCATTTCTAAACAATTTTTCTAGTTTTATTTAAAAGTGTAGAAAAATACGAATCATTTAAAAAGATA
>NC_046664.1:7007260-7008833 GCF_010883055.1 Belonocnema kinseyi | reverse complement strand
ATCTTACTATGGATGGGTATTTACAACAAAATGCCCTTCGAACGAAAGAAGATGCAATATAAAATGAATGATCGATAGCGGATTCAGACAATTTTTCAGAGGTGGCGAGTGTGAATTTTTTTCAACGAATGTACGTAAAGAGGATTAGGGGAGGGATTCTCCCAATTATTCAAAAGAACTTTTCTAATTAAATATAATAAGACGATAAATCTCACTTTATTTATATTTTTCAATTACAGTGTTCAAAATTATAAAAAACTTTTAGCACGTGCATATTTGTTCATTAGGGTGTAGGGGGAAGGAGAGTATGGTAACTAGTTTCCTATGCTGTCTCACGCGGGGTGCAATTATGATAAAAATTCATATTTTTAGTTCGAAAATTCAACTCTTTGCTTGTAACTTCTACTACTTTATCACAAATTTATTTCTTTGGTTGAAGATTCATAATTTTGTTTCAAAGTTGAACTATTTGCTTTATAATTCACTTTTTTGTTGAAAATTGATATGATATTTTTATCATAATGTATTTGAATCACGTATTAGTTTTATTTAAAAACTGACTATCGCGGCCCTCTTTGAATCTCCACGTTTCGTGACCCCCTGAAAGCGAGAAACCCGGTTTTACAATGGTGTCTTGTCTGTCTGTCGTTGCTGTTGTCGTTGTCGCCTCTATACCGGATAACTTTTGAAAGACTGATCGGATTCATTTGCAATTTGACATACAATTTCAGGAACCAAAAAAAGGGACGATTTCGTTCACCAGGCATTTTAGAACAAAATTTTAAAAGTTCAGGCATTTTCCAAACATTTCAGACCACTTTTGCCAAGATTTGAAAATTACAAGTATGGCTATTTACAGTATACAACAATTCGAACAATTTATGTCCATACATTTTTTTGATCAAAAGAAAATTTCTTTGGGAAGTTCTGAAAAAATATGGAGTCAATGAATGGCTCTTACAAGCTGTAAAAACAATATATACGGGTAGCTAAGCGAGTGTTAGAGTAAATAGGACATTGAGTGACAGTTTCGATATTATTCAAGGAGTCAGACAAGGATGAGTTATGTATTCATGGTTATTTATATTGTTCCTGGACAAGTGTTTAAGAATGGCTCTTTCGACGAAGAAGGTGTGGATCTCGAAACAGTAAGGGTACGTGGGTTAGCGTTCGCAGATCATAAGGTTGTTATGGCAGAGTTAATCGAAGACTTGCAAAGAATGCTGAATAAACTGAATGCAAGCATAAAGAGCATGGGCCTAAAAATTAACGCAAAGAAAACAAAAACTATGGTGTTTGAAGGAAAAAGTGAGAAAACACTATGCAATATTGGATTAAATGATGAGGGAATTTAACAAGTTGATAAGTTCGTATACCTTCGTAGCTTATTTACTAGGGACGGGAGAATAGATGAGGAATTAGATAGACGCATATAAAGGAAAGTAAGAAGGTTGTTGTTAGAGTAGGACCTCTTATAGAATTAATGCAATTGACATGAGATTCTTGCGCATAATACGCGAGAAAACTCTGATAGACAAAGTGAGGAACGAGAAAATTCTCAAATAATATTGTG
>NC_046664.1:7000930-7007160 GCF_010883055.1 Belonocnema kinseyi | reverse complement strand
TAAAAAATCTATACCCCCTTTGACATATTACTCCCTTCCCCTCCGAGTGAGCCACGCCTACGCCTAGAAGGAAATGGCTTAATGGTATAATAACAACAGCCTAGTGCAAAATAATCTAATAAAATACAACTGTAACCAAAAATGCCTTAGACATGTTGGGCAGTGACCATTTTAGGGAAACAGCTGAATGGTGTAATACTAAAAATAATAATAATAATAATCAGAGATATATCATTTTTGAAATAAAAGTAATACAAAAAACGAAATGAACATTTTGAGCCAAACAACGCACGATGTGGAAAAAAGTCGAATGAAGAAAAACGTTAGTTTTCGAAGGTCTACAACCCGAGTCGAAATATAGGTCCTTTTTATACTCTCCATGGTGCTGAATGAAGTCTTTTTTGGATCTCCTTAAGATTCGTAATCTTTGTTTGATTCTCTTAGGTCTTATTTAATACAATTTCAATCCTCTTGAAGTCTTGAAAAATTTTGCAGTGGTTTTCAAGTTCTTATTTACACCTCTTATAACCTCCACAAACTTTCAAGACCAAATTCAAGACTCTAAAAAGTCTGCGATAATTTAAAATTCTATTACGAGGTTTTAAATGTAAAATTATGGAAACTTATATCGAAAATTAACTAAAATATGAATGAATAACTATTTTTAAATATTAAAAATTATTACTATTCATAAAATAATAATGTGACCATTCATTTAAATTTACTGCATATTATAACGTGAGAATATTTCTTCGAGCTCTTTTTGGTTGATAAAGACAATTTAACGTACACTGCATTATCTATACTGATATAAATACAAACATACCTGTATTGGCAATATGCTGCAACAAGAATATATAAGGCATGTTGACATTAAAATTATTTTTATAGCTAAAATTAATTATTTAATAATTAAGAACTAAATAATAACAATTAATTCATAATTAATTAATGGATAATCAATTATTTTTAAATAATAAATTAATAATTAATTAATAATAATTTGCTCATGTTATTAGGAAGTCGAATTAGTGTTACTCGCAGAAATTTATAAAAATTCTAAATGAACCATTAAAACTTCTTAACCAAAAATAGAAACGTTTGTAGGTAATCATTTGTTAATGAGATGTCCTTTAAATTATAAACTTGAAACTTTAATCTACAATAATGAAAAAAACTGTGTTAATTTGTGACACAATATCATAATTAAAAATGTCGAAATTAAAGTTAGTTATTTAAAATTTCCTATCTAATAACATTTTTAAAGTGAATGACGTATACAATTTAAAATTAGAATTATAGGAATCTTTTTTTATATTTCATACCAATCTTTCAATGTTTTTATAAATGAACAAATATGATGAACAAAATGATCAGTGAAAAGGTCTGAACTCGAAAAAAAAATTCCGTTGACAAATGCCCCAATAATGCATTTGTTTATTAAATTTGTTTAAAAAAATTATAAGATTGAACAAAAAGTTATTAATTTTTCTGAAATTATCCTGAAGATCTTAATTAAAAAAGTTGACATGAATTTTGTATATTAACAAATGCCGGATTAATGGATTTTTTCATTAGATTCGTTTAAAACAATCATTGAATTTATTGCATTATTGTTGTTACAAATTAAAATTTATTAATCAATCAATTCTCTTCAGTTCTCTAGCCTCAGAGCCTTTACGAGGATCTGATGATAATTAATTCAATATAATGCAAGTACTATTTAACTACTCAAAATGTGCACAAATTTCCATTTTTGCCTGTTTTGAAGTTTTAAAAGGGACTTAATGAAATGCTTACTAGATTTTCGTAGATCCTCTATTCAGTACTTCTAATTTTAATGTGCAAGCGTTGTAGAACGCATTTTTTCAAAGACCGAAAATTTCAATTAAAATATTGTTTGATCTTCGTTCGTTGATTCAGAAAGGTAGATTGATGTAATATTTTTTTATATATAGTAATGAATATTTATTAAGTAAATTTTAATTTTTTCTTTTTCAAAAAATACCTAAATTTTTGTTTTAAATTTATAAAGAAAAGTTCTGATACTATAATGAAAATTAAATCATTTTATTCCAGTATATTTTATTGACATATAATTAATATCATGAGTCATATATGTGATCCTGTTTAACTGAAAAATTAATTAAAGAGACGTTCAGCAATAATTCGCCCAATTTATTCTGTCGGATTGAGATTTGCTAGATTCGTGCGAAATAACTTGATGCTCGGAAATCCATGAAGCATTTGTTGATTCTGAATATATAATTTTAGATTTTTTCAAATAATGCTTAATATCCTAACAAAGAAATTTTAATAGATTGATATCTCATAGGTTTACGTAGTTTGGGTGAATTTAGACACGGTATATATTATAACACCGCCATAATTTTTCATTCATCATATATATCGTAGGGAAAACAATGTGACGAAAAAGTGAACAGTGGTAACTTTAGCATTTTTTTTGGACAAATGTCAGTTTCACATAAATGTTAATATCTGAGAAAGTAAATGCCAGCAATTTAAACTAACCTTTATAAAGTTGCATGAAAGTGTGGACAAACTATTATTAATAAAAAACAATTTCGGACCCAAATCTCAGAAGAGCTAAAAGGCATTATTATTTCTATATTTTTGGTTTATTTTATTTCAATAAATTAATCGATTCGCACATTCATCCCTAAATTGGAATGATCACTGGTGTAGTCCTAAAAGAAAGTGGCCTGGCGTTGCTTTTCAGAAACTATGTTAGCACTTTTAGAAGTTGGGGCGGGGGTCAAAAAGCCATCTTTTCTATCAAAATTCAAATACTTGATTAAAACTTACTTTTTTAGTAGACGGTTCATCAGTTTGGTTGAAATTTAACTATTTTCATGAAAATTCGTTTTATGTTTGGTTAAAAATAAATTTCTTAAAGTGACTATTAATCTATCCCATTTTTTGGTTAAAAAATTAGCTTTCGAAAGTAGAAATAAAATTATTTGGTTAAAAATGTATATTTTTTAGTTGAAAGTTTAACTTCTTGACAGAAAACTTATATATTTTGTTAAAAATTTGTCTTTCTTGGTAAAAATGAAATCTTCTTTGAAATACCCTGTAAAAGTAAGTAATTTTTATGTTAGGGGTTCATAATTACAGTTCAAAATTCAACTATTTGCTTTTGAATAAACTTTTATGTTAAAAATTATACTGTTTTTGAAGAAATGCAGCTTTTTTGCTTGCAAATTCAACAGTTTAGTAGAAAACTAAACCATTTGGTTGGAATCGTGAAGAAATAATGCACCTGACTATTAAAATAATTTTTCCAAATTATTTCAAATTTTTTTTTCCTTTGTCGATTCCATGCGACACTGCAGCCAACTTTTTATTTGGGTATAATTATGTCCTTCTATACTTTATTCTGCACAAATATAAATTTAAAATAATTTTTAATTTCTTTTTACACTTTACAATTATTGTTTGTTGTAAACAATTGATAAACAAAAAATAAAATAGTAATTTTAAATAATAGGGTCAACGGTAATCTGTCCAGTAAATTCGCGCGAAAACATTAATTATAATTAATTAAATATTAATTAATTATTGAATAATTCATTTTCGGCTTTGTATGCACAAGTACACTTGCTTATATTATTTTAATTATATTATATTATATATTACATTTTCAAAAAATTAATGTGTGATCCACTTAACATTTTTAGAAATAGCAACAGAAATTTATCGAGAAACCTGATGTTGGGGACAAATTTTAGTTTCTGTGTTATTTGGCCAAAGGTACATGATATTAGGTGATAAAAAACTTCAGCTACATTATGGAAGATTTAGGAGGTCCCACGTATTGAATGAAATGTTCAAGCCTGAACTCAAAACAATGAGCTAGGATCTATTATATAAGCTGAAACGATCCTGTAAATACAACAGTAGGGTCGACAAAGGAGAGTTTAAATGGTTCCTTTCAATTATATTCGTCATGTCTTAGCCCTTTTGTAACCTATAGATTTTAAAATCTAATACGTCTCCTGAATAAGTTTTGCTCCTATAACTATTATTTATTGGGTAATTCAGCTGGGGCGGTAAAATATTTTGGTCAAAATAACGGATTAGGGGACGAGCACAGATCTTTGAACGGATTAGTGAAGAAGCTATTACTGATCCTAAGACCTAGAATCTGCTAAACAGGTACAAAGTTGTCACCTTTTCAGACACCTGAAAATGCGTGTCGAGGAAAGTAGCGAGTAAAGTAGCATACCACTTGCCCCCCTTTTCCCAATAATGGCGCTCTGTGCAACCGCACAGCTCGCACACCCCAAAAGCTGGCCCTCATTTTAAATCAAGTGGTTAAAATTAAAAAGTATAAAATTGGATTATTCAAAATAAAAATAAATAAAAATTCAACTATCTGAAATTAATTCCTCAGTAATTAAATCATTTCTTTAACCTTTAACAACCTTTGACAACCTGAAAATTTTTAGTTTTCAAAAAAGATAAATTTACTTATTATAATTGAAAGTTTAAAGGCTCGTGGATAAAAAAGTGTTAATATCACAATCCTTGGCAATTAAACATTTTTTAGTTTTGAATGAAGTTCATATCATAATAAAAATTTTTTCCACTGTGAGCAGTGAAAATGAGGATTAATTTATTGTTTGAGCTCAGAAAAATTGGTCTTATCCATTTTAAATATTTTAATGTTGAATTATCATTATTTTATTGTAATAACGGCACAAAATTATATAATTTAGAAGCATTAAATTTGAATCGTTCAATTTAGCTTTCGTTTGCGAAATGTAAAATTTTAAACACTTCGTATTGAAAATTATTTAGTTAAAAAAATTTTCAACTTTAAATTATTCAATTTTGGAATCTTTTAATTCTTATAGTTGCCATATTTTCGAAATTTCACTTCCAAGTTGTTTCATTTTAAATGATTATACTTAGCAATGATACCGAACGCTTATTTTTAAAAATAAGTGGTATGTACTTTTTTACTCTGAAGGTATTTAATGGGGAAATCTATGGGATCCAAGCTATTGAGATTCTTAACATCTGTGTGAATAGAAGAAGAATTTTTTGCAAGCACCTGAAAACTTTCACTTACAAAAATACACTACGAACAAAATCACCTATTTAAATGAATTAAATTATCTTTATAACTTGTGTGATAAGTATTTTTCTAAGCATTTGTAAAAATTTTAAACATAGAAAACACTAGGAAAAAGTCAAAAAGTCTCAGAAGTCAAAATTAGAATCACAGCAAATTTTAAAGATTTGCAAAAACATAAAAATATTCTGTTGAAATACAAACTTTGAATATTTGCTGTAATTCGAATTTCGACTCCTAGGTCTTTTCGATTTTTTTTCTAGCTTACCATACTAAAAAGCCCACACATGCTCAAAAAAATGTTTATACCATTATTTACAATGATAATTTCACAAAATACAAAAATTAAACTTTCTAAATTCATACAAAAATAATTTATTTATGCATATATTATAAAATGTTATATAATGATAAATGTATATTTTAGATCAATAAAAAATACGTTTACTATCATTTTTATCAATTTCAGTATTCAATATAACTGGTACACTAGGATGACAGACTCCTTCGCTTGATGAGCCCCAAGTCCCTGCTACGAGTTCAATCTCACGGCACTGCGCGCACAATAATAAAATCCTCGTACTTCATAAACCGCTGTTTTGACTAAAGTAAAACTTGACAGAAATTTATTTATAATTTATAATTAAAGAATTGTGCGAACGAGAAATTGTTTCAAAATTTTTATTTAGTGCGGCTAACCAAGCCATATGTCTGTCGATTCCAAATCAACCATAATTTTTAGGATCCTAATACGCTACATTTTCGCGTTGTAGCGATTCTGAATTCCAGAATATGTTATTTTCTTGCCTTTTCCAATTGAACTTGTTTATTACGATCGCTTCTCATAAATTTTTGAAAAATCTTTAAATTTGATTAAATTATGTCTTTTTTCTCGGGAAAAAAATTTTCTAAAACTTTACTACTTTCCTAATTATTTAGCATTTGAAAATGTACCAAAGAATTATTTCAAACTCACGTTAAAATTAAAAAATTAGATAAAAAAAACCATTTCGAATTGAAAGGCCTGAAATTGTGGAATTCTGAAATTTCAGTAAATATACGTATCATTTAAAATTGAAAAATATTGGATTCCCAGATTTCAACAATGAATAATAATTATAAATAAAGT
>NC_046664.1:6991237-7000830 GCF_010883055.1 Belonocnema kinseyi | reverse complement strand
GAGATTTGCGGACAATGAAGAAGTAATCGAAGCTGTAAATGGGTATTTTGAGGAGCTTGACGAATCATTCTATAGAGATGGCATTACTAGACTAGAACAAAGTCACAGTTGTCAATGGTTTTCACTTTTGATTTAAAAAGAGTTTTTCATAGAAATTGGTTAAATACAAAGACCGGGCATATAACTAGAGGTAAGATATAGCAAGAGGGCAGATATTTTAATGTAATGACAATTTTAAATACTTCAGAATTGTACTAAAAAACAACATATATTATGTTCTTTGTAATGAATCCGCTCTTAACAGAGACGACGGAGCCCTAGGGGGCACACAGTGGTACAATACGTTTTTCTTTGTTCATAAACCTAATATCTCAAGATTGGCTAAACGGAATTAAATGAAATTTAGACTGAATACAGCTCACGTCATACCTAATCAGGGAAAAATACTTACAAGATCCCAATATATTTTCCAAGCCCAAAAAATCTATGGGAAATCGGGTACTTTTCATATTTTATGAATAAACTGACTCAAACTTTTAGAAATAATGATACTTTTTTATATTAACACTTAAATTTCTTTATTTATATCGGCTAAACTAAAAACTTAAAGGAAAATTAGTCAATATTAAATCCTTGTAAAATATTTCAAACCGTGGGAAAATCACTCAAATCTTTATTCAATATTTGAAATGTTTTGAAATATTTGTGCAATTGTTGAAATCTTTGAGAAATCATTGAAGTCCGTGAAATCTTTTAATTCTATTCGAAATATTTGTGACATATTCCAAATTTTTTATAAATAATTTATAATATGTTAGAAATTATTGAAATCTTTGAAAAATCATGAAGTCTTTGTGAAATTTTTCTAAAATATTTGGAAATGTTTCAAATATTTTTGAAACATTTGTGAAATTATTGGAATCTCTGTGAAATCATTAGGAAATTATGCCTTTGTGAAATCTTTTAGATCTATTATCTTTGTGAAATTTTTGCGAAATATTTGGTAATATTTGTAAAAGTGACTAAAATCTTTGCTTTTGCCCTGCGCTCACCTAGAAAAGATTCCGGCGCATCTGCCGATCTAAAAATGTTTTCTTTACAAATATTATGATCAACTAACACAGATTTTCTACATTTTGTAATGGAATCAATGATGACATATTTCTCGCTGTGTGATAAAAGTTGAACATAAAGATGAGATCTCTAAAATGCTATTATTCTTTACGGTCTAAAATATCCTGACTTCAGGTAGAGTGGAAATTCTGAGGAAATTTCTTCAGATTTAAACAATGCACCATTGCACCTTCTTAGGGTCAGTGCGTCGTTTACCGGTCCTCAATAAAACCCTCTCTTTCTAATAGAAGAAGATGGAAGATGAATACAACCACTGTATAAGAGTCGAATTTATCGATTTTCCTTCTAGATCTATTCCAAACTTTATTATTATTATTTTTTAAATATCTGAATTTTAGGTTTTATTGCGATCTTGTACTATACACTTCTTTCTGAAAGGTTTAAATTTGAATTATTAATTTTTTAACGATTCAAATCTAAAGACAAATAAT
This sequence comes from Belonocnema kinseyi, assembly GCF_010883055.1. Lineage (NCBI taxonomy): Eukaryota > Metazoa > Arthropoda > Insecta > Hymenoptera > Cynipidae > Belonocnema > Belonocnema kinseyi. The sequence goes on along the minus strand of NC_046664.1, from coordinate 6,999,265 downwards.
TTTCAATATATTGATAAAAAAATATTTAATTTGTAATGCATTTAATTTAAAATTGTTTAATTTAAAACGCTTGCAATGTAAAATTATTGCATTTTATAGGCTTTAAAACGCATTAAATTTTTTAATTCTTCAACTAATTATTTATAGAACTTAAACATTTTCAGTTTAGGTTTTCAGCTATAAATTATTTTATTATTAATTTTTGCATTTTATATTTCATTTTGATTTGATCATTGGAAGCTTCTAATGTGTCCCCTAAGGGTTTACATTTTTCTTACACCTTCTTTATTCCTTTACACACCCTCCACACACTTACTTGGTGGTGGAAGGGGGACCTACAGTTTAAGGTGGGTTCCGAACCACCAAGAGCAACAGCCTTAAGTACTTAGAGAAAACCTTTTTCTCTAGAGGTACCGGTCCCACGACTCTCCGGAGATGAATTTGGAATTTATGTTATTTTTAAAACATAATTCTAAAAATATTAAACATTTTCAAGTTAATTTTTAAAATATTCGTTTCATTTTTTTTTAACTCACCCGATTTACAAAAATATTTTTGCTAAATGCTTTATAAAATGTTCATAAAATGTTCGTCATACAAATGTCCTACCATCAGATGCCAAATTCGAAGTACCCCATTGGAACAATTGGAAATGCAAAATGCTTAATCGTTGTCAATCGTTTTGGCACAATTAAGAAACACGATTCGGAACGATTAAGATATTAGTTATGTTGTTTCTTATCTATCTCGATTGATTATTTCTAGAAGGGAAGATTGACTTGCATATTTCATATATTTTAAATAAAAGTCGTATATTTTAATTAAATTATCGACATGACGTATGCAAGTTCAAATAGCAGAGAGTTGTTACATGTTTTGGTATTTTGAAAAACAGCGGAAAAATGTGCACAAGTGTGCCATATTTAAAAGTTAATTTTGGATGCGAAAAATGTACCAGGTACAGAATTAAGCGTAGAAGGACACAATTCTACTCAAATAAAAAGTGGGCTGCAGTGTCGCAAGGAATAGACAAAGGCAAAAATAACTAATTATTTGAAAGGTGAGGTTACATGATATTTTAACCTCCCTTTTCCCCAAAATTAACGTAGCCGTCGGCTAAAGACAAAGTTTGCGATATTTTCTACTGAAATAGATGAATTTACAACACAAAGATACGAATTTAAAATCAAAATTAATTTCCAAACAAACCTTAGTATATAAAAACCAAATAGATAAACTTTCAAATAAAAGAGACCAGTTTTCCCAAAAATCGTTTGAAATTTAAGCAAATAGTACAATTTTGAAACAAAAAAGATTTATTTTTTGGAAGACGGCTAAATTAAAAAAAAAGGTTCTTTTTAAACAAGAAAGATAAACTTTCAACCAAGTAGAAGGATTTTGCAATATGAATTTTTAACAGCATAGTTACATTTTTGACAAAAAATGATGACTTTCACCCAATAGTTAAATTTCCCAAAATTAATTCGATTTTTAACGAAATAGTTGAATTTTTAATCAAATATTTGAATTTTTAGCCTAAAAAGATGCATTTATGATTGAATGATCAAAAATTCAAACAAAAAATATTAAAATTCAAATATTTGAATTTTCATGACAAACAGACAAACTTTTTGGAAGACATTTGAACTTTCACAAAAAAACAGTTAATTTGAAATCAAGAAAGATGGCGTTTCTACTATCAAACATGAATTTTCAACAAAACATAAAGTTTTTAATCACAAAAGTCAAATGTTTGAGAAAAAAGTGGCCTTTAAAATCCGAACAGATGAATTTTTAACAAAAAAAAAAAACATAATTTTCAATCAAGAAAGCTGAATTATTAACAAGCTATTTGAATTCCCAACCAAAAAGTTAAACTTTCAACAAAGATGAATAACTTTCAACCCAAAAAGATGGCTTTTTTAAAAAAAGGGACTTTCCTACCGAACAGTTGAGTTTTCAACGCAAAAGATTAATTTTTTATTGAAAAGGACGAATATATTTTACTCAAAACAACAATTATTATCTACCCAAAAAGACAACTCTTCAACAAAACACATCAAAAAAAGTAAAAAAAGTAAACTTTTAGGTTGAAACTTGATTTATTTTATTAATTAGATTTTTTCCTTAAATTAAAAAAACTGCAAAATAAAAAAATTGCCTTAAAATCGTCCTGATTTTTTTTTTAATTTTTAAAATTTTTTTAAATACTCACTTAAAATTAATTTTTCAAAATAAAAAATCATTTTCAATTTTCTTAGCAATCACAACAATTTTTGTTATTCTTTTTAAATATTTTACAGTTCTCAAAAAGCTTAATTTTTTTAATCTGCAAAAATCTACATCGTGTTTCAAATTATTTGAAATAATTTTAAGTTTTAAATTGATTTTGAATATTTAAAAAAATTAAAATTTAGCTCATAAATTTAACAATTCAAGGCTTTCTATTTCGAACTATTCTGTTCAAATTTGTATAGTTTTTAACAGTTGTTTGTAATGGATTGTTTTAAATGAACGGTCAAATATTTCTGATAATTAAAGAAATTTTCCTTTTTTAATTGAAAAATTTCAAATTGAATGGGTTAAAAATAAAATTTTTTTAGACTGAAATAATATTTGAAGTCATAATTGAAAATACTTATATAAACTAATATACATTTGATTCTTTAATTTTGAACGGATTGAGAATCATCTTGTAAAATCAATTATTTTTCAATTCTTAATACCTTAAATTAAATTTAAAACATTTTAATTTAAGATTATTTCAATTTAAAAAAACATAATCGAAAACAAATAAGTTAATTTTCTATCAAATAATTGGTGTTTTAACTAATACAAAGTACAGGATAAAGATTCAACCAAAAATGGAATAGTTCAATTTCCAGATAAAAACTGTAATAAAAAATTGAATTGAACAAGAAAAAAAAGGAATTTTCAACAAAATTGTTGAATTTTCAAAGGGCAAAGGGGAATTTTTTACCAAGAAGATTAATGTTCTATAAAAAAAAACGATTTTCCAACTTAAGCAATATATACGATTGATTTTTAATCATTCCTATAATAGTTACATTTTCAGAAGAAGATAAATAATTTTTAACAGAAAAAATTAATTTTAAACAAAGTTGTTTAATTTTTAACCAATCAGATGAATTCTCGACCAAGAAAATTAATGATCTACAAAAAAAGACAAATTTTAAACAAAATACATGAATTTTCAACGAAATTATTTAATTTGAAAGTCAAAAAGTCGAATTATCTACAAAAAGTTAAACCTTTTCAGCGAAAAATATGAGTTTTCAATCAAAGATTAAAGCTTTCAATCAAATAGTTAAATTTTCAACCATAATTAGAAACCCTTGTTAAAAAAAAAACGTATTTTTTTACTATCTTAATGAAATAATCGACTTTTAAACCCAACAAGATGTACAGTTGATATTTCAACCAAACAATTGAATTTTTGATAAAAAATAATACATTTTCAATCAAAAAGATTAAATTTCTACCTAACAAGGTTAAATTTCCAACAAAATACATGAACTTTCATCGAAATTATTTAATTTTAAAGTCAAAAAGAGTATTATCTACAAAAAAGATGAATTTTTAACCAAATTTGAAGGCAAATAATTGAATTTTTAACTATAATTATGAATCTTTAATAAGAAAGAATTAATTTTTTACTAAATAGTTCAACTTTGAGTCAATAATCGAATTTTACAACCAAAAATTACGATTTTAATTTTTAACAATATAGTTGCATTTACAACAAAACGACTTTGCAACCCAAAAATATATACAGTTGATAATTGAACCGAATATTAGTAATTTTTAATTAAAAAGTATATAAATTTTCCATAAAAAATTTAATTTTTACAAAGAAACACGAATTTTTAACAAAATACATGATTTTTTAACCAAAAATGGTATAGATTAATTGTCAGTTTCAAAAATGTATTTTCAACGAAAGAGATGAACCTTCAAATAGAAAAAATAAAATTTTTAACAAAGTAGTTGAACTTTTGATAGAAAAGGGGGCTATTTTACAAAATAGTTACATTTTAACAAAATAATTAATTTTTTAATAAAATAATTGAGTTTTTATCCAAACGAGATGAATTCCAAAATCGCCAATTTCTTTAATGTTTTCAAATTCAGAAGAGGAGAAATGGATTGCGCGCGCAACTCAGTCATTTGCAGCGTCTCCTACTATATTCACACGGACATAGTCCTGTCATAGTATTGGAACGCATCTCGTTTCAGATCTGGGATCACTGTCACTGAGTCGAGTACGCGGGTAGGCAACGTCGCCGCGCGAAAGCCTGCCGGCCAGTGATTGGCCCGGGGCTCTCGTTCAATCGCGTCGCAGGTGGAGGGGCGTTGCTGCCGCCTCTTGTGTCTCCTTCTCTCAATAAAGTTGAACGCACCTCTTATACTTTGAAACGCGCTATAGCGTTCGAATTCGTATTTTAGGACAATGAAGATACCGCAAAACGTAAATTACGATAAAGTTACGAAATTACAGATAGGAAGAATGAAGCTTAATAATAACAGAAAATAAGAAACACCGTATTCACGGTTGAAACTGATAATAAAGTAATATTAAAATCAGATCTTTAGAGCCTAAAATCTTAGAAATAACGGAGACGAGAAAAATGAAATAAGAGCAAAGTTTACAATGAAATAATGTCATAAGCTTAGAATTGAAAATAGAGATAATTTTTAAAATATAGAAAATATAATTTTAAAATAAAATGGAAATACACTGAAGTAAAATTCGGAAACAAAGTTAACATAATAAGAACAGGATTTACACAAATAGGATAAGTTTAGAATTAAACGGAACTCATTATTTTTAGCGTGAATTAGGTGCGACTAAATATTTTAACAGGTGTGTAAACATTTTTTATTTTTCCATTCTCAAGAAAGACCAAATTAAAATGTACATCATTTTTCTGAAAATCACACGCGAAACAAACCTGGTAAGTAAAAAACCAACCTAGCTAACAATTTTTATTAAAGTCGGGGGATTTTATTGGTGAGGGAAAAGTCGGCGATTTAAAGAAGAAAAATCGTATGAAATTCAAAGGAAGTCTGTAACTTTAATGTTTCAAGTAGAATAAGTTTGAAACTTTTTCGATTTCAATTTGAAATTATTTTATTCAGTTTATATAAGATTCTGGGTTAAAAATATTTTAGTCTTAAGATTTTGCTCTTTGAATATTAATATGGTCAGGGAAAATGAATAATTGATTAGTGGAAAATTAAAAAAAAACTTCAAAATAAAGTTTTGCGGTAACCCTGGTATCATATTCTTGTTAGTGATTTGTTCACCTTCGAATTGTATTTTTTACAGTGGCTTCCTACACAATATTACGTTTTTAGTTATAAATTTTATTATTTGTTTAAAAATTCAGTAATTTGTATGAAAAGACATCGTTTTTGGTTAAATATTCAATTTTTATGTTGAAAATTCTTTCTTTTAATTTGAAAGTTTAACTATTTTCATAGAAAATGACTTATTTTTAAATCTCATATTTTGATTTTAAACGTCAAAGTAAAATTGTTTTTGGTAGAAAATTCCACTATTTGTCGAAAATTTTCCTTTTTAAAAATGCATCTATTTTGATAGAAATTGCATCTTTCTTCGATAAAAATGCAAAATTTTGGTTTGAAATTGAAGAATTTTGTTTAGAAGTATTTTTTCTTTGTTAAAAATTTAACTGTTTTGTTAAAAATTTATATTTTTGTGTAGAAATTGCAAAAATTCTCATAAAAAATTTATTTCTCATTTAAAACTAATATTTAATGCCGAAGAATCAAACTGAAATCTTTTTTGTATGAAAATTCAACTGCCTTTTTTATAATTTTTCTTTTTGATTTAAAAGTTTATCTATTTTATTATAAATTTCACCTTTCTCGGATAAAAAAGTAACTGCTGGTATGAAAATTCTTAACCATTTTCAAACTGGTTGAAAACTTATATTTTCATACCAAAATGTCAAAATAAAGTCTTTTTCGGATTGAAACTCAATTTTTTTTCTTAAATTTGTATTTTTAATTCAAAAATCTATTTGTCTTTGTAGAAAGTTGTTGAGAAAATAGTTGAGAATTGAACTCTTTTTTGTTGAAACTATTGGTTTAACTATTTTTCTAAAAAATAATTTTTTGTTAAAAATTAGAATTTTCCTGTTGAAAATTCTATTTTTTGCGAAAAAATTAGAGAGGAATATTATCTATAAAGAATAAAATAACCTTTTCTATACATTTTCTGAATAAATATATCTAAATATGTAATGTACACAGACATAATTGTTTGGTTCATTAATTTTAATATAAAATTGCTGCATATATTTGTCTCAAAGATAAGAATTATGGTGAGACTTCCAAGGTCAAATAAATTCTAAACATTTCGTCTAAAGATGTAAGAAATAAACTACGAGGCAGATATTTAAAAAAATTTTTCCATAAAGTTTTCTTTTTTTTCGAACGCTTTATTTACTTTTCCTATTGCGTTCAGAAAATCAAAATTCAATGTCAGCAATTCAATATTGAGAAAATGAGAATTTAAAAAATTTATAATAATGAAATTATATTGACTTTCAATTTTCGAGGTGATTCGTAAATGAAATATAAATTATTTATTTTATTTAGATAATAAAATAACATAGGAAACATGTGTGTAGTGTATAAAATATGTTATTTTCTAAATAATTATCTCAATGTTTTCCTCAAAATCTTTTAGTAATAAATAGTAGCGAATTAAGAATCACATATAACTCACAGGTGTGTCTTTCTCTATACGTACTGTGCTAAACAGTACTGTTAATGGAAATCGAATCATATCTTCAATGCCAGTTGAGAGTTCTTTTAATTTCGCATGCACATTAAGATTTACTTAATTAATGGAAATATTAACCGATTTTCTTCCACTTTTTTCATTTCCTTAAAATTATATCAGGAAAATGATTCAGCTAATTAGAAGTTAATTCAGCAATTTCTTAAAGATTTGGCTTATTTAAACAGCCTTAAATCTATGACAGGGAAACGGTTATTATGAGTTAATTAATATTAATTATGATTAATTAATGATTAATTAATATCTAATGAAGTAAAATAATAGCTTTTTTATTATTATAATAATATGATAGCATTTTGTGAAGAATTATTAATTAATTATTTATTTGCAACTTAAATTGAAAACGTTAAGCGAATTGGCGAAAAATGAAGATATTTTAACGCTTAAAAAGTATTTCCATATCCGACAGAGACATATGTAAATCCTTTTTAAAATCCGCTTTAGAAAATTCAGCTACATCCTCTTTTTAAACATTATCGGAGTGCGAATATCATAAAATATGAAAGTGGGAAAATTAGAACATTTATATACAGTGTGTCCCATATTTACAGGGCCACCCCATTTTTTAAGGATAATTTTTTTTCTATTGAAACAAAATGCACCAAATATTTTGAGTGGATAAATGAGTCGAATTAACGATTTTTCCTAAAATATAGAGCTCGCAATTCCATTCGTTCATTTATTTGGACATTTTTTCGAAAAAATAGGTGTCCCAAATTAATAGGGCCACTAAAAAAAACTTCAATTTTTTTGAAGAATAATAAATAATTCGTAACATAATGCAATTTAAAATATATAATATTAAAACTTCAATTCTTACATGCCATAAACATATACATATGTATGTATAAAAACTACATATTGTGCGTAAATTCCCAAAGTAATTTACAGTTGTGTTTTTCTTTTAATTTAAATTTTTCCCGAGGATTTTTCACATACATACTTTCCAACATACATTCTTTTTGGGGATTATCGACGTATTTTTCCTATTTTACAAGTGTATATTCGCACAATATGTTCGAAATAAATATTTCTCCTATTTTTATTGCGGGGATCCCCGTAAGTAGCGGAGGTACGAGGGTAGTTCAATAAGTCCTTAGAATGACCAACATATGGCGCGCGAATCGCTCCAAATCATCTGTTTTCAGTCAGCACCACTCCCTACTAGATATATG
>NC_046664.1:6979019-6991137 GCF_010883055.1 Belonocnema kinseyi | reverse complement strand
AAATCAGCATGGAACAACGTCACCGCGAAAAGTCTCGAAAATCTGAATAAATCGATGGTAAAGCGAATGAAAATGGTATTCAAAAATGACGGAAATACTATTCATTACTAATTTTGTGAATAAAGTCTTTTTATATGTACGTATTTTGTTAAATAAATTGAATTCTTTCGGAAAAATTGAATTTTCTTTTTAGTGGCCCTAATAATTTGGGACACCGATTTTTTCGAAAAAATGCCCAAATAAATGAACGAATGGAATTGCGAGCTCTATATTTTAGGAAAAATCGTTAACTCGACTCATTTATTCACTCAAAAAATTTGGTGCAGTTTGTTCCAATAGAAAAAAAATTATCCTTCAAAAATGGGGTGGCCCTATAAATATGGGACACACTGTATATTAACTTACAGTAGCCAATCTTTCGTCTGGTATCGCGAAAAGGAATTTCCCTGAAATCAGTGTAATGCATTTGGAGGTCAAGTTTGTTGTTTTTATCGCATTTCTTGATATTTCAATATAGTTATCGCCTACAATCGAAACAAATGTAAATTATTATTACTGCATCATAAACTCCATTTCATATTAACATTCGCGCACATTTTAAGTGGTAAAAAGCGTTTAATTGTCCTAAGTAAATCTCAACTGTCATTGCTCCCGATTAGACCGTCGCCATTTTATTTCGCTGCTCCCATAATGCACCGGCGCTTCCAACTCTATCCAACTCTTAGCAAAATTGCGAAAAAATACTAGCCCGTGGTCGCAACGTCGGTACCTTCAGAAAGACTTTTTTCTCGAGCTGGGAATATTCTAAATGATGACAGAAATAGACTTTCGCCAGATCATTTACAGCATTTACTTTTTTTGAATCCTTTGACGGCTGAAGAATGGTTATTGGACTGAATGTTTGAATTTATCTCTGTCGTTTCTTATTTATACGTCACAAATTAGTCGAAAGTTTGTCTATCTTAATAAAGTATTAAAATACATGTGATAAATTACCTAGTTACCTAGAATCATAAGAAAGACATTTGTATGACTTAAAAATATAATATTTCATTGAAAAAATCATTTCATTATTCTAATAAATAATCAATATTGTATTAAAATACTATTCTAAAAAAAATATAAAATGGAATTTGTCGTAGAAACCTGTTGGAAAAATTGAATTTCTTTTGAACGATTTTTTTGGATCGATTCTTGCTAGATCGATTCTTTGGGTTCGGTTTTTGAGGTGAATCGATTCTTGAGGGACGATTTCAAGATCGATTCAAGAATCGATTCTTTCTAAAGAATCGAACATCCCTAATGATACTGCTCGTCCCATCTCTACTGAAAATGTCGAGGTTCTAGCACTTAAAGGTTAAATTCCAAATGCTGTTATTGATTAACTTTAATTTTACTTCCTATAAAATTGTCTTGTGACTTTAAATTATGCGCAAAGCGGGGAAATAATTTTTCGATTATTTCCAAGTTATTGGTTTTGCATTTCAGACTGAAATAATAATAATAATAATATATTTTTTACAAATTTGAGCGCTTATTTCTAGAAATATGATTTATTAATAACATTTTTAACTAATTTCAGGAACCATAAGTTTTAATAGAATCAAATTAACAGTTATTCAGGTCAAAACAGAAGAAGCTTAAAACAATCGTTTTAATTGAATCATTCGAATAATTTTAAAATTAGATTTTCTTTAAATAGCTAGTTTAATTAATAGCTAGTATTGAATTGCATAATCTGAAAATAATAATCAATTTAATTTTCTGAATGTCTTTATTTCTTTTCAAATAATTTGAGAAAATTTTTGTTTTAACAGGATTATTAAATAAAAATTCAATCATTTCAAAACAAAAAAAGCCTTAAACCTATATTTTCATTGAAAATTCAAGTCACTTTAATCTTTAAGAAAATATTTTCATTGAAACATATAAATAATATTCACTTTAAATATTTTTTTAATTTTTAACATGTCTTTGTTTAACTTTTATCAATTGTAATCTCTAAAAAGTTTACAAAGATGCTGCTCTAAGTGAAACAATGTGCCGTGATTGGTACCGTCGCGCAGTGGGAAAAAAGCACCTTTTTTGGACAAAAATCGACCGACTGCGGATATTTTAATTCAACTTAACGTACATTTTTTTTAACAACAAAGTTACAACTTTTTGTTGCTAAACTTTTCCGTGATACCATTTTTCTAAGACTTTCAAATTCATTAAAAAAGGTCATAAATCAATTAAATAAGTAACTAAAACTAATTTTCAGTGGGTAAGAGTAACTACAAATATTGTTAATAATGTTATAAACAAATTAATTCACAAAAGTCATTTTTTCGTGATTCGCAATTATTAGCTAACTTTAACCCATGGCGTATGTATAAAGTATCATAGATAATGATGTGCGCTTACAATAAGTTAGGAATAGATAATAATTGCCGATTATTTAAACGATTTATATAATTTTTTTTTTAATAGGCTAGATTTTTTTGCAGAATGGACTGAAAATGCCGTGGCAAAGACTGCTTCCAAATAAATCTTTCTTGAAATAAAATAAAACAAATGCAAAAACAAAATCAGGAACGACTTGAAGTTGCTGCAGCTACAAATAAATTGTTTTTGGTATCAACTATACCTAAAAACAGTTGAATGTAGCAGGAGCAACTTCAAGTTGTTTTTGATTTGTTTTTCTGTATTTGTTTTATTTTTCTTCATGGAAGACGTTCACAAATAAACTGCGTGTTTCTACGGAGATATTGAGGGAATCCTTCGAAGTATTTTTTAACATGAAATGTAGAATAGAAAATCAGCACTTATGTGACATCATTTGGAATAGCGATCCACAATCAAAATGTAACAAAGTAAATATGATTTTGGATAATATTAATGCTACGTCTTCTCTTGATAAACGTCAGTTAATGGTTATGAGAAAAAAATTGGTTGACTCTTTTATGCTTTTGTATAATATAAAATATAAAATTGTCTGTAGGAAAAAAGCATTGTTTGTTCAAAATCGTGCTGCATTCTCAGAAGCAGAGTTCAAGGTACCTTTTCCTTGCCCACCTATCCAAACAAAAGGTTTAACTAATGTTCTAAAGAGAAGAAGACCACGATTATCATTTGAAGATGGATCCGAAAAGACGAAGAAAAGGCGCGTCCAAGAACTTCCTTCAAATTATAGCAAGAAAGAATTATCCAAAGTACTTTCATTGATCAAAAATGAGTGCGATAGAGAATCTGGGACGCAGTTTGGTAAGGAAGAAGATTAAGAGAATAAATTGCAAAGAATCTTAGGGGTGAACGTGGATTTAGGTCTGTCGAAGAGGAAATACGAAAAGCTAACAAAGTACAATGAAGAAATAACTGGCAATGATTTATATCCACCCTATTTAACTTTAATTTTGATGTAATTCAATATTGTTAACAAAATTAATCAGCTGATAATAAATAAAAATTAATAATATAAAAAGCATTAAATAACTTATTTTTGTTGAACCATTCAAATAATTTAACTTTTAGGTATTTAATCTCTCTCTTTTATGGGTTTGAGGACCTCCGCTCCCTGTACATATATTAACAATTCCATCCTTAGTCTAATTTACCTACGACTTACATTCTACTCTTTCGCATTACATAGGATAAACAATAGTTACAGTAGTGACATTAATTCTTAAAATGAGCGAGCTGCCAGGGCTTCCGTTTCCTCTTACAATAAAAAAATGCATTTTCCATGATATTGACAAGAATTTTCACTTTTTACTGTTTTTCTCCAGGATCACCCGTTTGGCTCTGCCCTACTTCCTTGCTTTCCCTTACTTCTTTCAATTTCTTCATCCACATCCCTCCCTGTCCACTACCATCCAAGATCCATCTTGCACACTCATACACACTTAACTGTCCCTCTTCTTCTCCTGTACACCTCTCTAATACATGTGCCCATGACTACATTTCCTATCCACATACACTACATAAATTCTCCTCTTCATCCATCCAATATCTGCATGCTCTCACTCCTTCTCCCATTCTGAAGCGTACAACCCTACTCCATTTTTCTTCCTTTTTTATTTTTTGCAGATATTCTGGTTCCGTCAACCCTTTGACCATCATATACCAACTATTGTACCTCGAATCTATAATCTTTGTCCATCTCTCTTTTCCTTGATTAACCAATAGCTCTAACTCTATGTCCTGCCACTCGATAAGCCCTTCTCGGATATTACACACCCTTCTCATGTTTCTTCTTTCTTCTTCCCATTTTCATTTCCCACATTACCTCTTGCTTCATTGTTCCGAATTTCGTCGAAACATGCTTGGGCAATTCTACTTCCCTCTCCCCTTTCTAGCCTCTCTTCAAACCTCGAGGCTCTCTTAATTTGTCTAGTAACCATGTTTTCTCTACCTAACACTTGTTTTGAAATATATCCTGGGCAACTGCAGCTAACCCCCATTACCCACCTCAGAAATCACTCATGGATGCTTTTTACTCTCCTATGTTCCTTCCATCCTCAGATTTCCACACCATAACACAACACCGCCCACATCAACGCTTGAAACAACCAGACCCTCATTCTCCTATCGTTCTTGAACCTTCTCTTTCCTATACCCCATACTTGGCCTATTACTGTACTCGCACATTCAATTCTTTTCCTCACCTGCAGTTCGTTTCCCCCTTCTGCCTCAAACCAAAAAAATAGGTAACAGAACTCCTCCACAATTTCCACTTTTCCCATTCTAAACTGTCCAACTCTACTCCATTTTGATTCCTTTTTTATTTTTTGCAGATATTCTGGTTTCGTCAACCCGTTGACCATCATATACCATCTATTCTACCTCGAATCTATACATGGGGGTGATGTCTTGAGTGGAAAAGTTGGAAACATGTCCTGGAGGATAAAGTGATCGTATCCTGTGCTCCTGTTTCGTTCTTTCAAAAGGTATGTATTTATTTGGTTGATGTTTGTAAAGTTAGGTTATGGTTCGGATGAATATTATTTTTGGAATTTTTGATACATACTTAATTTTTATTCGAAAATAAAAGTTCATGGTAAAAAACTGAACTTTCTACCAAATTTATTTTTTGTGGTTAAACAATAGTGATTTTTACATGTGAATGCATCTCTTTGGATGCCAATTCGAAGGCTTTTATGAAAATTGTTTGTTTGTAAAAAAACTAATTTTTTGAACTGTAAATATAACTTTTTTTTGAAAATTACTTTGTTTAACTTCTATTTTTTTGAAATATCACTATGTGCCTTTGTATTTTTTTGTGTACAGGTGACGGCTTGATTTACCAAATTTATTTAACTAATTGATTATTACCTCATCCATATTGAACATCTAGAAACTAAAGGTGAATAATCTAGTTTAACTAATATATTAACTATTTAATTTTTGTTTGGAAAATGATCTTTTTGTTAAAAAGTCGTCATTTTTGGTAGAAATGAATCTTTATGGTTGAAAATTCCTGAGTTTAGTGGAACATTAATTTGTTGTTTCACTCAAAAATACCCGATTTCAATTTTCACTGAAAATTCATCCTTTTCTTTGAAACTCAACGTTCTGAGTTAGAGATCTATCAGTCTGGTTTCAAGCCCGTCACTTTAGTTGAAAATTTAGTTACTCCATTTTTTGTTGAAAATTGATCCCTTTTAGTTCAAATTCAAACTATTTGGTCAGAAATTGGTATTTTTTAGTTATAACTTTGCACTATTTCAGTGACATATCACATTTTTTGGTTAAATTCTACTGGTTTTTATTCCGAATGAGATTCAAATGCTCTCTCAAAAGGAATAATTTTTTAGAAAATTAAACTACTGGGTCGAGAGATGAACTATTTTGTTAAAAACTCAATATTTCACTTGAAAATTCATCATTTTGGTTAAAAATTCATATCTTTCGTTAAAAATTGAACTATTTTTCTGAAAACTAATTTCTTTTTACTAAAAAGTTAATTATTTCATATTTGGTTGAACGTACAACATTTTATTTGAATAATTGTAGGTACTATTTGGTTAAAAATTACGGTATGTTGTCAAAAATTCCTCTTCGTTGGTACAAAACTAATCCTCTTGGTGGATTTTGCTAAAAAAATTGAAATTCTATTCTTAACCGCTACCTAAAGCTGTTTTGAAAGAACCTTTTTTACTCCTATCCAGGAACTCAAATTTCGGGATCAAGTTTTTATTGTTTGCATAAAATTAAGATCATATTTTTTATAGAAATTTTGCAGCCGATCCTGCTTTAATTTGTGGCGAATGTCACTTTGACATTGGCAAATGACTCACTTGCTTCCTTTGAAATGAATAACTTGTTGTAATCAAACTTTTTCCGGCTAAATTTATCAACACGTCAACTTTGGAAGGGGGCTTTCGTTTTATATTGAAATAGTCATTTTGATTTTACAGAAGGCTTTTTTCTCTATAAAAAAATTACGATTTTTTTGGTTATCTATCATTTTTATAGAATTATCTATAAAATTTATTAAGTTATCTATCTATTAGGTTTAAAATCCGAATAGTTTTATTTTTCAAGTTACAATTATAAAATTCTTGAAGTTGGACATATTTTTTAAATTTGGATGCATAATTTGAGGGTAAAGTGTTTTGATTAAAATATTAAGTTTTACAAGATTAATTCCATAAATTTTTTCACTGCAAATTTGCCTCATATTATTGTCGATATTTCGAAATTTGTTTAAGAAGTTCAGCGAATATTTTATTTAAAATTAAAAATTTGTTACCTATTCTAATAATTTTCTGACCATTTTTCTAATAAGCATTTTAGTTGTTATTGCTAAAAATATGGAAAGATGCAATTTTTCACTTTTTCTAGCTCTCAATTCTAAATTTGTTAATTCGACTTTAAAAACGCGAGAAAGAACAATTTTGACTGCTTTAAAATTCTGTAGTTTTTAACATTAATTTAAAATGCATCCATTTTGAATCCTGTAATTAACAATGTAATGGTTTGTTTTAATAATTATATTGTTTTTGGTTAAATTCTACTGGTTTTGATTCCAAATGTAAATCTCAATACTAATATGCCTGTGTATTTTTTTAACAGATGACGCCTAGAACATTGGTGAACTTCTCCAAACCCTAGCAACCTGAAATATGGAATACCAGCAGGTTTTTGCGATCGATGTGATTGTAGCAAATCAAAACCATCCTTTACAGAAAAGCAGAATGTACAATATACACCAGATCATCCCCTCGCGAATTTAAATAAACTTTTTGATAGATTTCCGCGCAGCCATGATATCCAAAGAAAGTGGATAGCTATTTGTAATATTGAACATTCGGTTAATTGTGACCATTTTTATGTTTATGGCGATCACTTTGTCGACGAAGAATTTTTCAATCACACTAAGCATAGGTTTAATTCGAATTCTGTAACAAAACCACAGCAAACTTTGGCGGGTGTACCTAGCATTGAAACAAACTTTAAATCTTATCATGCTAATGCAAAAGCTTCAAGCACTGACTTTCATACTGAGTTTTCTAATTCACGGGATGAAAAAAATAAGACTGAAAATGTCCTAGATTCGCTAGAAACTTTAAATGAATATTTATTAGCAGATGATAATATAAGTAACCTAGATAAATTTGTTATTCTTTCATCGATTGAAAATAATCTCGAAAATACAAGTAGCGTTTTAATAGATTCTAATAGAAATGATGACAGTTTTAATTTGCCTAATCTTTCTAATCAAGAGCCATAAGTGGCTGATATTTCTGATAACGGCAAAAATTGTTCTAATAATGAATTGTAATGTCATGATGATGGAGTGCCATTCTCAACTTCATTACTTCTCGAAATAGGTAAAATGTTAAAAAATACCTCCCAAAGACAAATGGTTCAAGACCAGTTGCTTGTAGATAAAGTGATGCCTAATTTGGAAAATGATTCGAAAGTAGTTCCTCGGCCCAAAAGAAAATCGACCGATGGGATTCTCGGGCGAATGGGGTTAAAAAAATTTAACTCCAAAAAAAATTAATAGCATAAAACAATTAGAAGAATTAACTCAAAATTCGCAAAACTTAAGAATACATTTCAAAGGAAAGATAGCGAATTCAAAGCGTTACACTACTTGCATAAAAAGGAAAGGTTCTCAGTTATTGAAACAGATTTAAATGACATTAAAGTATCTTTTATAAATTCACAAATAAGGAACGAAAAAAAGAAACCACCATACCGGAGATGGACTGCTGAAGATAAAAGTTTAGCTCTTTCAATGTACAAACGAAGTCCTAAATTGCACAAGTTTATGACAACACATTTTATTTTACCAACATCGCGAATGTTAAAAAGCGTTTTGTCAAAAATTCCTTCTGATACAGGAATTAACAGGTCTATAATTAAAAGTTTGAAACTGAAAGTATCAAAAATGCGTGCTATAGATCGACATTGCTATGAGGATATGGGGCATTTAGGAAAAAGTATTCGAAGAGCTAATCATGCTTTAGTTTTCATGATAAGCGGGGCTAGGAAACCTTGGAAGCAAGTTTTAGCTTACTATTTTACAGTTAATACGGTCGCTACGTACCAATAATACTAAAAATCAATTTTACTTTATTGTTCACGATGAACCCATGGCCGTGCTCCTTGATGTTCCTCATCTATTAAAAAATACTAGAAACGCGATGCTGAAATGTAACGTTGAATTTGGAGGCGGAAAAGCAGCAAAATTTGAGTATATTAAAATGGCATTTGAATTAGATAAAAAATCCTTCCGAATGTTAACAAAATTGAAACCTGAAGACTTTAATTTCGGCGATATTTATTCAGAAATGAAAGTACGCTTGGCAGCTGCTCAATTGAGCAATACGATGGCATCTAGCATTGAGTCATAGCTACTCCAGGAAATACCAAAGTGGAAACTGTGGGAATGCAAAAATGATAAAGATAGTGAAACTTTAACCTGGAAAGACATGACAAATTATTATTCTTTTCTGAAGGTCTGGGTTACGAATATAAAATCATTAACATTTTTATGGTCCAATTTAAAACGAAAAGGATTCAGCTACCTCTCTTGTCGATCTTTTAATCAGGAGCCGGTGGAAAACATGTTTTGTAACATAAGGCAGCACAGTGTAGCTAATACAAATCCAACCTGTTATCAATTTACAGCTGCTTTGAAAACTATTATCGTTAACAATATGTCACAAACACCAAGTTGTAAAAGCAACTGTGAGCCTGATGATTGCACTCCCTTAGATGCTTTACACAGCTTCATTATAAACAATTATGAAAATTCACGTATTCAACTATTTTTGTAATAAAGTAGATACGTAGGATTTGAATCTTCCGCCAATTTTCTAGACTGGTCCCGGCAATACCACCGGGATTGTTGAATGTCCAATATTATAGCACCGCCCACTTTGCTTCCCCCTACTTCCCACTTGGCTTCACCCCCATGAATCTATAATCTTTGGCCATCTCTTTTCTCCTTGTTTAACTAATAGCTCTAACTCTTTGTCCTACCATTCCAAAACCCCTTCTCGTATCTTACAAACCGTTATCATTTTTCCCCTTTTTTCCTCATATTTTGGATTTCCCAAATTGCCTCTCGCTTCATTGTTCCGAATTTCGCACAAACATGCTTGTATTAATCTGCTTCCCTTTTAGATTCTCTTCAAACCTCCAGACTCTCTTAATTTCCCTTATAACCATATTTCCTCTTCCTAACGTTTCTTTCAACATATATCCTGGGCAATTCAAACTAACCCCTATTACCCACCTCAGAAATCGCTTATGCATGCTCTCTACTTTCCTATGTTCCTTCCATCCCCAGATCTCTACACCATAATACAACACCGCCCAAACCAACGCATCAAACAACCAAACCCTCATTCTTCAATCATTCTTGAACCTTCTCTTTCCTATACCCTATGCTTGGCCCATTACTTTTCTCGCACATTCAATTCTTTTTCTCACCTGCAGCTCGTTTCCCCCTTCTACCTCAAACCAAAAACCTAGTTAACAGGACTCCTCCACAATTTCCACTTTTTGTCCGTTCATCTTCCAAACGTAAATTATTTTGCTTTTTCTATTTTTGAAGCACATCACATTCGTTTTATCTACGTTCACCATCAGATCTTTTGCCCCCACATACTCTTCAAAGATTCTCATCATTAGGTTCATCCCCTTCTTATCATCTGCTAACAGAACTACATTGTCCGCATATGCTAGAGAGTATAGTTTGATATTACCCAAAACCGTTCCTCCTTTCCCTTTCTACTTTAGCTTCTCCTGTAAGTCTGCCAGCAGGATATTCAATAGTAACGAACTCAAAGGGCACCCTTGCCTTAGACCTCTTCCTGTCCAGAATTACTGCCTTTTTTCTTTCCTATTGATACCCTAATCCTGGTTTCAGTAAAATTTTCTTTTATCCTCTCCACCCCTCTCTTTAATTGCCTGCCATAGCACTTTTCTATTTACTGAGACAAACGCTGCTTTGAAATCTAGGAACAAAGCGACTAGTTTCCCTTTCTTTCTTCCTAAATTTCGGTTAACTAAGTAATTAAGTACGAAGATATTGTCTATAGTTCCCATCCCTTTCCTAAATCCTGTCTGATTATGTGGGATGCTTTCTTTTTGTTCTACCTGACTCTACAACCTTTTTCTTAAGATTTCTGCATATATTTTATAGCCGACTGACATGAGGGTGATCTCTCTGTATTCCTTTACCTTCTTTATTTCCTCTTTCTTGACAAGCGGTACCACCAGTGCCGTGGTCCACTCCTCCGGCCAACCTTCCCCTTTCCAGACCCTTATTCCCTTCACCAAAGCTTGTTTTGTTTAACTTTTAGTAATTGTAAGCTTTTAACCATTTTTAGAAATTATGAATTTTAGCATAATATAATAATAATTAATCAATAAGAACATAAGAATCATTTAATAATTATTTTAATTTGATTGCATGTACGTATAATTTCGAAAATTCAATTTAGATACTGATTTTACAACATCACAAACAGTATGGAAAATTATTGTAATGGAAATATTTCAAATAAAAAATAAATCTTATTATAGAAAGAATAGCCAATATTTAATTACATAACCTTAATGCAAATAATCAATCTATGTAATTTAATTGAACAAAATTTATATTCAGTTTAAAAAAAAATCATTCAGTCAATAGTTAGTTCACCAGTTCATTATATAAAAAGCAGTAATAAATTATTTTCATTGAAACATCCAAATAATTTTACTCTATATTTTGCTGAAAATGTGGAGTATTAAAAATCTTTTTAAATAATTCAAAATAATTGAATATCTTCATTAAACAATATTTAACTTTAATCTTAATGTAATTCAATATTGTGAACAAAATTCATCAACTAATAATAAATAACAAATTAATAACATAAAAAGCATTAAATAAATTATTTTTGTTGAATCATTCAAATAATTTTTATTTTATATATATATATATTTTTTTTTTTGAAATTTGCACTTTTCTTTATGCTACTTGGATTTATTAATCAACTAATATCTGATTAATGATTTTACAGGATAAAAAGCATCAAAAAATTATTTTAATGAAAAAATATAAATAATTCTTAATTTATATTTTACTTGAAACTCAAAATTGCGTTTATAAACAATTGCTTTTATTGTTTTAGTTCACCTTTCAAATTAATTCCAGGAAAAATTGAAATATATTTAGAAGTAATTTTGAAAAATGAAGTCAGACAATGACACTTTTTACTTTTTTTAAAGAAGTTATAATCCCAATCAGAAAATACTCTGCATTCACAATCTCAAACACAATGCGTGTAATGGGTCCACTGAAGAAATGGAAGAAAACTTTAGTAAGAAGAGACAAAGGGCCCTCTATTTACCGATATTAAAATACATAAATTCCAGTTAATAATATAAGTTTAAGTTTACCACTCAATTTTTAATTAATTTAAGTTTACCACTTTTCATAAGAAGGACGCGCTCTTGCTCCAAAACTGTCTTACAGCTACGAGGGTAGTTCAATAAGTCCTTAGAATGACCAACAGATGGCGCGTGGATCGCTCCAAATCATCTGTTTTCAGTCAGCACCACTCCCGACTAGATGTATGGTGCAGTCACAGTCCACATCTTCTGAGTTTACGTGTTTTTATAACCAATT
>NC_046664.1:6966105-6978919 GCF_010883055.1 Belonocnema kinseyi | reverse complement strand
AAGGATTAAAAAAACTTGAAAAGCGATTGACCAAGTGTGTAGAGCTCCAAGGAGATTATGTTGAAAAATAAAAAAAATTTACCCAAAAAAAATTGTTTTTATGCTTTATTCTAAGGACTTATTGAACTACCCTCGTAACATGTGTTGGCCCACCAAAATGTTAGTCTTCTCGTAAGTTTGCAAAAACATGGGACACCTGTGTTAATGGTAGGTTATGTTTATCTAGAATATATATCCGTTTTCATAATATTTATCGACAATAGTTATTCGTTTTTGTACTTTTTATTACAAAATATTTGTAAACTGTTTTTTAACAAATGTAAATTTCTTGATGGCCTCGAGACAATGATGTACATATCAACGACATTTATAGATCTTAAGCAAAACAATTTCTTGTCCTCCAAACAGATATTACAGTGAATGATAAAAAACACCTACTCTCGCCAAAATTCGGTCACGGGTAGCAGAAATTTTTTTTGAAAATCCCAAAACTTTATTATTTGCTACGTGAATTAAGTAAGACGTAATATTTCAACAGGTGTACAAACAAATCTTATTTTCTTATTTTGAAGAGAGACGACATGGAACATTAATCTTCTTTTTTACTTCTTATATCATTTAATATACAATAACACATATTGTAAACTTTAATGCTCCCGAAGGTTCTATGATTATGAAATCTTACAGATACGGAAATTTTTCAGATCGTAAAAAAACAATCTATCTCTTTCCTCCTAATTTATTTAAAGAATAAATAAAGCATGTTATTGGCTTGAAGTGCTCGGTAATAGTAATTAATTCGCAGAAATGAAGCCGATTATAGGTGCAGTGCTCCTCGCATTTTCGAGTTTCATTCACTTTAAAAGTAAGTGTAATACAATATCATAATTATTATTTTCAAAAAATTTTACATATATGCATTTTTTTTTGTTTACGTCCCAGGAAAACTATGCAATGATCAGATTAAAAAAGATAGTCGATTAACCCTAAAAAGAAGATGGAAATTATTAATAGTTATATTAAAATGGGTAAAGAAAATTATTTTAATTCAAAGCCACAAAATATAGAAAAGTAGTCTATCCTGAAAAGTCTCATTCATTTGGAATCGATTGATGAACGCCTTGCTTATGCGCATTAGGAAATATGCTCGGAGAAATATTATTTTTGTAATTTTCATATTTTATATTAGTTAATTAAATTCTTTTATCTATCTAGAAATCAGAACCGTCTTTATATCTTTTCCGATTTTTTTATTGCAAAATTCGAATTAAATCAGCATTTAATTTCTTCACGTAAACTTTCCAATGTTTTTTGGATCAAAGAATTTTTTATTTTAGGTTTCGCTATTAGTGAGTGCACATCATTTTTGCTACAAACCGCGTACATGTATGATTTTCATTGATTTTTTCCTTCTTATCCAATGACACAGAAAATAATTGGATGATTCAAAAGTCCAATTTCTTTCGAATCTAGGTTAGCGGGCAGTGAGATTTATAAAATTATTTTATTTTTACATTTTAAAAAAATCACATGAAACTCCACTAGAAAATGTATCTTAAAGTCTGCGTATATTTTAACGGGCTTTTGTACGAAAATGTGCAGTTCTAAAAAAATAGGCAGTTCCAAAAGTCATTTGGATGACTAGGAAAAGAAAAAGATAAAAAAAGACAGAAAAAAAAGAGAAAGAGAGAGAGCAAAAAACGATCAACTTTTGCTAAAACAGTACTTAAAAAAAACATATTATTTGTCACCTTTTAGTTTCCTTAATCAAACCTTCGCACAAATTTTCTCCTTTACCGTGAAAAGAAATTCCAAATTTTTTTGTTCGATAAGCTGAAAACTAAACAATGCTTTCGGGCGCTTTGTGATTATTCTGTGACAATTTCTAAATGTTGATTTTTTTCTAACAAAATCAGGTTCAGCTGGAATGATGGCTCCTGAAAAATCTGGAAAGATGGCTACTAAAAAATCTGAAAAGATGACTGCTGAAATATCTGAAAAAAGGGCTCCTGAAAAATCTGAAAAGACGGTTCCTGAAATATCCCGAGAGACGGATCCTTGGAAAATTCTCTTTATAATAAAAACGTGGCAGAACACTTTCCTTCAAGGGGAACTTGTGAGAACTAATGTTGAACCCAAATGGATGAAACCGCAGAAATCTCATCCTATTGAAGAAAACTTTTCCGTTTATGTACAATTGCCTGTCGGAAATTACATCTCCGTACCTTTTCGAAAGGATCAACCTACAGCCTATCCTCAAGACGCTGGAATAAAACTGGTTGGGACAGTAACCGGACCACATTTAAACCTTCAAGCTAGTTTTTTTACAAATTACAATGTTAGTGTACCACACCACAAACCAACATTCGATGAATGGCTGCTGTATAAATACGGCGACGGCCGCATTTATGTAGCAATAAAAGGAACCAGATTAGTCCATTTTGCAACTTTAAGATGTTAGTGAACCACGTGATATACGCGACTCGCGTAGAGCGAGATAATTTTAATATATAAAACTCTCTCGTCTACGATATATATCCTTTCAGTAGGAAACCTATTAGATATTGAGTCCTTAGGTCTTAGATTATGTAAGGCAGCGGAGAAGTGACGTTAGCCTTAACGTAAGAGGGCAACAGGGCGAGTGGAAGTAAGGAACGCAAGTTCAGCATCAGCTAAGCCCGACACGCGCATCTCCCACCACTCGAATCTGCCCTCTCCATAGGGTCTCTCGTGAAACTCTCGAGGAGTGCGGATATAAAACGCCGTGCAACAGTGAATACCGGCAGATCTGCTGCAGCCTGGTTCTCCAGTTTTAAACTTAAAATAAATTATATAGATTGTATGTGCACAGTGTTCCAATAAATATATATATGCTATCCAAATCATGATAAGTGTTTACTCTCGTTGACTTAATACGGCAACCTCCATTAGACGTGGCACAGCTGGCATTCCAGCTACGAGCATCAGGCGATCCCTATCATCAGCGATTCATAAGCGTCTTTCACTCTCTTCGCCCCCCCCCCTCTCTCTCTCTCGCTTCCATCTCGGTGCAGATTACGCGTCATACCGGCTAACTCTGTTTCAAAGACCACAATTGTTCATCTACGTCTGTTTCCCTCTCTTTTTAACTCTCGCCGTTACTTTTGCGCATTATCTTCTGCGCACCTACTCAAGCGCAACTACAGACGCGCTGAATGCGTTTCCGCCAGTTACCGTCGCCATATTAGAACGGGCACAACTTACGCTCGTTCTAACATGTCTATCAATCTTTGTCCAATTCCGTCCGTAACCATATGGCTAACGTCCAGTCAAACATTTAGGACAGGAGGCATAGTTAAGATTTGTTTCTTTGACGGACGAGACCAAAAGTGGAGCTGAATAAATTATTTTTTAGATCTCCTCAATACTCGTCTTTCTTGTTTCATTCTCTTAAGTCTTATTTAGTACAATTTTAATCCTCTCTGAGTTTCTTAAAGATTTTTGCATAGTTAATATTTGCTTCTTTGACCTACGAGACCAAAAGTGGAGACCCGGTCCATCCCGAGCCGACGAGTCCTACTGTAATACAACGGCTATTCTCTACCTGCGAGGTCATTCTTCTGCTAATGCGTTCCGGAGTCCAAATATAGGTCCTTTTTATATTCTCCATAGTGCTAATTGAATTCCCTATTAGATCTTATTAATAATTTTCTTTCTTATTTGATTCTCTTAAGTCTTATTTAGTTAAATTTTAATCCTCTTTGAGTCTCCTAAAGATTTTTGCATAGTTAAGATTTGTTTCTTCAAACTGCGAGGCCAAAAATAAAGTCCCAGTCTATCCTGAGCCGACGAGTCCTACTGTTATACATCGACTATTCTTTACTAATTCATTCCCGAATCGAGACATAGGTCATTTTTATATTTTCCATGGTGCTGAATAAATTCTTCTTAAGATCTTCCTAATACTCGTCTTTCTTGTTTGATCCGCTTAAGTCTTATTTAGCACAATTGAATAATATTGAAAATCATATTGAAAATTAACTTAAATATTATCAAGTAACTATTTTTAAATATTAAAAATTATTGCTTATAAAATATTAATGTGACAATTTTTGCAAATTGACTGCATATAATAATGTGAGTATATATTCATTCGGGTTTTTTTTTGGTTGCCAGAAAATCTAACATACACTGTACCCAAAGTTCTAATAGAAATGAAAACTTTCCATTGGGTGTCCAACAAACCCCCTTAAACTTTCATTTAAAAAATTCCTTTTGTCTCTGCATCGTAGACATAGCTAAAAATCTCAAAAAAGGAAGAACTTCTTCAAAGTTAAACAAATCTTTTTTTTAAATTCAAATTATCAATAAAAATAGTTTGGCTGCTTTCGTAAGTGTCACTGTAAATTTCTTGACTATTTCACTATTTCACGATAAAATAATTAATTCATAATTATTTAATAATTAATGAATCATACAACAATAGTTGTTAAGTGCATAAAGAAATTCCAAATTATGTTAAATTTATATTTGTGATGAAAAAGGTATTAAACTACCCAAATAAAGAAAATAAAAAAAATAATAAGTCGGTTAAAGACGGATTTTACGATATTTTCTACTTAAATAGAAGAATTTTCAAAACAAAAAATGAATTTAAAACAAAAATTAATTTTTAAGCAAACTGTAGCATTGAAAACCAAATAGATAAACTTTCGAATAAAATAGACAAGTTTTTCCAAAAATAGTTTAAAATTTAAACAAATAGTACAAGTATGAAGAAAAAAGAAATATTTTTTGGGATACAGCTAAATTAAAAAAAAAGGTTCTTCTCGAACACAAAAGATAAACTTTCAACCATGTAGAAAGATTTTTCAATAGAATTTTTAACAGTATAGTTATATTTTTGACCAAAAATGATGACTTTAACCCAATAGTTAAATTTCCAAAAATAATTAGGTTTGTAAGAAAATAGTTAAATTTCCATTAAATATTTGGTTTTTCATGACAAGCAAACTTTTTATAAGACATTTGAATTTACTTGATAAAAGTTAATTTTCAATCAAGAAAGGTGGCTTTTCTACGACCAATTATGAAGTTTCAAAAAAAAAAGTTTTCAAGCACAAAAGTCACATTTTTTAGAAAAAAGTGGACTTTAAAAGCAGAAAAGATGAATTTTTAACAAAAAAGATAATAATACTCATGTTTTTTAATAAAATTTTTAATTCTTTGATTTTTGAAGCTTAATATTCAATGTCATATAATTTTGCACTCTTTTCTAGAAGTTTTACATGAAAATTTTTGTTATTACTGAAATGTTTATATCTTGCGTGTTATCAAAATACGTTTGAAATTATAATTTCAGAATTATAATATTTTAATGGATGACAATTTTTTGAATATCTGGAGATGATAACAACCTCCTTGTATTGGTAAAGCATTTTATTTGCTGATCCGTAGTAGATAACGAAAGTCTAAGAATCCCGTGATTTTAACAAATAATTTTAAAACCTGACACATAAAAATAGAATTAATTATTTCGTAAAATTTTCCAAAGTAAAATTTTGTTATTTTTAGTACGTATATCCTAATGCCCTATATTCAAAATTTATTATGTTTGAAAACAAATTAAATCAGAGGCTTTCAAATTTCAACTTTTTTATTTTTTAGCCATGTTCATATTTTTCAAAATTTTCGACTTCTGCCATCATGGGACTGTTTTTAAAGCAACATATTTTTCGGGCAAACTTTCAAATATTGAGTTTATAGAAAAATTAATACAAGCTTTTGTGACCTGAACAATTTCTATTGATTTCAATTGATTTCAATTTAATTATACTTTACAGTATTCTGCTACGCTACTTTTCCATCTAGCTTCGATTTCAATATTCAACCATTTTATTTCAACCTTCGTTTGTTATAAAAATCATAATATTAATTAAAAAATTACGAATTTTGCTAAAATTATCATAAATTTTATAATTGAAAAAAATTGGCATAGAAAAAAAAACAAATATTTCTGTCGAAAAATGCCTGATTACTGCATTTGTACATTAAATTTGTTTATAATATAAACAATTATAATCAGAAGAGAAATTTTTAATACAATATTGTTTCGATTCCAATTTCTTGCAACATAACTTTAAAAACCGTGTATTTATGGAAAATCGTAGAAAAAGTCTTTTCAACAAATAATTTGCTGATAACAAACTTTTCTTGTACTATATATTGTCTGATATTGGAATATCTTTAACTAATGGTATTTTATGCAACTTAAGCGATTTCAATCATTATTCTGTTTTTGACGAGCACCGGGAAAGTCAAATAGAAAAAAGGCTATTTTTTCTTCATATTTGTTTTTTATAAAAAAATTCAAAACCTTATTCAAAAATCAGGCTAAACAACTCTCTTAGAAATCTTATTAGCTGTTTTTCCATTTTTTTGCTCGACATCGGTGAAGAATTGTGGGCTGTACGTTATTATAAACCAAACAAGTCATTTTTTCTCTTAATGTGCTGCACTCCTTTAGGTACGAAACCAAAAACTCTTTTTTTCAATAATCTTGTAGGAAATTAAGAAAAAAACATTTTTCTTCTCTTTGCCTTTTACATATAATGCGTTGTTTGGCTTAAAATGTTGATTTTCGTGTGTTTTTTGAAATTTGGTAAATGCTATAACTATGATAAATTTTGCGTTTATAGAAAAAAGTCATTACGGTAAATTAGTCGTCTGTTTAAATACATTGAATATCCATACCGAAAATTTTTGAGTTTTGAGAAAAAATGGTCTGAAAAGTTTTTTAAATACGCTCACTTTTTTAATCTTTATCTAAAATGGCTGGCTGACGAACTTGACCTTTATTTTAGGACACTAAAAGAGTATACCAAAGGCCAATCGAATTCAGGGGGTTTAGAAACGTGGACATTTGATAAAAACGGGGGGGGGGGGTCAAATTTTAGACGAATCTATTACATTCTCTTGATGAGAATGTAAAAATAAATTAATTTCTCAGAAGACTTACTCCTGGTATAAAAATATAAAATAAATTTTCGGACGAAGCTAAAGCTTTTGTTAATATATTTATAAATAATATAGACAGAATCTAATGAATTTTCCATCTTCCAGATTAACGAAATTAATAACTCCATTAGTCTGGAAGATATCGAATTCATTATGTTCTGCCTATTTTATTGATAAATTAACATTTTCCCAGGGGTAAAAAGAAACATATTTTTCTTCTGAATAATTCTTGATGTTTCTTATATAACGCGCCTATTTATAGAATTCCAGAAATTCATGGAATTTAAAAAAATCGTGAAATTTAAAGAATTTATGGAATTCACCGAATAGATGAGTTTCACGGAATTTATAGAATTCATGGAGTTCACGGAATTAATGAAATTCACAGAATAAATGTAATTTGTGGAATACATAAAATCCAAGGAATTCGTTAGATTCAATCAATTAGTGAAATTCAACGAAATCACGAAATTCACAGAATGTATGGAATTCATGGACTCTCGCAAATTCCTCAAATTTCATAAATTCCATGAATTTCAGTAATTCCGAGGATTCCTTGTATTCCGTCTATTACATTAATTCCACGAATTTCGGCCATTCCGTGAATTATATGAGTCCCATATTATCGGTAAATTCCTTAAATTTCGTAAATACCAGGAATTACGTAAATTCTATTAATTCCGGTAATTTCTTCAATTCTATAAAATCGGAAAATTACCTAAATTCCTTCGTTTCCATGAATTCTGCGAATTCCTTTAATTCCGTGAATTCCGCGAATTGAGTGAATTCTGTGAATTCCCGGCGTTCACGGACTTGAATTCCACGAATTCCATAAATTGTGCGTATTCCATGAAGTCTTTAAATTCTGTAAATTTGTTGAATTCCTTTGATTTCATAAATTATGCGAATCCTAGAGATTTCCTAAATTTCTTGAATTCCGTGAATTTCATGAATTCCATGAAGTCCGCTAATTTCTCGAATTCTTCGCAATCCGAAAATTCCCTAAATGTCGTAGATTCCTTCATTCCCATGAATTCTGCCAATTTCTCTAATTCCTTGAATGCTGTGAATTATGTTAATTCCTGGTATCACACGCATTCCACGAATTACTTGAATGCCCTGAATTCTATGAATTCCATAAATTAAGGATATTCCGTGAATTGCGTGAATTCTTAGAATTCGTCGAATTCATTCAATTCCTACGATTTCATTAATTTCGCGAATTCCAAGAATTTCATAAATCCAATAGATTCCGAGAATTTTTTGAATTTCATGAATTCCTCGCATTCTATGAAATCTACGAATTCAATGACGTCTTCGTAATTTCATGAATTTCGCGAATTCTTTAGTTTTCGTGAATTCCTTCATTTTTGCAAATTCCGTGAATGTCATGAATTCCGTAAATATAATGAATTCGTGAATTTTAAGAATTTTTCGACTACCGAAAATTCCTTGAATTCGGTGAATTCCGTGATTTCCTTGTGCAACATTTTTGTCTCATAAACGGTTTAATGTACGTATTGGAATTCTGGATGGCGACTTCACGATTTACAATACTTACAATACATGTATTGCGATTTCGTCATTCCGTTACTATGCTTACAATTTCTCTTAACTCTTTTATTGTAGAAGTCTTTTAGAAGTCTTGTAGAATTCCAATCATTTTTAACAGTGTAGAAGTTATGTAAAGAATTATTTATATATATAATAATGAAAAGCAAAGTTATAAGTATTTAAGAGGTTAAGTTTAAATGTAAAAAGTTATAGTTACCATAGTTCAATTTTTAAAAATATTGTTATAATAATATAATGTTAAAAAATAACGTATTAATTATCATGAGAGTAGGATGTGATTGCAAGCTAACTTTGGTTAATAAATATAATAGTAACTTTAATAAAGAGGAAGATAATTCACAGCAATGTTGTGATAACTTTGCAGAAGAAATCCTCTTAATAGAATTGTATGATTTATTAAGATGGTCGAAATCAGAGATTTTATTTCTTTTTCTCTAATGTGTAAGTGTGTTCATTAAAACTTTAATAAATTTGTTTATTTTTGTACCTTTTCTAGAATGTAAATTGTTACCAATGAGTTCCCCTGATAAAAAACAGTGGTTTTTTGAAACGTCGGGAAAAATTTGTAATAAAAAACTTGTACGATAGAGTTATAAGTAACTTCTGTTGTTGTTTTTTACCCTATAATTTTTATCTTCTTCGTACGATCACAGTTTTGAAAACGTAAAATTGAGAATATTTGTTAGTAAGTCTCCTGATATGTAATTACTCATTCCGGACCAATACAAAGGAGTCATTTTTTTAACATCGTTTTAAAGCAAATTTTCATATTACAGTAATCTACCATTTATCGCAATACAGATATTGCGACTTCTCCCACTTTCTTTGCTCCCACTTCCGACATATGCATGCGCACGCATTAAACAAAATGCTCGTGCAGTTCTGAATGGATTTTGATTTTTCTTTTTTTGGATTGACCGTAAGGCTTCCAGGTATAATATTCAACAGCGTAATTTTTATTTTGACTTAACGGAAAATTTTTATTGATTTTTTTTCGGAATCAACTTAAAATGTGTTTCCTAAGAATCCTTGCTATCATATTTTTCATATCACCAAAAATGTTCTATATTTAAGCAATTCATTCGACGATTGGATTTTACTTGTTTTAGGTTTAATTGATTTTCTCTCAGGATTTTTGTTTTTTAGATTTACAGATGTGGTGCTTACGATTCATTAATTTTTTAAATATAATTTCTTATCAATTTTTGAAAACTGGATGAATTTTAATAAATACTAGCTTACTTTTTAAGGAAAAAGATTTAGTTCAACTCTGCTATTTCCAATTTTAAAATCAAACTTTTATATGACTGAAACCCTTATAACAATTATTGAATTTTAATAATACATAGATGGATATTGAAGAAATAAGAAATTAAAATTTGGTGCAGTAAGAAGCAAAATAAATTGGCTAAAAAAACATGCATGCGAGAAGCAGAAAATCTACAATTAAACGAAAGTTGTGGTTCTAAATCAAAAACTGAATGAAAATAAAGACTTTCTTGAAAGTGAGAGCTGGTTAAATCGCTGGAAAAAACGTGAGTATTCGAAATTTGACTGTTTGTGGGGAAAGCTCTCAGCAGATGTAAAATCTGATAAAGAACTTGAAGCGGTTGTTCAAAAAACGGTGGACGAAGAAAATTTAATTTAGGATAAGATTTTTAATTGTGATAAAACTGGTCTCAATTTTAAAATAATGGCACCGAAGACTCTAGCATCGAAAATGAAAAAAGAACCTCCCAGCTTTAAAAAAAATACAGACAGCCATATAATTTTGGCATGCAGTTATGCTTCTGGAAAATTTACAGAAAAAACTAAAGTTAAATTTTCCTGCATGTAAGAATTTCCACTGTTAAAGTTTAAATGCTGTTTGGCGAAAGTTTAGCCTATGATGAAATAAATGCTGTAGTTTGCTACCGCTTCCTCAGCATCAATGGAAAAAGGGCAAAGTATGAGTAAATTCAAGCTATAAAAAGAGACACCAGATTTTTAAAAAAACACAGAAAAAATAAAATATAAAATTTGTAGCAGGAAAGAATTGCAACTGCTGAAAAGTATAGTATATTAAGATTTTTTAACGAAACAACAATAAATAAACATTTTTTGTAAACTTAGCATTTCGTAATTTTGAAAACCCCGCCTGTATTGGTTGACGTGTGCGGCTGCGCAAGCCGCAACGCCGCTAAGGAACTGTGTCGTCTGCACTAAAGCAGTTGCAAACGCCATTTTTTATTGAGGTCGAGTTCGGTTAAGCTTGAATCAAATGGAGTTTTTTTACAAAGTTCTTTCGTTTTTTTTTGTAGAAACAAACCAAATAAGTGATCGCTTTGTGCTGTTTTTCATACCCATTTGAGTATTTGTACTAAACTAAATATATTGCAGAAACTCAACTTCAGATGCTTTTAGGACTAAGCTAACTATTGGAAGAGACTGAAGTTCCTGAAAAATGAAACACGGAGACGTTTTTTTGGCCAAAGTCGTTTTTATTTTTCAACATACTCTCCTTTTAGGTCGATATAGCGAGTCAAACGATTTTCTAACTTTTTGATACCATCCGAAAAGTACTCGATCTGAAGTTCTCCAAAATACGCCTCAGTTTCAGCTATGAGCTCCTCATTTGAGTAAAAACGCTTACCGGTGAGCCATCTCTTCAGGTTAGGGAACAAGTAATAGTCGCTGGGGGACAGGTCTGGTGGATACGGTGGCTGAAGAACCAATTCGAAGCCGATTTTATGCAATTTTGCTTCTTCAACTAAGCATGAATGAACAGGCGCATTGTCGTGATGATAAAGCGGTTTTTTCTTCTTCAAAGGCGGTCGTTTTTCGGCGATTTCGATTTTCAATCGGTCCAATAATAATGAATAGTATGCTCCGGTTATGGTTTTACCTTTTTTAAGATAGTTCACGAATATTATGCCATGTGCATCCCAAAATACGGAGGCCATAACCTTTCCGATCCATTGTTGCGTTTTTGGACGCTTCGGAGCACTTTGGCCCGGTGGAACCCACTGTTTTGCCTGTTGCTTTGACTCAGGAGTGTAGTAACGGATCCACGTTTCATCCATGGTTATGAATCAGTGCAAAAGCTCGGTCGGCTTACGCGAAAATAATGCCAAATTCTGCTGGGAAGTTGTCACACGAATTCGTTTTTGGTCCACTGTGAGCAAACGCGGCACCCATCGCGCGCAGAGCTACTTCATGCCCAAAACTGAATGCACGATATTCCCCACACGTTCCAATGATATGCCTACAGCATTAGCTACCTCCCTCAATTTCACTTTGGGATCATTCAACATCATGTCATGGATTTTTTCGACATTTTCTGGTGTAGTGACCTCTTTTGGGCGCCCAGATCGTTCAGCATCAACTGTGCTCGTACGGCCATAACGAAACTCGGTAAACCACTTATGAATCATTCCAATCGACGGTGCAGAGTCCGGGTAATACTTATCCAGCTTGGCCTTGGTCTCGAATATCGTTTTCTTGCGAAGATAGTAGTGTTTGATCAAAACTCGAAACTCAGATTTTTCCATATTAAAAAAAACACGGAGGTTAGTCCCTTCTCAGTGTTGTAACTTGTAAATGCGTAAACATAAATGGCTGAAGTTTTGACAGGCGTCATTTGAAGGATCAAGCTCGACGAAAATGGTTCACATTAGTGAATACTAATGCCATCTCTTAGAATTTTCAAGTACTTATCAGACTGCCTAGTAGAAGGAATAAGAGCATGCTAAGCGTTTTTAAATCATAGAGTATAGTCAAATGAATAAAATACTAACAAATATTTACTATTAATTAATTTTAACTTTATGAATTCAATAATTGTACCCTCTTTATTAATTGGGCATAGAGTGGGCTGCCCAACTTAGGCCCAGATTGTTTCCTTAACCTGGGCATTCGTTGGGCTGACCGTGACAACCCGGACAGTATCCCTGATGGTCATTGATTGCGCAGTATTTGAAGACCAATAATATAATCACGAACAGTTAACCTATTCATTCAGCTGAAAAATCAGTGCACCTTTGCAATTTTCTTTTCTAACCGTTTATTCAACAGTCAAATTTTGACACTTTTTTTGAATAGATTGGATTCTCTCAACCTATCATATATAAGGATAAAGCGCAAGGGGAGGATATACTTTTATAAGCTAATGTGCCCCGAAAATTGCCAAATGTAAGTGCCATAAGGATTTTTTTAAATATTTTTATTATTATTTTTTTATCATTACATTCTCATGATAGAAGTT
>NC_046664.1:6956495-6966095 GCF_010883055.1 Belonocnema kinseyi | reverse complement strand
CCCCCCCCCCCCGGTTATCCTTAGTAAAGAATAAATCGAATCAGTATTCCTTTTCCCTATTTATATGTTATGGAATATATTAAGTTATCAGCAAAACCTTTTGTAAGATGACATGAATATTTAAGTATAAATTTTCGAATTTTAATAGCAATAGATCTGTAGCAAACAATTTTTTGTGGTTCCTACGTTTATTTTAGTAAAATAATTAATTTTACGCTCCCCAAAATTCGGTTAGCATAGCAGAAAATAGTTTATGAATTTACAAACTTCATTATTTTGTAACGTGGATTAGGTAAGACTAAATATTTTAACAGGTGTGCAAACAGTTTCTGTTTTTTCATTCGGAAGAGAAACGCCATGAGACATTGATTTTAATTTTTACTTCTTATATCATTTAAGCTCATAAAACATAGAATAAACTTTAATATACGCGAAGGTTCCATGTGTATGAAATCTGACAGGCAAGGAAACTTTCTAGATTTGAAAAGAGATATTTTTCTTTTTCGACATAATTTATGTAAAGAATAAATAAAGCACGCTATCGGCTACAAGTCAATAAAGTCACTGTATATAGCAGTCATTTATTTTATCCATTTAGAGAAATCCTTTGGAAAAGTCAGCTCAATGTTCTCTATTATAGGGATTACTTCTAAAAAATGAAGACGATGATTGGTACACTACTTCTCGCATTTTCTGGCTTCTTTTACATTAAAAGTAAGTGTGATGCAATATTATAATTATTATTTTCAAAAAACATTACGTGTATATTAAATTACAACGAAGAAGTATTTTCTGTTAAGTTTAACAATCTACGATAATGCTAAAAAAATGAAAAAATACTGCATTTTGTATGTTTAGCACCAAATCAATTTTATAAAAGATGAAGAGGGTTCAGAATACAAGTATTTATAAATATAATTATTCTACGATAACCCGTGTAGAAATTTCCCCGGTTGGCCCTAATACAACAAGGTTTCTGGTCGGATCCCGGCCGGGCTACCCCTGGCTGGGTTTCATGGACAGGAACCGGGCGGGAGCCGGTCGGGCTACATTTTTCTCGAATCACGTAGTCTGGGGCCGGCTGGTGGCCGGACCAACCCTGGTTATATCCCATAGTCGGGTGCCGGCTGGGCACTAGTCAGGTTAATGTTTTTGTGGAAATTACACATTTTTTAAGAGCCATGATATTATCAAAGACGTAATTATGGATGCTAGATGAATTATTATTTAAAAATTATAATTTAAGGGTTTATTAGATCAGTGGAACAAAAAAGAGCTTTTTTAAATTCTTTTTCAAAAACATAAAATTTTTTTGAATAATTTAACATTTTAAATTAAACTGTTATCGATTCTGCTATGTGCAGCAACAGAAATGATAACATTTTTATAAATTTCTTTATATTCAGACAATGTTTAGCCTATACAATTTCAAATTTACCGCCATATATAGCGTCTGCTGTGTCTGTCGTCGGCATAGACACTCAGTAATTTTCAGTATTGCACCTGGAACGCGAATGCTCCTTGCACTCACGTCGCGTCGTCTCTTCGAAGTTCGCAAATAAAATCGAGACTCGTAGTAAAAATCAACTGTATTTCAGTAATTAGTTTGAATCCCCCACTTAGTGCGCGAATAATTATTATTTTCAATTAAAATATAGTCTTGTGAATACAGTTTTTACTTTCTTCCTTCCTAACCTTAAATCACCACATGGCTTCCAAATTGCTATGAGATTCTTTCATCAGGGAATAAAAGTCTACTTCAATTTTCTTGCCAGAATTGGTTCAATTAATTTGACTTTTAAAGTTCACCGTAATCTTTACGATGAGCCTTAAAAGACAAAACAAGTTACCAATTTCTCGCCTGAAGCAACATTTCTTAACCGCTTTTTGGCCGGATTAGCCGACCGGATCCCGGCCGGTATTGAAGCCGGGATCCGACTAGTTTACTGTCAAGTTTTTAGCCGGATCCCGGCCGGAATCGCCGATCAGCGCTCGACTTAAAGCGGGGCTATCTGGCTGGGACCAGGCCGGATCCCTGATTGGGTTCCTACACGGGAACTATGCGAAAACCATTTAAAAAATTAGAGCCGAACACAAAATGACCCTCCTTTAAACTGTCTCGAAATGAGTAATTACAAATCGAAATACTTACAAGTAAATATTCTTTATTTTAAGCTTTCGAAAGTGAAACCGTCGAAAGACGATTGAAATTATTAAT
The DNA here is from genome assembly GCF_010883055.1 of Belonocnema kinseyi. Taxonomy (NCBI): domain Eukaryota; kingdom Metazoa; phylum Arthropoda; class Insecta; order Hymenoptera; family Cynipidae; genus Belonocnema; species Belonocnema kinseyi. Next base: position 6,963,877 of record NC_046664.1, on the reverse strand, counting down.
AGTAATACTATAATGGGGAAAAAAATTAATTTTAAGCCGCAATATGTAGAAAAGTAAAGTATCCTGAATGGTATAATTAATTTAAAATCGATTCATGAACGCCTTGGTTGTGCGCCATGTGTGATCCGAAAATGCAAGGTACATTTTTTTTATACTAAAGGGTGAAAACCCCTACCCCCATTTCATTCTGAATCCGAAAAAAGAATTTTCATATATTTTATTTTTATTTTAACAGGTTCCTGTTTTGACTTTAAAGTTTCCCATGTAAAATGCATGGGGAAAAATCACTTTTATGAGTTTTTATTATAATCTTTTAGGGTTTAGAAAAATTAAACGAGATAGTATAGAGAGTTGTGGAGAATCATCCAAGAAAGAATTTAATGTATCGGGACATATGGGTTTGACAGACCAAACAAACCCCGAAGAGTCCGTGGAAAGTACAAATGGAATTTGTTTAGTTTTAAGAATGTTTTTTCAAATTATTATTTATTTATTGTATCATTAATTAAAATTTCCAAATTGATTTATATTTTTAAACAATTTCCATTTTTTAATTTTTTAAATATTTTTATATGTTAAAATATTACTGTTGATCTAGTGGAATATTTAACTACATTCGTAAATAAATTTTGTGATATATGAGAAAATTTCATTTGTCTAAAAATTTATTTAAATTTGGCAGAAAAATTAAACACTTTTTGATAAAATTATTGTTTATACAATTGGGAAATATTTTAAAACAAATTGATATTATTACCGATGATAAAATTACAATTGGATGAATTTTTAGACAAAACACATTTTTAAACAAATGAGATTTGTTCAAATAACTAAAAAATAATTAACCAATATTGATCAATATTCCGCTTAGCCAACAGTAATAATTTTAATTTAAAAAAAATTTAAAAACAAAATTTAAACGAATGGAACTTGTTTAAGCAATTAGAAATTAAGAAACCAATGTACATACACATTTCCAATAAAGAAATAGTAATAATAAAAAATAGAATGTTTACAAAAATTATTCAAGCAAATGCGATTTATTTTAGTAATTGAAAATTAATAATTTAAATAATTAAAAATTAATTTACTAATGTTGATGAAAATACTACTTTACGAATGTAAATAATTTTTTGTTAACAAAATATGAGAATAAAGTGCTCAAAAGATCGATTTCATGAGGAATTGACATTTTTGGTTTTGAGGGTAGTTTCTAGGGACTAGTGGGGGTGTGCTCGGGAGTGAAACCCAATTGTCTAATACATGAAATCCATCTTTAAATAATTCTCGCCAAGCTTTTATACTTGTCCGTGAAATTTTCTCAAACCCTAAAAAGTTATTCCAAAAAATCAAAAAAGTGATTTTTCCAACAATTGTTAATAAATAGTCCACTAAACCAACAGTAATAATTTTTATAAAGTAATTTTTTCAATTTAAATAAATGCAGTTTTTTAGCGACTAAAAGCGAATCGAAAAATGTTGATAAATAATCCACTACAAATGCGATAATGATTTTAAAAAAAGAATAAAGAATTATTTAAAGAAATTACAATTGTTTAAAAAGTTATTTAAACAAATTTCATTTGTTTGAATTATTGCAAATTAACTAAACAATGTTAAGAAATATTACCTAGACCAATAATAATAATTTTTAGGAAAACAAAACGAAGTTGCGAAAAACGATATTTAAAAAAATTCCATTTGCTTAATTAATTAACAATTAGTTAACCAGAGTTGATAAATATCCTACTATACCAGTATAAAGCCTTTCAATAGAAAAATAATTAGAATACGTTTCTCAATAAAAATCTTACCCTAACAAATTATTCCAAAAACTTAAAAAAGATTTTTTCCTTATGCATTTTGCATGGGGATCTTCAAGTCGAAACCGGCACTTGTTGAAATAAAAAATAAAAAAAAATAGAGAATTTCTCGATTCGGATTTAAAACCAAATTAAGGATCCCTGGGCCCTATGAAGAATTTTGTTTTTGAGCCTCCCTATTTTGTGTATCAGAGAAGTATGTTCCAAGAAATTAACAAAAAGTTTTTGGAAAGCCCCTGCATTTCAAATTTTTAAATGTTGATTGTTTTTTTTAACAAAATTAGATACAGCTGGAATGATGGCTCCTGAAAAATCTGGAAATATGGCTCCTGAACAATCTGAAAAAATAGCTCCTGGAACATCTAAAGCAAGAGTTTCTAAGGAATTTCAGTTTCTAATAAAAATGTGGCAGGGCACTTTTTTTCAAGGGGAACTCACGAGAACTACAGCTGAACCCAAATGGATGAAACCGCAGAATCCTCATCCTATTGAAGAACAATTTTCCATTTTTTTACAAATGCCACTCGGCAATTACATCTCCAGACCATTTGGAAAGGATCAACCTACAGATTATCCACAGAACGCTGGAGTAAAATTAACAGACCCAATGACAGGAGAATTTTTAAACCTTAAAGCGAGTTTTTTTACAAATTACAATGTTAGTAAGCCACATTATAAACCAACGTTTGATGAATGGATGAGCAATAAATTCGGCGACGGTCGCATTTACGTAGCAATTAAAAGAACCAGATTAGTCCATTTTGCAACTTTATTATGTGATTTGACCAGATAATCCAATATACCAAGATTGGATGCTCCAAAATTACTGGTTTGGGCGCATTTACGCAGAAATGAAAGAAACCAAATAAGTCCTTTTTGCAACTTTAAAGTAGTCTTCAAACTCTATTACAAAACCTTAGCAAAACCCTATCATAGAATCCCTAACATGGTGAGACATGTAGCTTCGCAGCATGTCACCAAAAAATATTGAAGGGAAATAGTCCCCACTCGCAATTTTGTTGCATTTGTGAAAATTCGCCGGTCTACGAACATCCAGTCAAACTTTAAAGACATAAAAATTCTGAGATATGTCACTTGATGGAGGTGTACGAGGTTTGTTAAAAAAATACGCGGATTGAGGTCATAAAAAATGTACTTTATTTTGGATTTACACGTCTGGGTCTCCTTCAAAATACTCTCCTCCCCAAAGCACACACTTATCCCAACAGTGTTTCCACTTATTGAAACAGTCCTGGTACGCTTCCTTTGTGATGGCTTTCAGCTCCTTCGTCGTACTGGCCTTAATCTCCGAAATGGTCTCAAATCTTCTTCCGTTGAAGGGTTTTTTTAGTTTTGGGAACAAGAAAAAGTCACAAAGAGCAAGGTCAGGTGAGTATGGGGGGGGGGGAGAGAACAGTAATCGAGTGTTTGGCAAAAAACTCACGAGTTCTAAGTGCTAAGTGAGCCGGAGCATGGCACAAATTTCGCAGTGATGCGGTGCATCTTCAATTTTTCGGTGAAAATCTCGTAGGCCGTCATAAGCATAGCAAATGTTTCAGTTGCAGATTTCCCGAGTTTTACAAAAAATTGTTCAGCAATTCGTTGCTCTTTCAGGCTGTCCATTTTACAATCTAACAAACAAACAAAGAAACACTCTTTACTTAAAACCGTGTAGCTTATCAACAAATAAAGATATCTGCGACTGGAATACCGCGTTTCAAACAGCTGATCTGTACGAACTTAGCGACACCCAGCGGATTCTCCTGAAACCAACTCGAGCCGCGAAATTCAAACAGTCCGTGTATTTTTGGAACAGACCTCGTAGCTAAGATTTGTTTCTGCAACCTGCGAGACCAAATCTGGAGACCACGTCCTTCACGAGCCTACGAGTCCTACTGTAGTACAACGACTATTCTCTACCCTATGAGGCCATTCTTCTGCTAATGCGTTCCATTTAGAGTATCATGTGGGTTTAAGAGATGCTTTTGCTTCTTTATGAATGGTTTAAAATAAGGGAAAAATCAGAATTAATTAATGAAAAAATGAAATTTATAATGGAAAGCTCCAATTTTTTGAATAAATAGACTTCACGTTTCACTGCCTATATTTCTTAATTTTTTTAGTTAATAAGTTTTTACATTTTTAATGGAAAATTTAATCTTTTAAATCCAAGCTGATTAAATCTTGAACCATGTTAGTTTATTATAAAATAATGTTAGAATTTTTCATAGATTATAGAAATCACTTTTATATTCCTAAACCTTTGCCGGGCAGAAAAAATGTTTTTTACATTGATGTATGTCTTTGTTGTTGTCGTTTTTTATCGCTGTTCATTATCCCTGTTATCTGTAAACGCGGTAACATTTGAAGGAATTATTCGATCGGACTCCCCTTTGGCACACTTTTCAAGGGTATGAAAAGAAAGAATAAGTTTGTTAGCCAGCTTTTTTGTAAGAAAATTTTAAAAGTCAGAGCATTATGAAAATTTTTGAAACCACTTTTTTTAATATTTGAAATTTTTCGGCAGTTTTTTATAGTAGATCAAAATACTAATCATTCATCCCAAGTTCTTTTTGTTTGTTTGATAGAATAAAAAGTGAAGAGAAGAAAGAAGAAACTCGATCAGGATATTTTGATATTTACTTTAGTTTATTATTATTATATATTACATAATATAGTATTTTTAATTCAAGCCTTTCCCTTTGCTTTCCGCCTAAAAAAAATAAAAAATTTGTTTTTTTTTGGAAAAATAATAAAAAAAGGAAAGAGAAATGAGAAGGCAGCGAACCAAATCTCCCTTCCCCTCTTTTTTGTTTTATTTTATTTATTCATTTTTTTATTTTTATTAACAAGTCTTAGCTTTGAGAATTAAAGAAATTTTATTTAACGATCTGTAAAATTTTAGAGGATATGATCTCCCTCAACAAAGTTTAGAAATTGATATATTTTCGAAGATTTCAATCCAAAGTCATACATTTTGTACGATTTTATGGTACTTCTTCATGAAAATTTTTTTTTTAATGAAATGTAGACATCTTGTACATTTAAAAAATGAATTTAAAATCATTATTATTCACTTCTGGCATCATTGTAAGCTTTCTAAAGCTTACATATCTTGTTATATGTATCAAAAAAGAGCTATTACTGAATAAATATTGTAATTAAAAATTGAAATTACAAAAATAATGCTTTTTTCAAAAATACTTTTCTAACGTGCCAGTCCAAGACGGTTATCAATTAATTTTAATTTAATTATATTTTCCAGAATATTCCTGCTCTACTTTTTTATATAGTTTTGTTTACAATTTCCAACAATTTTTGTTTACCCACCTTAATAAAGAAAATAATCATTTTATCTTTTTCGTACGATTTCAGTTTTAAAAGCTTAGAAGCGAAAATATTTGTTAGTAAGTCTCTTAAGATTTAATTGATGCATCCGGATCAATACAACACTAAACAAATGGTTTTTTTGAATTGAAAAACAAAAATTGTTTGAATTCATATGATTGAATCAAACAAATTTTTTGATTTTATTAAAAAAAGGTTTATTTAGTTTTAAGAAATGCAAAATATTTGCCTAATTGATTGAAACAAATAATTTGGTTTGTTCAATTTGCTTGATTTAATACAAAAATGGACTTTTATTAAACATTTTATTTGTTTACAATCTGTTCGTTCGAATTCATAAAAATATTTGTTTGATCCAAACAAAAAATACAATTTCAAAGCAGTACTACAAAGTGCCGCTAGGCGTGCTAAAGGGCTGCCAGCGGTTCCTAAGTAACTAACTTAAAGTGTAAATTAATTGATCCTGTGATTGATTTGTTAGCATTGGTCTTTTTTGAGTGTTTTAATGTTCTCAAGGCACGGTACTTCAAGAGCATATTTAGGATTAATTTAAGAATTTAGCATTAAATCGTTCGATTCTTGTTTCTTTGTTTATTATTTATGACCTTACCTCATCGATATTCTCAACGAGGGACAACGAGGGATTTTTAGAGCTCTTCTCTATTTTTAGAGCCTTCACAGAACTGAAATCTACAAGGTGATGCCACTCCAAATTAAGAATCGAGATTCGAATTTGAATCTGCTTCCCGCCTCTCCGTATGCTATGTCCAATTTTCCCGGAACCTGGATTGAAACCTAAGATGCCTCCAGAGTTAGGGATGACTCCGAATCATTTTATCTAGACTTTGGGAAAGAACTTAGTAGCAAGGAGCTATACATAGGTCTGCACCAGTAAGTCTTTTGTGAGAGGAAGTCCTCACATCCCTTGACAGGGCCCTTAACGCTTAAAGCACTGGACCGAGAGCCCAGCCCACTTCAAGACTTCCGCGATGAGAATGAGAAACAGATTTGATTGTCCTAGACTTGTTACCGTATGTTCTGCCAATACAGACACTCTCGCTTCAGAGATAACGAGAGCTTCCTCAATTACCGGAAATGCTACGGATCTGCCCTGTAGATAATTTTCTATTAGTTACAGTGCACTCATTGAGCCGCCCCTGCATCCATCTCTCAAACCGGCATCACGAGCGGAAACAGCGGGTCCAAATCCGATCCAACCAATCCCAGGACAGCACCGAGCAAGTAGCCAATCAGTGACATATCGGGAAACAACTCGATAAAAGGAGACGAGACAACGACCTCGACGACGAACACGCCACGTTCTCTTTCGTTCGGCAACCACGAGCCGAGAGACAGTCGCACTTGTTCACTTAAATTTCCTTTCGTTGCTACCGAAGTACCGCGTTACAAATGTAAAGCCTTAGAGTCTGTGTAAACTTGCTTGAGGTAAGGGTCACTTCTGGCATGTATCTACTCTGCGGATCCGGGCGAACCATGCTTATTCCGGTTTTGTATTACTTCCTAAAAATAGCAAATGTTCGGGTTTAATTTTCTTGTTGTAGCTATCGCTTCTATAAAATCAAAATGGCCGCTATTGGTATTATTTCGAATAGTGAATTAAGCTTGTTAGCTGTATGTTAACACTTATCCTTTGAGTGGCTATCGAGACTTCAGCCTCCCTTAAAGTTTTTGCTTCCGGTAATTTGTTTTAGGTTAGATAGAGCATTATACTTAAGTAGGGTACCTTAACGATTATGTTAGCCCTTGGAAAATCAGCCGTTCGATCAATCACCCCTTATTATCTAAATTTAGAGATCTTGTGAATTTTCGGTAAATTTCCCCTTTGTAAAACTTGTAATCGAATGTTAAACCTTGTAAAATAAATTTTAGAAAAATGTTATTCTGGCGTGCTAGTTTTTTTTTCTTTTCAAGAGTAAGAGGTAAACTAAAATAACTTTAAAATTATACGAATTTAATTTTACTTTCCGACTGAACCACACCCTCTACCATCACTCGTCAGGGGGCTGAATCTAGCCTGGGCCTATAAACCCCACTCACGTAACTTGGAGTAATTGTTACATAATCTGGTTGGCGAATGCGTGCCTGGCGCCTAAGAAACTTTTTTTAGCTGTCACTTCCATTGAGAACCTTTGCGATTTCAGATGTAGGACGCGAGGAGGGCAAAATAAGTAAACGGTAATTTTATCGTTA
>NC_046664.1:6954507-6956395 GCF_010883055.1 Belonocnema kinseyi | reverse complement strand
CATCACGGGTATACGGGCGAGTAGGTGGCGCCATATTTCTATCAACTGATATTTCTAATGCATTGTGACTCTATTTCTCTCTGTTTCATTTCTGTCTCATTTCTGAATTAAAACAATCATTAATTATAATAATGAGAATTGACCCAGAGTTTTTTCAAATGTCTAACTCTAGTTTATTTCCCATTATTATAATTTATGATTATTTCTTACAGAAATTAAAAGCACAGATTTGAAATTTACAAGAATTAGGCTTTCTGATTAAAAAGCATATTGGTTTAAAGAAACAGAAAAATTTATATTAAAACATACCTGAGTCAAAAAGCAATGTGATATTTTGATACAAGCCGGGTGTGTGAGCTGGAACGTTTCCGACTTGATCTAAGATGCCGTGACTGGATTGGAGTTTTTAGGGTGGAGAGCCGTTCGTGCCTCCAGGCAGAGGCTACTTAAACACCGTAGTCCCTTGATAACAGATGACCCAAGGTCACGACCCTGCGGGCCGGAGGCGTCTTCATTCGGCTGAGTGAGTTGGGAGCGGCGCGCGTACGGGTGGTTTCGTGTTATTCCGCTGCAGGTATTGTTCAAGCTGGCTTATTGTATGTGTTCTGTTTCGGCGGCTGGTCGAAGGTTACTGTGGCACCCGAGTGCGCCCTTTGAAGTCAGCAGGTACTTCCACGCCTGCCGTCCATCCATGGGTGACGGGGTCCTCTGGTGAGAAGCCGGTTCCTGGCGAAACCAAAGCCCCATCTAACGGTCAGCAACGCGTAGGGAGCCAACTCGTACCCGAAGATAGAGGGCTCCCTCTAATGGCCAGTTGACGGTTCAGCCGGAGTTTCCGGAGTGTCGTAGCCTCTGGACTGGTCTAGGCGGCCCGACACGGCGGAAAAGAAGGATGCAGGGCGGCACAAATGAAATTTGGAGTGACGAAGACTATCGAGCAGACAATTGCCTTAGGACTGGTAGAGGTGGAGGATGAGGAAGAGCGATAATCTTCAAGGTGAGGATCGGTCTGTAGGGAATCTTGGAGGGCAGCTAAGCGGCGACGGAAAATGGTGCACTTGCCAGGAGAGAGTCAGCCGGCTAGCTATTGACCCGGAGCTCTCGGCCACTCGCATTGTGGATGAAGGGGCGTTGCGGACGCCTATGGCACCCGTTCCTTCCCTATTATATAGAATCTTTTAGGAAATTAAAATAAATCCATTAAATTGAACAGAATGAATTGAATTTAGAAGAATTTAAGTAAATTAAAAAAATGCAATAAAATTCCAAAGAATTTAAAAGAATTCAGGATAAATGAATCAGAATTCGGGGTGCATTCAAACGAATAATTTTTTATTTGTTCAAATCTATGCTATTCTACTAATTTATAAGAAAAAAGAGACTAATGACAAAAAATTGAAATATATTATTGAATTTTTAAAAGAAATAATCCATTTATTTTAGTAAAATCTGAGATAATTTAGATGAATTTAAAGGAAACGTAACAAAATCAAGCTGAAGTAACCAAGAAAATTATTGGTATTAAAGAAAATTAGAAAATATGAAAAAATCGATTGAACTGAGTAAGTTTGAAGTGAGTTTAGAAAAATTAAAGAAAATTTAAAAGAATTTGACGGAATTCCTAAGAATTTAAGGTGAGTTTCAAAGATTTCAATATGAATTAAGCAGAAACTTTTTTTAAACCTCACTCGCTTCTTATAAATAAATTCTTTAAAATCCATTAAAATATTATAAAATTCCATGAAATTCTATTATTATATTTCCTGAAATTCTGGAAAATGTTTTATAAGACCTTGAGACCTTTAGAATCCTTCGAAATCATTCAAATCCTCGGAACTATTACACAATACTGTGAAATCTGTAAAATATCTTTAAAACTTATTCGCCC
>NC_046664.1:6951769-6954407 GCF_010883055.1 Belonocnema kinseyi | reverse complement strand
GTTGGAAAGTAGTTTAAAGAATCATGTCCTCATCGAGGATTCTTTATTTTGTTTCCTGCAACACACACGATTGATATCTATTAATGTCAAAATATTCACGTAAATCACGGATAGTACGATCCGATCCTTATCGTTGCAATATTTTTTTCTTTAGTGTCACTTCCACATGAAATGCGATATTTAGTTGAAATTTTGAGCAATTAAATATAAGAAACTAAGGAACGTTTTCCTACACAAAAATGTTAATAAATAGAAAAAAATTGTTAATCAAAAATTTTTATTTGTAATTATAACAATTTTAAGCTAGAAAAATGTTTTTTACTTTATTTCATTATTTGCCGAAATTTTCAATTCTACATCTCGTTTCATGTGGTTATGAGGATGGTCGAACTACCCTTAATTCGATATTTAAAAATAAGTGCACAACAGAGAAAACCTACTGCTTCCGCACGCCGGCCTTTCTTTCTTTAGTACCCAGATACTTTTTTAGGGTGGCGGTGCTCATTGCATTTCACCCATTCCAAATCAAGTTTTCCGTGCTCTCTGAGGAATCGGACGAATCGATATCGCAGATAAGGACGCCAACTTGATCGTGATAATTGTCTGTTTACTGAATTTACTCCTTGAATAAATCCACGCTCAAAGGGATCCGCGGCTGCAATTTTTATCGCATCACATTTGTGGCTTTTTAGCAGGGAAACATATTCATTTTGTCGTGGATCATCGCAGAAGAAATTATTCTTGCATTCAACGCATTTTTTTATTACTGGCATCTGCGAGTGGATTGTCCTCGCAAAACGACCAGCTGATTGAATTCTGCTTATGAATCCCAAAGATGATTTACTTTGTTGCTGAGTTTGGACAGGATGATCTGGCTCATTAAATTTGTGTAATCTCGTGCCGGATTTCTCCGTGCCTTTATTAACAGCAGAGTTTAACACCTTTAATGAGATCAACGTCATTCCGTTATCATCTCGGCAGTTGGATCTATTGGAATATGAGGATGCTAAATTGTTGACCATCAGAGATTTAAATAATCCCTCAGCTTGCATGCTGGTTGGAGTGGTGTACCGTTGCCCATGGCTTCGCATGGATTCAAAAAAATTTTCTGCTGGATCTTGATGTACGTAACCGGGTTTTAAATAAGGAAAACCTTTAGTTTTTACACTGTTCCATAAGTCCTTCATCTAATGAAGATTATATATCCAGTTGTTTAACGATGGCGGATTTGGAAATGGTTCAAAGGTACCCATGGATACGTAGCGCATGTTTCGTATTTTTTTAATTGCTTCCGACCAGAATTGAAGGTGACCACTGTTATCGTCCACTCGCTTTGTCAAAGGCTTGTCTTTTTTCTCCTCTTCAGTCCGTGCATTGCAAGAATCGAAGCTATCATCCAAAAAGTGTGCGTAATGTGCGGAGTTCATAACTTCATCTTCCAGTTGGAGAAAAGTTCCATCCTCCATCTCAAGAGTCTCTACAATAAAGGAAAACAGGGTTGATATATTTCTAGTTTAAACATTAAAATTATATTAACATTAGGACCTTTAAACTAAAATTTTTAATTTTGATCGCAAGCGTTTTCAATTCAAAAGCGTACAGTTTTAAGAGATTTAACATTAAATATTAAAGTTTTGAACATTCTATTCGAACTTAATAATTCTAAGATCAAAAACTAAAACGTTTAAAATATTTTTCATTTGTAATGTAGAATAGTAAAAAACATAAAAACGAAGGGGATTAATTCTAATAAAGAAATGGTCAGAAATTTAAAAAAGTGACTCTCTTTACAAGATTAAAATTCCACAATAATTTTACTTTAAAAAACACTGCTCTGTCCATAAAGTTGGTCATCGAACGACTTAGAACTTGTCTGGAATTGTCACTTTTCATTTTTCTAATTTTTCCCATCTTCACGTGATATTCCGTTAACTTAGGCAATGTATGATACAGCATGTTACTACGGACGTCCATGTCATAAGCTTTCTCGTAATGCTCAAATTTGACGAATTTTCTTTTTAAAGTGACATCCTTTTCAGCATCTCTGTAGTTCAATTCCAAATGTTTATTGAGCAAATTTTTTCTATCACATTTATCCAAATGCGGAGTATCAAAGAGTATCCCTTTAAAGTTTTGACGTTGGATGTTCTTTGATCGCAGACAATAACGAGAACATCGAAGCCACAATCTCGAAGCAACCTTACATTTTCTTTAATGCACGCCATTAGCTGTTCGGATTTGCTTTGCGCATTGCAGAAATACGAGGGTGAATCACACATTAACCGGAATTCTTTTTTAATATTTATTTATAAAACAATACAAAAATACTATTGATTATTTTTCTACATAGTCTCCTTCACGCTCTACACATTTTTTCCAGCGATTTGGAAGCTTGTTAATTCCTTGCTCGTAGAAACTTTGAGGTCGAGTCATCAACCAATTGCGCACGAATTCCTCAACATCTTGATCGTTGTCAAATCGCAATCCTCCAAGTGCACCTTTCATGGGCGCAAACAAATGATAGTCACAGGGTGATAAATCTGGGCTGTATTGAGGATGCTCAAGGGTTTCCCAATGCATATCCTCCAGTTTTTGTTTCGTTTCACCCGCCGTATGTGGCCTGGCATTGTCATGAAGA
>NC_046664.1:6917601-6951669 GCF_010883055.1 Belonocnema kinseyi | reverse complement strand
ACATGTCACGATATGCTTCAAAAAAGTCTCTCCCTCCCGCTGAAATCGATTCAGATGTCTCTTACTGATTCGCAGTCGGATGTTTTTTTGATCTTCGTTCAAAAACTGGGGGTCCCATCGGGCACAGATTTTTTTTAAACCAAGATGATTTTTAATGAATGTTTGAGCGCTTCCACAGCTAATGCTCACCTGTAAAGCGATTTCATGAATAGTGAACCGCCTGTCACTTTCAATAAGGTCACGAACTGCACCAATGTTATCGCCAGAGACACTTGATCTTGGACGTCGATTATGACTCACATTTTCCACACTTTCTCGTCCACTCTTAAACTGTTTGGCCCAATCAAACACTTGAGTTTTAGACATAGTATCATCCCCATACTGATCCTTCAATCGAGTCAAAATTTCAGACGGTTTAACGCCTTCTTTAGTTAAAAACTTTATTATAACCCGTTGTGCAACGGACGCTGGAACCTGTTGCTCACTCATAGCTGTACTGACGAATTGACTGAGTCAAACAGCTCACCAAGCGTTTTACCCACTCCTAATACGCTACATTACAAGAACCTATACTGTGAGAGTGCTTGCGATTGGCTGAGAAAAGTATTTGTAAAATTACGGTTTATATTTGATCCACCCTCGTAGTAAGAAATTGGAAATTTTACATTCTTCCGGAGTCCTCAAATCATAAACGTAAGAATGTGATCTGTGAAGAAGCTCGTCCTCTTGTTTCCAAAGTCCTCGAAACCCATAATCTTGTCTTTATTCATGTCGTACCAAATATGACTGGATAAAAAGGCTTCGTCCCACATGAGTACCAAAGTATTTTCTTTATCGTCCTGCATTTCTTCTGCTGCTGCTCGTAAAACTTCAGCGACATTTGAGTTTATCCCAGTGTCTAATTCGATTTTAGATAATTGTCGCTTGACACATGTTACAGAAGAAAGTATCAATAATGATTTCATTAAAAGATAGAGTGCTGGTGATTGTTTGTAAAAAGAAAGAGCGAGATTTTTTTCTTTATTTGTGAATCTCCTACCATAAACACTTTTATTTACATTTCTTAGCTGCATTTCTACCATGCTTCGTTGGGGTTCAGAAAGACTGCTAAAATTCTTGAATGAAGATCAAATTTTTGACGCACCTTTCTTCAGACTTCCCCTGTGATAAAATGATAATTCTATACAATAATAAATACACAAAGAATCCAATAATAAATGTATAAACGTTTACAGTTACTGTCTGATTATGACAAATGTAATACAGTAATTATAACCGTCTTATATCGGATAGATACTTGTTCGTAATCAATAAATAAAATAAAATTCAATTAACTATAAAATGCATACTAAAACATCTATAATGTTGTGTATAACTTTTCGGATATGCTTTCAGGCCGCCGACCTTTTACAAAGTAAAAGTATAAATAATAGTATGATTTTTTAAAGCTTTATTTAATGTACAATTAAAATAAAATTAGATAAAATAAAAAAATTATATACAAAATGCAATTTAATCTGCAAATGTTATTTCGGTCTTTAATTATTTTTTTTTAAATCTGGACAATTCAGACTTTAATATTTTGCTGTAAAAAGTAGAATCAACGAGTGCCAGAGCATAAACTGGAAAAAGAGTGAATCAAATTAGATAAAATAACAAAAGTTGGAAACAAAAATGACTGGTAATGTTCAGTTATTATTTTGATAAATAAATTTCTTTCAATCTGAAAAAAGTCAGTTTAATATTTCACTATAAATAATATAATCCACGAGTGCGTGAGCGAAACTTAAACAAACAGTCAATTGAAATAGGTCTAATTTTATGTGATTGAAATCAGATAAAATCAAAAACGTGAATACAAAATGACCTTTAATCTTCAATTATTGTTTCGGTCTTTAATTTTTTTTTTAAATTCTGCAAAAGTCAGAGTTTAATATTTTACTATAAAAAATACAATCAACGAGTGCCAGAGAAAAAAGTGCCAAAGTTTATTCTTAAAATAGAGTCAATTTAAGTAGATCTACTTTTATCTAATTATTAATAGATAAAATAAAAAATGTATATACAAAATGATCTTTAATCTTCAATCATTATTTCGGTCCTAATTAATTTTTTTTACCTGAAAAATGCAGAGTTTAAAATTGTACTAGGAAAAATTCAATAAACGAGTACGAGAGTGTAATCTGAACGAAGAAAGCTTCAGGAAAATTGAAATAAAGCTTTAAAACAATAACCCTAATAAATAACATTCAATTAAATAACACACATCATAGTAGATATATAGGAACACGTATGTATAATAAAGGATACAAATACCTATAGGGCTGAACTGAAATTTTTGGAGATATTCACAAATTCATAGCATTGAGAAGAATCGCGATTGTACAAACATTAATTATAAAAAGCTATGGAAATCGGTAATACAAAATTTCATTTGATATCAACGCAGTATTTTTATCAATACTGCTCAATATTGTCAATATTGTTTTCAATATTACTAACATTGTTAATGGACTGATTAAGAGTGTTTATCAATACATTCACTTTCCAGTAAATGCATCTTATTTTTTAATGAAAATATTTCTCTTTGCATCCACCTTTTTTCCATGACATACCTATTTAACTTATTATTGGCAGCTCGTAATTTATTTCGTAGTACCAAAGCTTCTTCGTACACTTTCTAAGCTTTTAGCGACAAATCTACTACTTGACTTTTTCTTGCAAGCAATCTTCTACGCTTTCTAGCTTGCACAGCGGATTCTGTACCACCAGGAAGCTTCATACGTTTAAATTTTGGTGTATGTTCCTTCTTCTTCTCCATGGTATCCAAGACACACGTTTCCGAAAGATTTTGTGGATTCTTCGCTGTTGGCAACATTTCAGTTTTTTTCACTGCGCGGATTTTTTTTTAAACGAGTGCGCTCGTTTCACTTGTCCCTCTCGGACCGTTCTCGAATAACCTTTTCTTAGGTTTTATTTGCATCGTACCCTCAGATACTGTATTCATAACCGTTTTCCAGTAGTCTTCTTCGAATTAGCGAACTCCGAAAATTTGAACCGCTTTAGCGTTGAATGCTGCAGAAAATTTTGCTGACAAATATTTACCCTTCTTTTCGGAGTAGGTCCACCACTAGTGGTATTTAAAGAGCTTTTTCTGATTTCAACTGCTACTGATGAACTGTTGACACATTTATTTTTCGCTCGAGATAATTCTAGAGACACTGTGCACATTTCAGATGTAAAATCACGAAGAGGGGCATCTTGTGCTGTAAGACCTTTTAAAATTGCTTCATTTGGCAATAAAAGTGACGGAAAAGCAGTTTCGTGAAGTCGAGGTCTGCTGAAAGTCGTTATCCAGGAATTTTCTGGAAAATAAAGGTAGCAAACGCGAAACTTCCTTCTGCGAATTTCCTCATAGGAAAGTCCCACCAGTTGGGGACTGCATACTGCTTTTACCCATTTTCACCTACTTTAATATTTTGTTGAAACAAATGGGCTTGCACTTTTCAAGATTTGCATTTGGGAACGATGCAGTTCATATTCGTTCTTTTGTCGCTATGCCTCGCATTACCAGCCTCTGTCTCCGCGGCTAACCCCTAATACTTAACTACTATTTACAATATTTACATTTCTCTTGCATCTACTTCCTCTCCTATTTACAATCTTTCCTTCTCCATCCCTGTTTCTCCTTCCTCCTCTTCTTCTCTATCTTACCCAACACCCCCTTCACCCATGCTACTGCCCTTTTGTCGCCCCTTTCATGCAAAAATATCTCCATGCTTATCCCCCTCCTTTCCACCTCTTCACATTCCTACAACCAATGCTCCAATTTCGCATCCCTCTTCCGCACAACAAGACATTAGAGATCCAAAAATTCTGAGATACGTCACTGCTATGAGATATAGTTCAAAAACTTTGTTTCTGCTACCTGCGAGGCTAAAAATGGAGACCCGGTCCATCCCGAGCCGACGAGTCCTACTGTCTCTACTGACGAGTCCTACTACAACGGGTATTCTCTACTCGAACCGATGAGGTCATTCTTCTGAAAATATATTTCGTTTGCAGTTTACAGTTATTCTGTTTCTTTAATCTTTGTTTAGTTAATAAGTTTTTTATTTTTTATGAAAAACATAATTGTTTAGTTTAAAGCTGGATGAATCTTTAAGCTGTGTATTTTGTTATACAATAAGATCACAATGTTTTTAAATCTTTAAAAATCCATTTCTCTATTATTAAATTTTTCAAAACTGAATAAAAAATTTTTTTTTAATATTTGACTTGCAACTTTCAACATTATATTATTTCAAACTGGAACTTTGCAAAACTTATCTAGATTTCCTTAAAAGCTTTCAAAACGTGAAAGTGAATATTTTACGTTTATTTATACAAAATTAAGAATTTCATTCATAATAAAAAATTATTTGAGTTTTAGACTTAACGATTAAAAATTAAAAATTATGTAGTAGCTACATTTGACCATTGAAATGTATATAGTTTTGAAGTTCCACAGTTAAAATTGTTGCAACTTTCATGATTAAAATTCACAATTCTTCATGATTAAAATTCACAATTCTTATGATTTACAGATTTTAAATTACACCCCTGACTTTTGATCTTTAAAATTGTCGAAATATCCGATTTGGAAGATTAAGAATGGAAAAGATGTCGTCTGGTTTTCAAAATTTACGAATTGTCATTCATTAATCTATAAAATTGAATATATGTATTGATGAATAAACTAGATATTATTTATTTTTTAATTCACATTAACAAATTATGCATGTTTGAAGTTTTAAAAATTCTGCAATTTTCATAATTGGCATTCAAAATTTCTGTAATTTAAAAAATTTCAAATTAAGAACTTGTCTTTTGCTCTTCAAAATATCAAAATTTAGAAATTCCTATTCATACTTTTTTAAATGCGAAGGCCAAGGGTTTTCAATTGTAAATATTTTGAATTACATAGTTTTTTATTTCAAATCATAAAAATAGAAGTTTTATTCATTTTGACAATTTACAATTAAAATGATGCGAGTTTAAAGTTTTAGATTAACATTTCTGTAATTTGTATGAATCTGATTTACAATTTCATTAATTTGGAAGATTTGGAATTAGAAAATTTGACTCTTATTTTTGAAAATTTAGAAAATTTTATTTGTGGATCTGTGAAATTTAAGAGTTTATATAAAGTCGTTGAAAATGTGAATCTTTGAACTGTGACACTTTTAAATTGTAGTATATTCAATTTTTAAACTTCACAAATGAAATTTATGCAGTTTTTAAAATTGAAAAAAGATGAAAATTGAGTAGCATTGATACTTTAAATTCGAAATTTAAAACAACTTAAGAATTGGACGTAAATTCGGAGTAAAGGTTCAATGGATAAAAACGTGGAAATTGCATATAATTTATAATTCCATCTAATTGATTAATTAACTAATAAAAATAAGAGTCTGAAAATTTTGAAATCAAATTAAACAATCCCAAATTATGTTATATCAAGGACTGTAATTTTTGAGATCAGTTACTAAATATAGGCATTTATCACTTCAATTCTTAATAAAGAACATTTCAGCTACCAATCTTTTAAATTTGATATCAGTTTATGGTTTTCAGACTCTGTCTTAAATTGTCAGGATGTTCTTTAATCCTAGTAGATAGTAATTTTTCAGTGTGACCTATATAACACTTTACAGATTCTACCCGTTCAATTTTACAAACTAAATTTGTCAATTTAAAAGTGTTCGAAACATCTTTACCTAATTTTATGAAACTGTTAAATTTGGAATTAACTCTAAAAACTGTTTTAATATTAAATGTTACTAAGTTCAAATGTGATATATTGTGTCCTTGAAATGTTTTTAATTTATCTTTAATATCTACTTGAACAAATTTCTAGGATAATTATTAAAAACAAAATATTTTCAATGAAATCAGTATTAGTTTAAAGAAAGGATTCATGTACGTACTTTAATTTATTTTGTGGTAAAATCATGAAAATTTCATAGACATAACTTAAAAATGTGAGTATATTAAAATCTGAATCATTAATGACTGTATATTGTAAGTTTTGCATGACTAAATTTGCCAAAATAGGTGAGATTGGAGATTCTATAAGAGTACCATGAACCTGTCTATAATCATCCTTGTTAAATGGAAAAACAGATTTCTTCATTAAAAATTCTATTCCTTTGTCAAAATTCAACGGTAACTCAGTATAATTTTTTATATTTATAGATTTACTGAGAACGCTATTTTTAACTGATTCTATTGGAAAATCTGTAAATAAAGATGAAAAAATCCAGTGAGACCATAATGTGATCTAGAGGAACAGTTCGCTTAGCGATTATGTTTTGGAATTCAAAAGAATTTTTGAAATAAAAAAAATTCTGGAAGATTTGAATATTAAAACAGTTTCTAGGGCTATTTCTAAACTCAACAGCTTCATAAAATTAAGTAAAGATGTTTCGGACACTTTTAAATTGACAAATGTAGTTTGTAAAATTGTATGTTTAGAATTAGAAAAGTGTTGTATAGGTTCAACTCAGAGATTACTGGGTTAGCCTGAGGCTTGCGCGAGGTTGAAGAGAGCTTTTCAGTCCTCTTTTTTCCTGGAAAACTCTCAAAAATTTCAAATTCGGAAATAAGTAGGCTTCCGCGATTATTAAAAAGGCTTTAGCGAGCACTTGTGAAACATTGCATATTTTTTCAAAAACCTCGCTACGTGCTCGCTCAATACCCTAAAATCATCGGCGCGAACTCGGGTTGACAGTGCACGAAGGGAGTTTTAGGATACCGCGAAATCCTCCTGAATGCTCGCGGAAGCCTACTTACTTCTGAATTCACAATTTTCGAGCGTTTGCAAGGAAAAACGAGGACTAAAAAGCTCTTTTGAAACTCGCGCAGAACTCTATTTTTCGTGACAGAGCATGCAGGGAGGACTTGCGGAGTATTAGAATTTTTCCTCGTGAGCGTACAAGACCAAGGTGTTTATCAATCGATTTCGATTTAATTATGCATTAAAGAAAACTCCTGCACTACATTTATACGTAAATTTGTTTTCAATTTGCAAAAATGTGTTTTTTTTTCGACATTAGTCTAGAAAGGTAGAGATAAAAACAATATATATCATATTTAAGCATCTACGATAAGGCTCAAAATATTTTGGAAAGTTAATTTGTTGTCCTGTTGGTGCAAAATCAATTTTCTAGTATATAAAAAGAGTTCTGAATATTAGAAATAACTATAATTATTCTATATTTGCAAAAATATTATTACAACAAACTAAAAACAAAATGTGAGCAATTGAAACAATAAAAGCTTATTCAGTTGTAAGGATTTTTGGGTCCAAGATCCAAAGAGTCCAAAATTTTGAAAAATCTAAGGTGGATATATTTAAGTAAAGGGAATAAAATCCACTTTTGTCCAAATTCGGTTAGCGTAGCAGAAATTCTTTTGTGTGCCTTGTTATGAGCGATTTAATCTCACCCTCACAATAAAGACGTACTGAATTGCTGTCCGCAATTCAGTTATACATACAAGATAAACTTTAATTATTTTACACGTTACATTTTGGATATCCTGCCAGGATCAACTTTTCGAATCCTTGAATTTCACAGAATTATCAAAAAGGATATGCCATAGAAGTAGAATTATTGTCAAAGTCTTGGGAATAAGAAAACTTCTACGGAAATTTAAAAAATGTAGAAACTCCAGATCTACCAACGGCCACCAGCTAACCCCGAAAAGTAAGAAAACTAGAGTACAAATTAGTAGGTGAATTGAGCAGCCACTTTACTATGTAAAACTCTTGTTTTCTAAAATTCATAAATTTAAATGAGGCCCTTAAAAAGGTGCAAGAGGCCCTGGCACAGCTGTTAGTATTTATTTCTTAAATTTAAAAACATTGAAAGGTTATACACTACGACGTCGTTATAAGCATAAGCCTTAAGTCCCCTCTTTGCACGGGACGACATATCGAGACAAAACCGGCAGGGAAAAGTTTCTGCCTAGTCAAGATAGAACCCGGCAAGGCGAAGTTTAATAACCAGAATAGGATAGTTGGTATACCTTTGGAGTTCCAGAGCTCTGTCACCTTCAATAAAAAACAAAACTGACTCGAAACTTCATGTTCACTTGCAGTAGAGCGATTGCATGAAGCGATTGCATAAAGTCCAAAGTAACAGAATTATACGCGAACGCGATCAGACACCTGATACTCTAAACAATCGACGATAAATACACACATCACACTGGCATTCCAGCAGTTTGTCGCGCAAGCATGTCCGAGAATAGTTCTACTGATAAAACCAGTACCAACCCCCTTACCCCAGTGACTATGGAACAGATTCTAGATGAAATTCTTTCCAGAATCAGGTCTTTAAAAGTAAATGTAGAAACCCTCGCTGAAGAAAATTCAAAAAGAATCAGAGAGATAGTTTCAATGGGACGACAAGCGAGATTTATGGGAGAAATAGAGAGGGACTACGAAGTAATATTAACGTCTTGCAAAGGAGATGCGAGTGAGAGTAGTCGAAACCTACCTGACATAAAGCCGGAGGAACACGAGGGATAAAACGAGATAGCACCAATTCTTACGCTCACGAACGACCAACAGGGGACCGAACAAAGTGCATGCCTCAGTCAAAATTGAAACATACCTAAGCTTACGAACAAATTTCGAAACAAGAGAGCGTCAACGCAAAATAGGCAAAGAAATCAGCGTGAACTGCCCCAAGCCCGAAAAAGTAAGTCAACACTAGCGAAAGGAAGGGAGAGAGAATGCTACTCAGCAAGCGACGAAAAGAACGCGCGTCAACCAACACGTTTCAGTGGAAGAGAACCCGTGCGTGCAGAAAGGATGGATCAAGACAGAAATCTAGCCGATGATAATATTCCGGTTTGCGACGCTTTTATCGCTACTAAGCCGATAAATGATCTGGCCGATGCCGATGTAGAAGAATTTATCAGGAAATTGCAGATAATCAGGCAACAGTGAAGCCAATCAGATCTGCTGCTAGCTTTTATAATGTCGAAAAAAATTCAACAACATGCCGAAAGAGTAATCCGCTTCAACGAGATCTACACGTACGAGGATTTATGTCAAAGCCTACGGAAAATTTAAAACAAGTGGGATCAGTCCGCCATTTGAGAATTAAGCTGGAAAGCTGTGGATAAGGAGCGGCTGAAAGCTTTCGAAAGTTTAGTGTCCGATTCAGAGGAGTTATGAAAGAACTTAAATATTCAGTTCAATCCTCACATAAAGGACCTATTACCAGAAGAATTGCCCTTTGCATAGAAGAAACTGAGTGCCTCAAGAAATAATTGATAAACATAAGACGGAAAATCGGCTTGAAGCTTAAGGCCCAGAAACCATCAAATATCGGGAAAGCACAGAATATGGCTTCTGAGATGGAAACTTGGTTAAGAGTGAGTCAAACGAGAGCAATGACGCGTCAATCTTAATACTATTCTAAGAGGGAATCCAGACTGACAAATACACAAGCCATATTGCAAGAAAATATAACACCGAAATTTCCAAGTCAATCGATGTCACTAGCCAACAAAATTGACATGAAATGTCACAAGGGTAGTAAACTGGAACATTTTGCAAATCGGTTTTATGCAAAGGAAAATTTTCACAATAGACATCTTTTTAAAAATCTACCGAACTCAGTCAGAAATTTTCCGGAAGAAGACACAACCTATTTAGACTAACAAACCATGACTCAGAAAAAAATAGAGGAACAAAAGGCCTACGATGAATGGTTATAATATCAAACATCTGTGGAAAACTCATATCTGTACGAGAAAAATGACGAGGAGAAACAATATACAGCCTACTAGTGGATTAAGGAGCCTCTATTAACCTATTAAAAGAGGACAGCATTCCAGATAATCATAAGAAAATCAAATTGAGAAAAAAGATTTTTATGGGAAATGACCAACATCAGTCAGCAAAATCCGCATACATTCCATACTTCAGAAAACCCCACCTTATTTATATTATTCCTGTGGGATTTTCCCTATCGGAATCTAGAATAATAGGATAACCATTTCCGTAGCAGTATCGAAGATACTCGCTAACGCCAAAATTCTTAATACAAGGCAAAAAAAAGTTACCCTTTTACGAAGATGGGCACTGCATAAGAAAAAATTCAGAACAAGAATGCCGCATCCAAGTCAAGGATACAAATTTAAACGTGTGGATCGAAGGAGACAGACATGTCCCAGATGGAATTTACTCTATATGTTAGGGCGAATTATGGGTACCATTTTGTAACTACGAATCAACTCCGTTCAAAATTCCACAGGAATTAAACTACGTAAAAATCCTGAATATACAGTCTCGAGAGAAAACTAACACAAAAGGAGCGATTGAATGTACCACAGGCCTAAAAGTCTCTAACAGAAATTTAGAACTTCAGAAATTTATGCAGTTAAACCACATAGATTCTTCAATTCGATAACAAATTAACAAAATGTTAACAACATATAATGAGGTCTTTACACCTCCTGGAGACCCATCACCGCGTACACAACTGACAGAGCGCGAAATTGCGCTGAATAAAGGAATAAAGGAATTATAAAACATTTCTAATTTTCGTTTAACTGTCCACTTTGGGTAGTCCCTAAAAAATGAAATTAACCAAGAATGGTCGTCTATTACAGACATAATAATAAGGATACCAACCAAGATGCTTATCCCTTACCTGTTATTGATGATATTATGGACCAATTAAAAAAAGCGAAGTTTTCCTCTGCTTTTGATATGAGTGCAGATTTCTACGCAATTCCAATGAACGGATCATCCAAAAAATAGATTGCATTTTCAACATTTAAAGGCTACTACCAATGCAACCTTATGCTTTTAGCATAAAAAATGCACTAGCCGTGTTCCAAAGAATGGTGGAAAACCCCTTTAGAGGTCTCATCGGCAGAGAGTTCTTTGTGTACATAGACGACATAGCAATAATAGGGAAAACCCTAAAGGAGCACAACCAAAATTTGATGCACGTTTTTAGAAAGGATAGAAGTATTAGGACTAAAATTAGAACAAAAAAATGCGAGCATCTACGACCGGAACTTGAGTATTTAGACCATCTTTTCAACATAGATGGAGTCAAACCTAATCGATCAAAAACCCAAGCGGTAAGGAACTTTAAACTCCCTACCATCGTGGAGGGAATTTAGTGTTTTTTTTTAGTTTGACGGGAAACTATAGAAAATTTATTGAAATCTTCTCTAGTATAGCAAGACCTATGATTAAGCTCACTCAAAACGAGACCATATTCGACTGGGCACTCAAATGCACTGAAACAAATTTCCAAGAAAACATAGAGAAGCAAGTGAAATCTTAAAACACCCTAATAACATCAATAGGGACAATGGATATAATACTAATCCGATTTGGCTTTCCGTTCTCCCGGATTTAAAAAAAAGACTTGATTGGCCAATCAAGTTCGACCAGTCCCCACGGTGGGGCGCTCTGGCCAATAACAGGCATCGTAGAAAGTATACCTAAGAACATCATGGCCTGATACCTCAGTTTCAGGTCAGCCCTGAAGATGTGAACTGCATTTTTCACGAAACGTCGGCAAACAATTCGTAATTTTTTACACGAGTGAAACCCGAAATAATTCTTTTTATCAAAAAATCAAAAGTTAAATTTTCACCAGCATAAATTTGGATCATCTTAGTGCGACGTAGTTTTTAAAAAGCCCCTGTACAAAAAACTCTTGTTTCTGATTGTTTTCCAACAAAATTAGGTTCAGCTGGAATGATGACCCCTGAGAAATCTGAAAAGATGGCCCCTGGAACATCTAAAAAGGCGACTCCTTGAATATGTGGAAAGACGAGTCCTATAAAAACTGGCTTTATAATTAACACGTGACAGACCACTATTCTTCGATGGGATCTAACGGAAACTATAGCTGTCGCCAAATGGGTAGAACCGCAGAATCATCATCCAACTGAAAAACTCTTTTTGGTTTATGTACAATTGAGATGGGCTAATTACAACGAATTGAGTATCAAGAAATTCGGCTGCGGACGAATTTACGTGGCAATAAAAGGAACCGAATTAGTCGATTTTGCAACTTTAACCTAATTTTACAAATGATAGAAGCCCTAATATCTTGGAAATAGAATTAGAAATTCTCAGTCTATCCCGATTCAACAAGTCCTACTGTAGTAAAATGGATATTCTTTACCCTATCATAACAAGTTTTTCGTTTGCTTTTACCTACACGACTATGCTCATTATTATGAAGATTTAGAATAATAATAAAAAAATTAATAAGTAAAAGAAACAAAATCAATAATTGTAAACTGATATTTTGGAAATAAAGAAATTTTACGTTCTACTTATTATGTTTATTTTAATTTCTACAGATAATAAGTTGCTTATTTTTTAGGACAAACAAAACTTTTTAATTTTAAGCTAAATGTGTTTCTCACCTGGTTAGCTTTCAAAACATGAAAATAAAAATTTAACGTGTATTTCTTTGAAATTAAGAGTTTTATTCACAATTAAAAAGTATCCGAGTTTTGAGCTTAACGTTTAATAATTGAATATTCTTTGGTTCTTAAATTTTATTTTTCAATTCATAAAAATATAAGGTTTATTTATTTAGAGAATTTAATACTGAAATTATCTGAGGTTAAAGTTTCAGAATAAAATATTCTGTAATTGTCATGATTTTTATTTGAAAGCTAACAATCGAAAATGTTTTTTGGTAAGTCTCCTGATCTTGATTTACTCAATCCGAAACAATAAAACTGAAGTGATTTTGGAAACATTGTTTTGAGTCATGTTTTTAGAATATTTAATTTATTCTTTCATACATTATATAAGTTATACAGTCATCGCACAAGTTTGCGGTACATATTCTAATATTTTGTAATACATCCAGCATTAATAATAAATTAATGATATTCGCACTCATCATCTAATTGGTTGCTATTTGCGCGCAGGTTAAAATTTTACAAAATATTATTTTTCTCGTTTATTATAAATAATGGCATTTGAAATTATAGAATTATCCACTAGATCGCAATTATTAAATCCTAATAAAAATAAAAATAAATTATAATTCGTAACTAATATTTTAAGTAACGAGAAATATTTTATACAAAAATTTGCTATCATTAATTAAAATTGTATTTTTTTCAATTTGCTAAGAAGTTGTATAGAACAAAAAATGTTGTGCAAGAAAAAAATGTTGTTCTAAAACCTATTCTTTACGTGCCCGTACTACTTTAATTTTAACGTGAAATACCTTCATTGTAAATTCAAAAGACTGAAGTGGGCGTCGAAAAGAGAGAACCATTTACTAGTTTCCAGTTTACATAAATGAAGTCTGCATTCGCGAAATTAATAAATGAATTATAATGAGACTGATCGGGTATCGATCGGGCACCGACCGGGTTTCCAAATCAAGAATCCTGAACTGGCCCCGGCCTGGGCATGTATTTCATCCGCGACCTGGCCCCGAACGGAGTTTTCGATCTGGGCCCGATCTGGTCAGGTCTGGCCGCGATCGAAACTAGATTAAAATTTCTGCAAGCGACCATATATGTTTTAGTGAAAGGAATGCAATCTACCCTCGCCAAAATTCGGTCAGCGTAACAGAAAAATTTTTTGTGAACCTAAAAACTGTATTATTTTTAACGTGAATTGATTAAGAACAAATATTTCAACCTGGCAAATAAGGGAATTTGTGAGATTCGAGAGAGAAACCGACTATTAAAAATAAAATTATTTGCAGAATAAATAAAGCGTGTTATTGTGCAACATCCACTAAAACCACTATATATATATATATATATATATCAGTGTTTCGGTGAGACACGTTCAGACAAAACCCCGGGAAATGTCAGTTTTCTGTCCTCTTTTATAGTCAATACTTCGAAAAAATGAAGACAACCATTGGCGCATTACTTATTACATCTGCGGTATTCTTTTACTTGATAAGTAAGTTTTTATAACTATAATTATCCTCCGGTACTATGCAACAAGTAGATTGAAAGAAAAAGTCGAACACAAAAAAAGCCTCCTTTATATTCTTCCGGATTAAATGATTATAAATCAAAGTACTTATGAGTAAATATCTTTTATTTTGGGCTTTCAAAACTAAAATCGTTGAGAGAAGGTGGAAATTATTAAAGATACATGAAAATAGATCAAAGAAAGAAAACTTTTCAAACTAAAAACCACAACACAGGGTGTCCCAGAACTAAGTGTCCGGATTTATATGGCTGTATAAACAAACAAAAAATAAACCGAAACTTCCTTTGGAAAAAAAAAATATTGAAGCTTTAGTTTTCGAGTTGTGACATGATTCATCTGGACCAATCAAGACCGCAGCACACGTGCGTGAGAGGGAGACCAGCGATGTGTCATTGACCGCTGTCAAGGAGTAAAGAGGCACCGGTCACGAACAAACCGTTGGTTATCCTCTCAAGGCAGTCCTTATTGGTCCAGATGAATCATTTCATAACTTGAAAACGAAAGCTTCAATAAATTTTTTCCAAAGGAAGTTTCGGTTTATTTTTTGTTTGCTTATTTAGCCATATAAGTCTAAACACGTAGTTCTGGAATACCCTGCATATACAAAATTAACGTATCCTAAAGAATACAGTTGATTGAAAATCGAGTTATAAACGCCTTTGTTGTGCGCATTAGCAAAATATGTACCAAGAAATATCATTTTTGTAATTTTCATGTTTTAATCATTTCAACATTTTTACGTCTCTATAAATCTCGGCAACTTGATATTTGTTGATCCACAGCAGATAGCGCAAGTAGAGGAGACCACTTATCTTGAAAAAAAACTTAGAATCTACCGAACGAAAACAGAATGATTCGTATTGAGAAATTTAAATTTGTTTCTAACTTGAACTGATTCTCAATTCAAGGAAAAACGTTATCTCAGCCTTGGCAACCTATTTTTCTAACCAAGGCTTTTCTATTCTTTAACATAGTACATTTATATAAATGTGTCGTTAAATAAATTGTTACATATAATAAAGTCAACAATATACGACAAAATTTATTTATAAAAAAAGATTTCAAGGATTTTTTCGATTCTACATTTCGCTATTAGAAAATATAGAATTTTTTTTCAAAAACTAGGTACATGTGCA
Source organism: Belonocnema kinseyi (assembly GCF_010883055.1). Classification (NCBI taxonomy): domain Eukaryota; kingdom Metazoa; phylum Arthropoda; class Insecta; order Hymenoptera; family Cynipidae; genus Belonocnema; species Belonocnema kinseyi. Next base: position 6,936,522 of record NC_046664.1, on the reverse strand, counting down.
GTAAAATCTCGCATATTTATTTATTTAAGTATAATTTCAGTTCATTCTACTTAAACCTTTTTTGTATTTTAAATTCCGTTTTATGCGAGTTTCCCGATCATCCAATTTATGGCCGGCTCGAAATAGATCGGATAGGCTAGATTCTACTGTATTATTTCGATGCATTGATTCTCTCCTTACCGAATAGCATAAAAAACTATTAGCTGTTTCAGAAAGTTCCAGATTTGATAAAATACGAAGTTATTTGTAATTCAGATTTACAAAACCATTTTACTTTTATAGTTCAAAAACAAAATAATAGGTGCAGCTGAAATGAAGCCCCCTAGACAATCTGGAAAATGGGTTCAACGAAAAACTGAAAAGACATCTTCTGGAGAATCTGTAAAGTAGGCTCCTGGAACATCTGGAAATACAAATGCTGAAACATCTGGAGAGATGGCTCCTGGAACATCTGGCAAGGCCGAACCTTGGGTATTTCGTTTAACGAAGGCTCCTGAGAAAACTAGATTTATAATAGAAACGTGGCACGGGACTACACTTGAAGGGGGCCTAACACGAACTGAAGTTGTGCCCAAATGGATGTATCTGCAGGATTCTCCTCCCCCTGAAACGCTCTTTTCCGGTTTTGTACAATTTGCATGGGCTAATTACACGTCCAGTTTTGGAGAGGATTCTCTTTAGCTTGTCCTAAGAACGCTAGGGTAATTCACGGATTTCGAGAATATAAAGGTGCTGTTTTTGCCAATTACGATGTCAAAGTACCACATTATAATCCAACATACAAAGAATGGTGTCTCCGGAAATACGACTGCGGGCAAATTTACGTAGCCATAAAAGGAACAACATTGGTCCATTTTGCAACTTTAAACTTTTGTTAAAACTTATAGAAACCCCTATACATTGAGATCCGTGGCATCGGACCTCGTCGCCAAAAAAAACATCCGAAGGATACACAGGGAAACAGCAGAGCTAACTTGACCGGTTTGTTAACGGCCGGGCAAACACTAGAGACCTAAACATTCTGAGATACGTCACGACCAGGGACCTATTTCATAAAAATTACAAGTCTACGAGTTACAAGTTAGTAAGTTACTAGCTTTTTATTACAAGCACTTGTATTTTTTGTTTCACAAAAGTCTTCCGTCCACCTGCAATTATAAGTAATATCTCCTACAACTTAGAAGCGCTTTTGTAAGTGCGCGCACGGGCACTTAACTTATCATAATTATTAACGCTTTCTAGCCTATCCTAAACTATAAATATGTACAATTCGGAACTTTAATAAGTGCTTCTTCACTCAATCCATAATACAATTTTCATGGTCAGAAATTTCAGTAAAATTCCTTAAAATATAACTTGTATTTACTATGACAACTTTTACCAAACCGCAAAAACCCTCCGAGTTTTTAAACAAATCACAAGTGCTTCTTAAAAGACGAGAACCTCCATGAAACAGAACACTTGTAAAACTGAGCGATATTACTTGTAAAAGAAGTCGCCGTATTTTTAGCTTGTGAAAAGTACCAATGAGTTAATTGAATTGGCGCACATATTATTTCAGCAAATGAGCTTATTTGAAATATATTTTTTGTAATGTAAAGTAAAGAAATATTGGAATTAGTGAGAATTCGAATGAATTGGAAGAAATCGAGAAATTGAATAATATAATATTTGAAAATATTTGTCATATTTAAGTTCCAATAATCAAATTAATGTGCAGAATTCCTAAAAATAAAACCAAGAATTCAACAACCAAATTTGCACAGAAATAAAAAAGAGGAAAGAACACTGAGAAGGCTTTCAACCCATTTCTATTTAAAAAGCCTTCCCTTTTTTATTTCTTTCGCCTTTTTATTTTTATTATTATCGAATCATTACAACAGAACATCTACAAAAAATAAACACCAAAATTTCGGCATTCATACAGCACCTTTATCAAGGCAAACAAAAAATAAATAAATAAAAATACCCAAGCAGACAGGAACAGCACTAACACCACAATTCTCTTGTCCTGACTCCCAAGAATCAAATGAGGTTCGAAATGAAAACCTATCACAAACATATCGGAAATATCCGGTTGGGTTCAAAGGTAAACAGGTTATAAACGTATCAGAAAAATCCACATTAGCATATCAGAACTAGAGAAATTAAAAGAAAAGAAAAAATGAATGAAAACTCAGTGCTAAACATAATTAATCATACTAAAATAACTCTTGTTTACCCTCTCCAAATCAGTCCTTAATTTAATAGATAAATTCTTTTGCTTGATGATGTAAAGCATTTCCATAAATTCTCTCTTTCTCTCATTACGTTCAATGTTCAAAATTACAACATTCTTTCAATAAAAATAATGGCGAACATCAATAAATTCCTTTGCATTTCTGGCAAGAACTTTTTTAACATAAATTTATAAGTTTTCAAAATTTGATCAAAAAATGACAGAACAAAATTATTAAAGGAACTATACTCTCTCAATTCCCTCTGATTATCTGCAGGCAAAACATTGCTGTGTCTTCTTTTGATTTGTTGAATTCTAATTTTAATATTTTTCAAATTCAATTTTGTAGAAAATTATTTCGAAAACGGATATCCCTAACAATATTTCAATTTCCTAGTGAAATGAAAAAGGTTACAAATACAGAGCTCTGTCAACTAAGTTTTTGATTACCGCAGTTTTGTATTTAAAAGGAGCTGATATTAAATGTTAAATTCGACCTGAATATGTACTTTTCCTATATCAATTGACAATAATACGATCATCCTGAACTTAAAAGCAAAAACTCCAAATTCTGGATAATAATAATTTCCTCTAAGATTAGATAAATGACTGAACCAATGGAAATATTAATCTTTTGCCTATAAAAAGTTCCCTTAAATTAAAACAAAGTAGAGTTGATAATAACAACTATCCCTTTGATAAATGTTTTTTGACATAATCGAGTACGTGTTCTGATATTATCTCATCTTTTGAAAACTGCCTGTTCAACTGAATCAAGAGATATACTCGGAAACATTGCAATAAAATTTAAAGAAATCATTGTAATCCGGAACCGTTTTTTGAATAATAATTTTTTAAACATCCCAACTATTTTCATATTATATTCAGAAGTTGTGATGGTCTTTAAAAATTAAAAATTAAATTATGTTCTAAAAATTTTGTGGAAGTATTAATAATGAAATAACTATTCTGAAAGGATAGCCATCTTTGAGAATCTTTCTCAAACCGTAAAATTTGGCAAGAACTGTGTCTTCAGTGGTCATATCAGTCCATCTTGTATCCCAGAAGTCCTTTCTTCCTCCAATTGCCAAGCATTTTAAAAGTGTCTCGTTTTAATCTTCTTAGCGGATTTCCATGTAATAATTCAAAATTATCATGATCAGAAAAGGAATTTCTCAACATTTCTAACATAGTTTGATTTTTTCCCTTAATAAGGTACGAATACCGAAACGTTGATAATGCAATTTTTATTCATTTTTTTTTAATTTTCAGATTACAGTTGGATTGTTTTTTGCTTTTTTTCGAGTTTTTTGTTGGTTTTTTGTGGTCAAAATTTGGTCGTTGGATTCTTGTTTTTTTTTTAACAGAAGTTTGCATCAATTTGATTATTGGACATAAAATAGGATTTTTCATTTGGATTTTAATCTAATTTAAATTTCTTAAATTTTAATTTAGCTGCCTTAGACTAGAGGTCATTTTTACAATGTTATGTTTTTTAATGAGATAAGAGTTAAACATGGTCCTGAGCTGTTCAGAAAGGTTAATATATGGTTTGATATCAATAGCAAATTAAAAGGTAGTATTCTTCAAAAAAGGTTTTTGATTGAATGTAGAAGAAATTATGTTTTACCTGAAAAGCATACTTTTTCTGGTTAACAAATTTCGAGATTTTTCTTTTCACAGTAGTTTTTGTAATGGAAAATCTGAACGCACTTTAAACAATTTTAAATTCTCACTCCTAAATTTATTTATCGAAGATGTTTCAAATCACGTTAATTTCTAAAAGTAAAAAATTTTCAGAATTAGAAGTGAATTAGAAGATTGTTTACAACAAGATGAAATTATTGATCTTTTAAAGCATCAGATTCTCCTCAACTAAAGATTGTTTAACAGTCATGTAAAACGTGATAACAAATTTACTAATTTGATTCATCAGCAAACTAATGTTCAAGAGCAAAATTTACATAGGATTTTTGAAGAAAGAGATAAAGATCCTTGGTTCATAGAATTAGTAAAAGATGTTGAATAAAATGTACACATCATTCCTCTTTTGGAACAACAGGACACAAGTCTGTTACTCCCATAGGTTCAGCTATTTCTTCGATTGTAGCAGAAATAGTGATGGAAGATTTGGAGGTTTTTGATTTTGGGAAATTAGATTTTGTTTGGCCTTTTTATATTCGGTTTGTCGACGATACCTCATTATGTGTTCCTCCAGCCAAGTTGCAGATGGTCATTGCTACTTTTAACAGTTTTCATCCAAAATTTCAGTTCACTGATAAAACATAACAGGATAATAGAATCAGTTTTTTTTGGAAATATAAGTTATTAAGGGCTGGGATGGTAATATTATTAACAATTTGTATAGAAAAAGTACATATTCATGTAGAATTTTAAATTTCATTTCTCCTTATCCTTTTTAAAACAAAATTGCAGTAATCAAAAACTTAGTTGACAGAGCTCTAGGTTTCTCCCATTTTTCATTTCACACAAGAAATTTGAATATTGTTCGGAATATCCTTTTTCTGAATCATTATCCACAAAAGTCAATTGAAAAATATATTGCAATTAGAGTTCAAAAAATCAAAAACAAACAGACAAATAATTTGCTTTCAGATAATCAGAAAGAGTTAAAGAAATATAGTTCTTTTAATACTTTTGTTCTTCTATTTTTTGGTCTTTCTAAAACTATTGAACTTATGTCACGAAATTTAAAATTCATACTATATTTCATCTATCATTTAAAATAGACTCAGTGATAAATTTTTGAAAAGACCCTTTGGATAATTTTGAAAAGGGGACAGACTTTTTAATACTAGGATAGAGGAGCACAAAAGTGATGTTTGTTTGGGACGCTGTCATAAGAGTGTTCTTGCCAGACATACAAAGAAATTTGTTGATGATGAACATGAGTTTGAGTGGGATAATGTTTAAATTTTGCATAGTGAAAGTAACGAGAGAAAGAGAGAATTAATGAAAATGCTCGCTGCCTTCTCATCTTTTTTTCCTATTTTTTGTTTTTGTCCGAAAATTATTTATTATTTTTTATTCTTTCAGATTACAATAGGATTGTTTATGTTTGTTTTTTGTGGCCCAAATTTGGTCGTTGGATTCTTGTTTTTTTGTTCTTTTTTTTTCTAACAGTAGTTTGCACCGATTTGATTATTGGACGTTAAATAGAATTTTCAATTTAGATTTCAATCTAATTTAAATTTTGATCAATATTACTAACGTACAAACTATTTTTATTAACAAAGCTCTTTGACAAACATGCCTCTATTTCACTTCCGAATCTGGAAATTTTTTACTGATAAAAAAATTAACATGATTTAAAACATATTTATTCAGCAAATTTAGTATTGGAAGTTTTAAAATTTTTTAGAGCATGTTCAAATTTTCTATTGCAGAAATTATTATGAAAGGTAAAGTATGGAAATTTGTTATACAAATAAAATATTTTTTTAGGTAAATCATCATTTCCTCTACAATCAAATAAAAAAATTCGAAGGATTCTGCCTCTTAATTTTTTATTGTTATCACACCATAATTTAACCTTTCTTGAGGCCTCATGACCATATAGAATGAAATCTGGCAAATAAGGAGATATGTGAGATTTGTTAATAACAGTTTTCCTTTTTCCACATAATTTATTTGCAGAACAAATAAAGTTTGTTATCAAATAGAAGCCACTAAACTCAATTGCTATAATTATTATTTTCAAGAAATATAACATATAAATTGAAATTGAGCAATAAAATTTGGTTAATTTTATAGAATCGAAGGAGTCAACAAGTTTTGGATCAGTATCCCGATTTCCCACAAAAAAGTTACAGATGATAAAACTGCATCTAATGTTTAGACATCTGTGATAAAGCTCAAAATAATTTAAAATACTGCAGTTTTTTTGGTCAAAAATCTATTTTCTAATAGATGATAAGGCTTCTTAATATTATTATTTATAACTATAATTATCCTACAATAACTATACAATAATCAGATTGAAAACAAGAGTTACACACAAAAAGACCCTCCTTTATATTGTTCTGGATTAAATGACTGAAAATCCAAATACTAGGAGTAAATATCTTTTATTTTAAGCTTTCAAAACTAAAATCGTAAAAAGAAGGTGGAGATTATTAAAGTGACATGAAAATAGGCTAAAGCAAGCAAATTTTTAGTAATGAAAATCGCAATAAATAGAAAATATCATATCCTAAAAAACAGAATGAGTTTGTAATCTTCTGATAAACTTTTTGCTTGTGCGCATTAGCCAAATACCATAGGTAGCAAGAAATATCATTTTTGATTATATCAAATTTTAATTATTTCAACTTTTTCACGTTTCCGGAAATCATAAACGGCTCTACAGATCTTGAAATTTTTTTTGTTGATCGACAACAGATAGCACATGTAGAAGAGACCACTTATCTCAACAAACAATTTTAAAACCTACCAAATAAAAACAAAATGGTTCATATCTAAGATTATTCCACAATAAAATATTGTTGAACTTTCCATCGCTTTATTTTTAATAACATGAATTTCAAACAAAAATTGAAAGTTACATTGAGAATTAAGAAATTTAAATTTGTTTCTAACTTGAACTGATTCTCGATTTAAGGAAAAACGCTTGTATATGTGTGTGTATGTGTCATTAAGTAAACTATTGGATATAATAAATTCAACAATGTACGACAAAATGTATTCATTTGAAAAGATTTAAGAGATTAATAGCTGACCCATCTCATCCGAGCTATAGCACAAGAGTAGTGCGTATTATCCTAGCCTTTTGCATTATTGGTACACGTGAATTTGGCATAAATATTCAGAGCAGATCTTCCTAAACCTCTTCTCTGATTGGTTAATAATTTGAATACTCTCACGTTAAGAAAAGTGTGGGTCGCTCTTAAATGAAGATTTATTTTTAATTCAACCTGAATTATTATTTTTACTAAATTCCTTTTAATTCTTCTTAAATCACTTCATTCTATTCAATCGAAAGATTAAAAAAAAATTTGTCTCATTCATCTTGAAGTCCGTAAAACTTACCTTAAAGTCGCAGGTATTTGATCAAATTCGTTTGAGTTCTCTAATTTTTTCGCAAATAAATTTTTTATATATTATATTTCTTTTGAAGATATTCTCTTGAAACTATTGAACATCTGCGTTTTTCAATGTTTTAAGAATGGTTGCGCATCAGATTCCTCAATTCAGAAAGTCTACTTTTAATACTTTAAATTATAATTTCTTTAGTTTTTATGTTTGGAATTTGAAAATATAAATGGGAAAGAAGGCTTTTTGGATACTCATGATAAAACGTATAAATTTTTGTATACTAGAAGTTTGTCAAAATTTGAATTTGCAATTTTTTGAAAAAATTTAAAAAGTTGTTAGGATAATCTTGTGAAGCATTCAAAAAGCCACATTCTTCTTATCCTGAATCTGGTAATTTCTGTATTTATAAAAAAAAGTTATTAAAATAAAGTATTCGACTTTCTGAATACTGTACACATCCGTACAGAGAAATTTTGAATTTAACAAAGTGGTCTCAAAAATATTCAAAATGCGCTAACTTTTTGAGTTTCAATGCAAAATGTCTGACAAACGAATTCGACGTTTAGTTTAGGGCACTTAGAAAGTGTAATAAAGGCCAATGTAATAGAATAATTTTCTCGAAATTTATAGTGCTCACAGACAGACAGCTATACATACAGATAGATACATTCGTAAACTCCTGGTTTTCATCTAAAAATTTGCATTGGAGTTTGAATTTTCAACTGGAAAAGAATAATTTTTAACAAAAACCCATAACAATTTTAAAAAATCATTAAATTTCAATGATAGTTTCAAAAGCCTGGGCATTTAAGAATTTGAGGGAAAACAGGATGGACTCGTTTTCCGTAAAACTATCAATATGAGAGGTGGGCTAAATCACAAAAAATGCAAAGTCGAATTTTTACAATCATAAATTTGGATCAACTTCGTGTGACGTAGTTTTTGAGAAGCTCCTAACGAGAAATTTTTAAATGTTGATTTTTTCCAAAAAAATTAGGTTTAGCTGAAAAGAAGCCTCTTGGAAAATCTGAGAAACGGGTTCAACGAAAAACTGGAAAGACGTCTTCTGGACAACCTGTAAAGACGTCTCTTGGAACATCCAGAAATACGGCTGCTGGGACATCTAGAAATACAGCGGCTGGAACATCTGGAGAGACAAATCCTGGGACATCTGGAAAGGCGGATCCTTGGGCATATCTTCTACGCAAGGCTCCTGAAAAAACTATATTTATAATAAATACCTGGCACGGAACCACACTTGAAGGGGACCTGACGGAAGCTGAAGTTGTGTCCAGATAGATGTATCCGCTGGATCCTCCTCCCCCTGAAACGCACTTTTCCGTTTATGTGCAATTGGCATGGGCTAATTACACGTCCAGTTTTCGAGAGGATTCTCTGTCAGCTTTTCCTAAGAATGCTCATGTAATTCGTGGATTTCAAGATTTGAAGCTGCTTTTTTTGCCAATTACGATGTCAAAGTATCACATCATAATCCAACATACAACGAATGGTGTCTCGAGAAATACGGTCCCGCCGAATTTCCGTAGAAATAAAAGGAACCACATTTGTCCATTTTGCAACTCCAGCTTATCGTGAAACTTTTAGAAACCCTGATACATTAAGACCGGTGGCATCGGAACTGGTCACCAAAAAAATATCCGAAGGAAATAGTCGCCATCCGTAAATTTCTACGGTAGCCGCGATAGGTAGACGCATGCACACCAGGAAAACAGAAGAGCCCACTTCACCAGTTTTTTAACAGTCGGTCAAACTTTAAGAAACTAAAAATTCTGAGAGGAGTCACTACCAGGAGGAATGGCTAGAATTTGTTTTTGCGACCTGCCAGACCTATAGTAGAGACCCGGTCCATCCCGAGCCGACGAATCCTACTGTAGCAAAACGCCTATTCTCTCCTCCGACGTATCAGGTAATTCTTCTGATTTTACCCACGTAACTATCGTCATTATTATTATAATAATTAATATGTTTTTGCTGCCAATACATTCGGTTTAAATCGTATACAAATAGATGTAGGTGTTTTATTAAAAATTCAAATTTATTATTATATATTACATAATATAGTATTTTCAATATCAGCATCCCGTGTAGAAATAGTCCGGTTTGACCCAACCAGAAGAAGGTTTCTGGCCAAAATCTGACCGGGTTTAACCGGGATACTATTTTGTTAATTGCCCGGCCGGGATCTGACCGAGTTCCCACCGCGACCCAGTCGGGCCAAAAATGGTGCATAATAGAAGTATCATAACCTTCATAGCATCTTAAGAAATATCCACAAACGACTGCCGAAACTGGGTCGTTTGTGAATATCTGACAGGTAAAAGACCAATTTTTTGTGCTTTAGGTGTTTTTTTATCAATTACGATAGAAAAATTACACTAATTTTAATTTATGGTTTCCCACTTTTGTTTCTGCCGTTCCCAGACTTGCCGTGACTGTAAAATCGTTGACCAACTTCTTTTTTATTTTCAAACATCTAGTTTCCCAGTGAAATTATACTAATTTTTTTTGTAATATAATTTTTCCTTATGTTTAATGTATCTATGTATTATCTTGAATAACCAAAAAATGTAATATGAAGAGAAATAACTTTTTCCGAACGAAGTTTTGAATTACGTTATCATGCTTGAACGTAATAACGATTCGGTGACTTCCGAAGTCTTTAATGCTAAAAACGCATTAAAACTTCAGTTGACGCCAGGTTATCCATTAAGAAATTTGTTAAATTTCACAAAATTGTATTCAATTTATTGGAGCAAGCGGATTATCTATAAAGGTAAGTGAATTATTTTGTTAATAAGTATTACTAATATTCTTCAACATTAATGTTAAGTCAATTTTCTAAACCGGTTTCATAGGTTAGGATGTCACGTAAAACCCCTGAAATTTATTTTATCTCTTGTAAAAAAACCTATGCAATCTAAATTACGCCTAAGGTAAATTTGTTATGCAATTTAACTTTGATTTCTTACAATGCAATTTCTTACAGAAACTTAAGGATCATAACCAATATTTTAGTACTTACATTGAATCAATGTTTGTAGTTAATGTATTTATTATTATGAATGCAGTTCTCAAATTGAAATTCCAACATCTTTTTACAGATGGAAATAAGTGCTCACAAAGATTCTTATCTCTGCCAGTGGGTATAATATGTTCGCTGTGGTAAAAAGGCTCTAGTAATATGCGATCGAGGATCCCAGTCAAAAACCGGTCGGATTCCGACCGGATTACCCTATTTGTATCCGGGATCCGATCAGGCAACCCGGCCGGGATCCGATCAGGCAACCCGGCCGGGAGCCGATCGGGTACACCCAGCCGGGATCCGACCAGCGCAGCGTGACGAAACCAACCAGAATGCGACCGGACAGCCTGACCAGATTCCGGATACAAGCAGGGCAACCCTGCCGGAATCCGAATCATGAAAATCGCCAATTTCTTGAATTTCTTTAAAATGCAGATCAAAATAGAAAAAAATAATTTTATAATATGATATAACACAATATAATTATAATATTAACATTAATAATATATACTAATATTAATATTAATATTCTACATCTAAAAAAACATAACCTCAAAATCGACGCATCGAAGCCTGGAAACGTTAAAATCCCAATTTTTTGATTTTATGATTTTATGACCTTCGAGTTTTCAAATTCAGATGAGGAGAAGTGGGTTGCGCGCGCAACCCAGTCATGTACATCGTCTCCTACTATCCTCACACGGACATATACCTGGGATAGTATTGGAGTGTACCTATTTTCAGATCTAAAATCAGTGAGCCAACTTAGTAGACAAGAGAGGGAATAACGCTTCGCTACGGGCCGAGTTGATTGGACAAATAATTTTTAAGCTGCCATCATGTCCAATCAACTCGGCTTGTAGCAACGCGTTTTCTCCTCTCTTTCCTACTAGGCTGGGTGAGTCCACGCGCCGAAGTCGTTGTGAGGTCCGTCCACACAGCGCCGCCACTAAGGCAAATTAAAAAATGGAATACACCTTTTTTTCGCTTTTTTTGCTCTCCGATAATTTATAACACGTTTTTTAAAAACTACCCCCAAATCATTTTTACCCACCCCTCGGGATCAAAAACTTTTCAAAAGTTGAAAAACACCTTGAACAATGTGAAAATGAATGAGAACCTGGAAAACACAGTCCGTTGATATTTTTTTGCTCCTTTTTGGCTCGCCGATAATATACAATACGTTCTACAAAACTACCCCTGAGACGTACGTGGTTTTCAAATTATCAAAACGAATTTGATCACGAGGGGTAGGTGTGTATGATTTGGGGGTAGTTTTTTGGGAAAGTATTATATATTATTAGAGAATAAAAAGAGAGCAAAAAATCTCAACTAACAGTGCTTTCTAAGTTGCATTATTTTTTATGCTTTTTTCATACATATATATGTTCCGCTGCATACGTTCACGTGGAAGGGTAGTTTTAAAGAAAATTATAATGGCAGGGAGACTTTGACGTGTCATGTATTTAATTTAGAATTCTAAATCATTTTCACATTGTTCAAGGGAGTTTTCCAACTTTAAAGCATTTTTGATCACTAGGGGTGGGTATGTGTTACTTGAGGGTAGTTTTTAAAGAATGTATTATATATTATCAGAGAGAAAAAAAGGAGCCAAGAATTATTAACTAACAGTATTTTCTAAGTTGTACTATTTTTTAAGGCTTTGTTCATACAGATATATGTTCCGCTGCATACGTTCACATAGAAGGGTAGTTTAAAAAAAAATTATAATAAGAGGTAAGGTTTCAAGTTTCATGTAATTAATTCTGAGTTCTAAATCATTTTTACATTGCTCCAGGTGTTTCTCAAATTTTCAAGCCGTTTTTTATCACGAGTGACAAGTATGTATGACTTAGGGGTAGTTTTTGGGGACCGTATTATATATCATTTGATAGGAAAAAGAGCAAAAAAGTATAAACTAACAGTGTTTTTTAATTTGTATTATTTTTTATGCTTTTTTCATACATATATGGTATATGTTCTGATGTATACTTTTACGTGGAGGGGTAGTTTTTTGTTTAAATGATAAAGAGAAGGAAATTTGCAAGTTTTTCATTTGATTAATTTGGAGCCCTATATCATGTTTACATTGTTGAAGGTGGTTTTCCCACTTTCCAGCGTTTTTGAGCACGAGGGGTAGGCGTGTAATACTGAGGCGTAGTTTTTTGGGGAACGTAATATGTGTCATCAGAAAGCAAAAAAAAATCTCCACTAATTGTTCATCTCATCATAATCAATTTTAGTGATTTTTCGTAGGTGGTGGTGCTGAGTGGACGCACAGTGCGGGGAATTAGAAAATTGGGGTTCAAAATAAATGAAATGAACCATATTTTTTCATATTTGAGCTGCCTGTTTTGTAGCATTCATTTATCAAACAAATTTAATAAATAAGCCCGTCTGTACATATTAAATGCATTTTTTATGCTAAATTATTAGGTTTGCCTACAAAAATAAAAATTCGGCCACAGAAATGGACAATCAAAATATTTACCATTGTTATAAACAATACTGATTAACAAATTCATTAAAGGGTCACTATTTGATAGAAAAAAACCAGTTTTTGCATAATTGTTCATTTTATCCCTAAATTAATATTCAGATGGAGGAAACTGACGTTTCACAATATTTCTCATTTTTATTAACAATTCTGATCAACAAATGCATTTAATCGACGCTTTCAAATAGGAAAAATCTCTTTGATGCTGAAATATTGATTGTATCATAAAAATGAAACTCCTATGAAATATACTTACATCCAACAACATTTCCCATTGTTATAAACAATCATGATCAATCGATTCTTAAAATAATTCTTTCGTATAGAAAAAATCTGTTTTTTGGGTTCAATAGTTAATGTTACCTTGAAATACGGAACCCAATTTTAAAACCTGTAGACTCAACATCTTTTTCGAATATTATAAGCAATGAGGATGAACGAGATCATAAAGATTAACCATTTTTGTACAAAAAATTCTGGTATTCAGCAGCGTTGCCTTTTCTTGTCTCAGTCATCTGCAATCAGCAGATCCTGAAATTGTGCATTCATGGGACGAGGGAGCCTCTCCTCAAGGGTTCTGAAGTTGTACATGTAGGGATCAGTTATAGGGTTTGTCCGGAAAGTAATAGGACTGAGTCGATTTAAAAAAATGTATTGAGCCATTCGCCACAATTCTTTAGAAACTTTAAAATAGGCTCTTTCTGCATCAATGCAGCGCTGCTTGCGCGATTTCTAAACATTAAAGGCGTCACGGAAGACATTCTCTGGAATAGCCTTGAGAGCCGCGGTGCATGCTGCTTGGATCCCCTCTGTCGTCTCAAAATGCTTGCCTTTCATCAGCCTTTTCAGGCGAGGAACCAAAAAAAAGTCTGTGGGGCCACATCTGGGCTGTAGGGCGGCTGCGTAAGCATTGGGATGCCGGACTTGGTCAGGTAGCTGTTCACAAGAAAAGCGGTGTGAGCCGGGGCGTTGTCGTGGTGCAACTTCCAGTCGGCTGCGATGTCATGAACCACAGATTTTGATAAATTTAACATCTGGGCAATTAAAAGAATACTTAGTCGACGGTCTGACCTCTTCCCGGCCCTCCAAATCAGGCCCATTTTCTCCCAAAAATCGTTTTGAATTCTCTTCTTCGCATCGCTCATTTTCTTTTTTTCATCGGCTAGCTTCGCTACCCATTAGCAGAATTCTATGCGACACGCAATGTGAAGGATACATTCCATGAAGCGTAACCAAGAATGTAGTACGAAGAGACCAAAAGAGAAGTTTTTGATATTCACAGAGGAGAGATCAATTTCCTTTCCGTCAACCATGGACATTATCATTTTATGCGTCACTTTGCAACGATTCCGACTTCGACCGAAATTAATTGTTTTTGTTTTAAGTACATTTATTTCTCCTTGAATCTGCTTCACCTCAGAGATGGTACTCTCCTCCGTTTCCTTTACGCCAAGCATTTACCTGTTTCCGTATCTATGATCTCCAATGCTAGCGTACCATAAAAAAATTAAGATGCTTGCATCAAATTTACTAGGATCAGTGAAAGACTTATTGTATGGATTATGTCCAGATGTCCCATCACATCTATACTTAGTTAGTTAGTTGTAATGCGGGCAGGGAACCCCCTATGGAGCTCCCCTGGCACTCAAGCTCTAAAACCTATTGTGCCACACCCTTAGCTGTCGCTATCAGTAGTTTACCCCAGACCTCTTGAAGAAGCCCAGCAAGTCATTCACCGATAGCATTGTAGCTTCCTCAGGTTCCATAAAGTATGACCCAAGGGTTTGATTCTTGATCTTTGCCTTGCCAACGCCGGGCACTGGCATATTACATGCAAGGATGTTTCATAATCCCTGCCAAATCTCCTGCACTCCGTAGTGGGGTTATACTTACCTCGCTCTATCCATTCTGCACGTATAGCCCAGGATAGACTTCGCCTGTCGGCAACCCTGGACCTGCTGCCAGTATTCTCGGTGCTTAGTGCGGATCCAGCTTTTGATAGCAAGACCGATGCAGCAAGACGCTAGACTCAGTACCGGTTCCTGCCTTATGTATTCACCTGCCGCACCGCTTCTTGCCAGCTGGTCCGATTTCTCGTTGTCCTTGATCCCTGTATGCCTAGGGACCCATATGAGAGCCACTTTATTCTTTTCTGAAAGTCGGTTTAATGCCTTTTTGCATTCCTAAACCAGTGCAGATGTTATATCTGGTTTTCCCACTGCAGTTAGTGTCGCTTGGCTGTTCGAACAGATCGTAATCTGTCTTCCAGTCTCGTTTTCCTCTAATAATATCTCAGCACTTCGAAGAACGGCAAGGACATCCGCTTGAAAGACAGTAGCATGTCTCCCAAGCGGGACCACCACTTCTCTCCTCTTGGAACTGTCATAAATTCCTGCTCCTGACCCTGTTTGTCCCCTTAAGCCATCCGTACACCAGATTTTCCCTTGGAGGAGTAGATTACCATGTTCCGTCCACGGAATTCTTCTTGGAATGCTGCTTTTGCAGTTATCGCAAGGTGAAGAGGTTTTTTGCAGATCAAGAAGCCTATCGCTGCTGTAGGCGTAGTCCTCATAGCTCCCGTTACACCCCTAAAGGCTATCGTTTGCAATCGTTGCAGCCTGTCCTGCATCAATTTGAGTTCTGCCCGTGGCCACCAGACCACAGTCGCATGAAGGAGCCTCGGTTTAAAGACAGCGGAATAGAGCCATGCAAGCATTTTAAGCCCTATTCCCCACGTTAACCCAAAAGCTCTTCTACACATCCAGAAAGTCATGATGAATTTTCTGCGTTGGGTCTCCAGGTGCTTTGCCCAGCTCAGTTTGCTATCTAGGATTACTCCCAGATATCTAACCGAGTCTGAGAACGTCAGCCTCCCGCCACAGAAAGAGGAGCGTAAACTTTCAGCATCTTGTAATTCTTCATGAAAATCACCATATTTGTCTTTTCCGGATTTACTGAGAGCTCTGAGCTATCGCATCAGAGTTCGACGATGCCCAGCGCCGACCTTGTAAAGCACATCAAAGTTTCCAAAAGAGCTTCCCTAACTAGGATTACAAAGTCATCCGCATATCCCTAAGTATAACACCCCTCCTCATTAAGCTTACGAAGGAGACCATCCACTACTAAGCACCATAGGAGGGACGACAGCACAAACCCCTGTGGACACCCCGCTCGCGCTACTCCTTTAACTAAGCCTTCAACCTATCTGGTTTCGAGTCTCCTTCGGCGTAACATACTTCCTAACCAGCTTACCAGCTGGTTTGGTACACCACACCTCAAAGCCTCCCAACAGATGACTTCTAGAGGGGAATGACTTCTAGAGGGGAAGGCACCCTCTTTATCCAAGAACGTTCCCACAGCATACCCCTTTTGTTCCAACTGCTGCTCCAATTTCGCCACAGCAGCATGGAGTGCCGTCCCTACCGAGCAGCCAGCCTGAAAAGCATGCTGCCCTCTGTGTAGCGGTGAAGCCAAAAGTACCTCACCCCGTATATATCTCTCAACCTGCGTCTCCAGCGTCTTTAAAATAAAGTACGTCAGGCTGATCGATCCGAAGTCCTTTGCAACAGTGTAACCCTCCCTCCCGGGGTTGGAAGTGTAGGCCACTCTACCATCCATCCTCAGAATTTTATTAGCTTTAATTTAAAAAAAAAAGATGAAATCGGATGAAAATTGTAGAGTCTGAATCATTTTGAATCCCAATTTTCTAATTCGCTGCACTCTGGGACGTTCTGCTAGCTCTGCAATCCTTTTCTACGAAGTTTAAGGGCAAACATATTTTTGTAGCATTAAATTAGCAAAAAAAGCAAAAAAATATGCTGTATTCCATTTTTTAATTTGCCTTAGTGGCGGCGCTGAGTGGACGGACCTGTCGTTGTGCAATTCGGACGCTCAATTATCAAGAAGCTTGAAAGCGTTTGATAAATTTTAATTTAGTAAATGCAAATTATCATGATCGCAAAGTAAATTCTCATATCCTAAGCTAATCTGATTTTTTTCATTAAAGCAGTAATATTGCCCTTATTAGCATTCATGCAAATTATATCCGGGTTGCTTTTAAAAAAACTTTTCGTTATCAGGAAACCTTTTGAAATCTTGCGATATTACTAACATGCAAACAATATTGATCAACAAAGGTCTTTGACAAGTGTAACATCTTGTTTCGGATATCCTGCTGATCTGTATCGGAATTTTGTATATACTTGATTCGACATCTTTGACTATTTTTATCATTTGTTCCATCCTACTTCTTATCACACGGTTAAATGAAACTCCACATAATCTAAGAATACCTGTGACTGCTTCAAGAATTTGAATATCAGACAAATTTACAAACCAAGGATCCTTATCTACTTTTTCAAAGTTTATATGCAAATTGAAATTTTGCTCTTTAATAGTACTTTGTTGATTAATCAAAATAGAATGTTTGTTTTCATGTTTTTTATCATTGTTCAAAAATTTTGGATTAAGAAAAATCGGATATTTCAAAAGATTAGTCATTTCATCTTGTTGTAACGATGCCTCTATTTCACTTCCGATTCCAGACATTTTGAAATGAAAAAATTCAACATAATTTGAAACATTTTTAATCAGCAAATTTAGTAGTGAGAGTTTAAAATTGTTCAAAGTAGAAGTGACCTCCAATCAAAGTCAGCTAAATTAGAATGAAAAAATTTAAATGAGATTAAAATTATATTTAAAATCCTATTTAACGTCTAAAAATCAAATTTATCTGCAGGACTCCTGAAAAGAAAACCAAAAGTAGAAAACAAAATTTCGACAACCACCATTAAATTTTTCTATTGAAATTTGAAAACAATCAAATAAAATAAAGCAAATCAATTTTTTTATATTAAAGAAAATAATTTTCCTCTTTCGACAAAAATAAAAAAGAGGAAAGAAAAGTGAGATTTTCTTTCATCTTTTTTATTTTTGTGAATTGAGTAAGAGCGAATATTTCAACATGTGTGTAAGCAGTTTTTATTTTTTCTTTTTGTAGAAAGACTACATGATACAGCCTTTTTCGCTTCCTCTATAATGCAATCTACAAAGAACATATTGTAAACTATAATACTCCAGAACTTTCGTTGAGTATGAAATCTGGCTGTTGAAGATAAATCCAAATAAAGAATATCTGAAGAGTGTTGTTGACCAAAAACCACTAGAAACACTATGTATATCAGTAATTTGTCAAGTCACGTTCGGAAAAAATCTTTAGAAAAATTAGTTCCCTATACTCTGTTATAGTGATTACTTCCAAAAAAATGAGGACGATAATTGGCGCACTCCTCACATCTGCGGTTTTCTTTTACGTGATAAAATATTATATAATTATTATTTCTAACAAATAATACATATATATTAAGGTACAGCGAAGAAGTGTTTTCTTTTAATTTTGTAATATCAAAGGAGTCCGAAAGTTTTGGATCAGTATCCCGATTTTCCCCAAAAAGTTACGGATAAGAAAACTGTATCTTGTGTTTAAATATCTGCGATAAAACTTAAAATAATTAAAAATAGTGGAGTTTTTGTTGTTTTGGTCCAAAATAAAGTTTCTGATAGGTAAAAAAAGGTGAAAATTATTAAAGTTACGTGATAATAGGCCGAAGAAAGAAAATTTCTTAAATTAAAAACTGCAACATGTAGAAAAATGGTGCAAACTAAAAAATATCATTAATTTGGAATCGATTGATGAACGCCTTCGTTGTGCACATTAGCAAAATATGTAACAAGAAATATCATTTTTGTAATCTTCATATTATAATTATTTAATTTTTTTTACGTCTCTATAAACCATAAGCGTCTCTACAGATCTTGACAGCTTCTTGTTTGTTAATCCACATCAGATAGCGCATGTATACGAGACCACTTATCACAACAAACAATTTTAAAACCAACCAAATAAAAACAGAATAGTTCAAATCTTGGAATATTCCACAATAGAATATTTTTCAACTTTAAATGTCTTAATTGTTAATATCTTGAATTTAGAATTGAGAAATTCAAATTTGTTTCTACATTGAAATGATTCTCGATTCAAGGAAAAGCTTCATCTCAGCCTTGGCAACCTATGTTTCTGTTCAAGGCTTTTCTCTTCTTTGACTTTTT
>NC_046664.1:6905600-6917501 GCF_010883055.1 Belonocnema kinseyi | reverse complement strand
AATAAAGTCAACAATATACGACAAAATGTATTTACGAAAAAAGATTTGAAAGGATTTTTCGATTCTAAATTTCGCTATTATCAAATATTGACCATTTTTCTAAAAAAAACCGGGTAAATGTAAAAAAAACACGAATTCGAAGGAAACATTTGAATTTGTATTTTCAACTGGAAAAGAAGAAGTTTTAATAAGAAAGAATAAGAATTTAAGAAAATCATGAAATTTCAATGTTAATTTTAGAATCCTGGGGTCACAGCTTAATATTGAAAAATTGGAGGGGAAAAAAGAGGGACTCATATTCCGTAAAAGTATCAATTCAGGAAAGGGGATTGGTCAGAACAAATTAAAAGTCAAATCTTTACAAACATAAATTTGGATCATCCTCTCATGATATAATTTTTGAAAATTCAGTATCCAAAAAATGTTTAAATGTTAATTGTTTTTCCAAAAAAATTAGGTTCGGCTAAGATAAAGCCTCCTAGACAATCTGGAAAACGGGTTCAGCGAAAAACTGGAAAAACGTCTTCTGGAAAATCTGTAAAGTGGGTTTCTGGAAAATCTAAAACTACGGCTGCTGAAATATCTAAAAATACGGCTGCTAGAACATCTGGAAGGGCTGCTGCTGAAACATCTGGAGAGACGGCTCCTGAAACATCTAGAAATGCTTATGCATTTTTGGAGAGGATTATCAGTCAGATTTTCTTAGGTACGGTATTGTATTTTGCGGATATTAAGAATATCCAGGTGCCTTTTTTGAAAAATAAGATTTCAAAAAACCACATTATAATCTAACACGCGACGAATGGCTGCTCCGGAAATACGGCTTCAACCGCATGTACGTAGCAATAAAAGGAACTACATTGGTCCATTTTACAACTGTAACCTAATCTTCAAACTTATAGAAACCTTAATACCAATGAGAATAGGTATAAGGAGACCAATCTGTAATGCATGGACTTCACCAAAATGGTCACTTTTCTGTTGCCAGAAATACGCACACACCCATGTGTAAAATCACACGTATAGTTCAAAACTTTCCGAGCGTGACGTGCCAACCGCACTTTAAAAAAATATGGCCGCCTCCATTGTTTTGTTGTGAAAGGTCGCTTGAGCAAGCAAATAAATAATTAATAATCAGACAGAATTTTGTGAAATTTTTGTGAAATACAAAATTATTCGCTATGGAAGAGGTAGCCAGTATGTTTATGGAAATATCAAATTACTTTTACCAACACTATCCGTGCGACAGGTATTCGAAGTGTTCGTAACAAAAACAATAAACATACAACTTACACCACTCTGAAAGTCTTGTACACTATACACTTGAAACCACACTTATTGGAAACTTTCGCTTTTATACAGCGTTTTTTAATTTTAACATGCTTTCCTTTATTCACAAACTATTAATTGTTCAATAATTATATATTTACATTTGACACGCATTTACATCGGCGACCATATTTTTTTAAGTGCGGTTGGCACGCCACGCTCGGGAAGTTTTGAACTATACGTAAGTGTGATTTTGCACATGCGCGTGTGAGTACTTCTAGCAACAGTGAAGTGTTCATTTTCGGTTTCACTAGTTTGGTCTCCTTATGTCTATTCTCCATGGCTAATACATTAAGACTTGTGGCATCGGACCTCGTCGCATGAAAATTCTCGGAGGGAAGTATAGTCCCCTCTCGTAAATTTCTCCGGTAGGCGCATGCGCACCGCAAAACAGCAGAGATCACGTGACCTGTTTGTTAACGGTCGGTCAAATATTAGGGACCATGATCCAAGAAGCTATGGTCTCGCCACGCGCAACTAAAAAAAAGTGAACCAATCAAATGGCCAGAGATTCGTTAAGTGACCTCCATTTTTAAAATGACGTTAGGTGGAAGTTTAAACCGTGTTTAATGCTGCATTTGCGATTTGCAGAAAAACTCGAAAACAGTCTTAAAAATAATCGTATAGAGTTCAAATGAAATTCAGAAACATGTAACTTATATTTATATAGAATATCAAAACGGGAAAAGCGCCCTATTAAAAAATTGTAAGTGCCTTACAACATATTTGTAGAATTATAATTCCGTACTATGCACACTGCCGAGTTTCGAAATAACGAAGAAAGTATACGAATTTTCTTGTAGTGTTTTTTTTTATAACTAAACTTATTATAAATCATTTACATTAATTGTATAAAGTCTGCAAAAGTAATATTTTTATTATTTTAACTATTATAAAAATTAATCTAAATGAATAAAAATAAAATCATTAATTTTAATAAATAAAGCAATTTTAATGATTATAATGATAAGAATAAAGAATTATTGTTGTTATTATAATAATAAAATATAACAAATTTAATAATGCATTACGAGATATATTTTTATCATCCACAATTTTTATGAAATTTATGATATACAAATAATCCCATTTAATTATTTTCAAAACCAACAAAGTGACTTTTTTGAATCAAAAATTTTTTTTTCTCATTCAGTCTCCATATCTTGAAATATCACGGGAGGGTGTTTTTATACTTTTTTTAAACTAAAAAATCAGGAATACTTCAGCTTTTGAGTATGTAAGTTCGAAAAACGCTATGCTGCATTATGGCGCGAAATGATTTGAAGTTAGTTTACCACATAAAAAGATCATAATTATTTCAAATATATTAAAATAAAATAAAATTTAAAAACAAAATCAAATATATTAAAAATATATAATCTATTTTTAAATCCTTTAATGATGTACATTTAAAAATCGTGTATCTTTTTAATCACCTTTCAGATTTGAAACTGTTAAAATTAAATTATTTCAAATTGGAACTCTTCAAAGCTTTTCTGAACTGTTATAAAAGCTTTCAAAATATGAAAATGAAAATTTTACGTTAATTTCTTCAAAATTAGGATTTTTCCGTCAATTTTCATTTTCATTAAAAAAATTATCTAAGTTTCAAGTTAAACAATAAAATTTCTATGGCTTTAGTAATTAAAATTTCAAACATCTGAAATTATAAAATTTTTGGATTGAAAAATTTAATGTTGTTCTTCAGAATCATCAAAATTTAGCAATTTCTGTTTATAAATTTTGAAACCTGAAAGGTTTATAATTAAACTTTTTAAAATTATAGAGCTTTAAATGTCAAATCACAAAAATAGAATTTTTAATTATTTTGACAATTTGCAAATAAAATTATTCAAGTTTAAAGTTCAAGATTTAAAAATTCTGACAGCCTAATGATTTTCTTTCTTAAGATATCTTGAATTTAAAAGATTTGTCAATAAAAACTTAACTTTTGTTTTTGAAACTTAACGAAACTTAAGAGAATATGAAATCTTTGAAATTGTAGATCTTTGATTCTAGAATCCTAAAAATTGAAGTGTTTTATAATTTTGAAAATTTACAAAAGAATCGTATGCTATTTTTGAAATTTAAAATTTAAAATTATGCTGTCTTTAAGTTTAACAGTTGAAAAATGTAGTTTCATATGTGTATTCACACTTGAATTTATTCTAATTTTAGACAAATACTTTATTTTAATTATTAATTAAATCCAACAATAATAACATAAATTTTTATTCGGTAAGACTTTAGAATCTTTTAACAATAATAATTGAGAAGAATTTTTTTAATGCGTTTCTATTTTTAAAATTATAGTGACAGAAAAATTGAAAGTTTTTTAATTTGAATATAACCTATATTGGATAATAATTCACTTTAATCAATTTTATAATTAAGGGAGGTAATTTCAAATTTCATTCTATAAAGCTGTACAATCTTAAATATTAAATAATTCAAAAAATATTTTTAAATCGTTAAAGAATCATTGTCACATTATTTCACATCACTTCAAAAAGTAGAATTTTAAAATTTGTATTATAGTAACTTAGAAAACAAACAATATTATAGATTAATTATTGGGCAAAAAGAATGCAAATTTTTCGGGAAATAAATAAATTTTGAATAACAGTTACATTTTCGAGCAAAATAATGAATTTTATACCCAAAAATGCGAATCTTTTACAAAGTACTCAAATTTGACACTAAAAATAATACATTTTTAAACAGAAATGAAATACAAATTTAAGAAATTTAAATTATATTAAGATCGAATTTAAAATCCTATTTAACGTCCATAAATTAATTTAATGTATAGAATTCCTGAAAATAAAACCAAGAACTCAACTATAAAATTTGGATAACCACCATAAAAATCTCCGATTGCAATTTCAAAAAAGATATTTTTCCGGAAAAAGAAAAAAAAGTTTGACAGAAATGAAAAAGAGGAAAGAAAATGAGAAGGCGACCGACCACATCCCTTTTCATCTCTTTTTAATACATTTATTTTTTATTTTCATTATTATTAATGCAAATGCAAAATATTCATAACAAACGAAAAATTAAAAAATTAGAATAAAAAACATTTGTAAATAATATTCACTAAAATGTTAATATTTTTTATAAATGTTATTTTATTTTGATCTGACACTAATAAAAATATAAGAGAAGGAAAAGATTTAAAAAAAATTTGGTTGGCTGTCTTCTCATTTTATTTCCTCCTTTTTATTTTAGTCAAAAATTATTTTTCTTTTTCAGAAAAAAATTTCTTCTTTTAAATTAAAATAGGAGCATTTTATGGTGGTTGTCAAAATTTATTAGTTGCATCTTTTGTTTTATTTACAGAAATCATTTGAATTAAACATTTAGCAGTTACATTGTTATTTCAATAATAATTTTAATTAAACAATTTCTGTAAAATATTCAGCTGTTAGGTTGAAAATTTCTGAATTTTTTAAAGAAAATAACTTGTTTTACCTGAAAATTTGGAATTTAATTTTTTTTTCGAAATTTTTTTTTTTGACAGACACTTAATCTTCTTGGTTGTAACTTCGTCAATGTCTTAAAAATTTTTTTCGTCAAAAAATTGTTCGTTTTGTAAAAAAGCAAACTATCTTTTGGGTTGAAAGTCTAACTATTTTGTTAAAAATTAATCTTATCAGGTGGAGATAATTATTTTAGTTGCAAATTCGTATATTTGCTTATAAATGTAATTATTTGTTAGATTTTTTTGCTTAAAAATCAATTTTATATTTAATATGTATTTATTCGATTTTTCTTGACAATTCATATTTTGTATGAAAAAGATTAATTATTGGTCTAAAGACTCTTGCTTTGGGTTAAAACTTTAATAATTTTGGTAAAAAATGCATATTTTGAGTTTTAAATCCAACGCTATTGTCAAGAATTCGTCTTGTTGGTTTGACTGAAAAATATTGTTTATTTCACAGAATTACAGGACTTCGCGCAATACATGAAATTCATGGAATTAAAGGAATTCACGAAATCTATGGAATTCGCGAAATTCAGGACATTTACAGAAGTCATGGAATTCATGAAAATAAATGAATTCGCGGACTTCATGGAAATAAATGAATTTGCGAATATTATGGCATTCATGAAATACACGAAAATCATGGAATTTTTGAAATTCACGGAATTTATGGAGTTTACGGAATTGGTGGAATTCAAGGAATTCACTGAAATTTTTGTAATTTACGGAATTCTTCGAATTGAGCGTATTAACAAAATTCACGAAAATTGTGGAATTTATAGAATTTGCGGAATACGCTTAATTTACAAAATTATCGGAATTCAAAGAATTCACGAAATTAATGGAATTTCAGAATTTATATAAATGAAGGAATTCACGAACTTCAAGAAATAAACGGAATTTATGAAATTCGTCTAATTTTATCAATTCCATATATTTCATGAATCCCGTGATTTGCAGGAATTGCGTGAATATCTTGAATCCTGTTAATTCCGTGAATTCTTTGAATTCTGTGAATTCCTTTAAAGCGTGATGTTTTTGAACTTCATGAATTCCGTATTGCATGAAATCCTTAAATTCCTTAATTTTTTTAATTCCTTCCATTCAGTAAATACCGTGAATTCATTGAATTCTATAAATTCTGTAAAATCTGTAAATTCTTTGAATTCCGTGAATTCCTTAAATATCGTGAATTTCTTGTATTTCATACATGCCCTGAATTCTTTGAATTTCGTGAAGTTCATGAATTTAACTAATTTTAGGAAATCCGTGAATTATAGGCGTATTTTTAACTTCTTGAATGCCTTGAATTTCGTGAATTCTATGAATTCCACGCTTTCTTTGTGTTATAAACTTATATTATAAAATGCGAATACATGTACCCGTGCAGAAATTTCGATCTGGCCCCGGGTGGGGCCAGACCGGTCCGGGTCGGGCCCATATCGGGATTCCTGGTCGGGGCCAGACCGCGGATGAAACACACGCCCAGGCCGGGGCCAGGTCGGGACTCCCGATCGGGAAACCCGATCAGTGCCCGGTCGGTGCCCGATCGGTCTCATGATAATACATTTTATGCATTTCGCGAATAAAAAGAGATTTATAAAGTATAAATATTATTATTTATTAAATATCAAAATGACTTTGAGTTAATTCTATTTAACTAGAACCTTTATAAAAGTATTTTTTAGTTTAGGGTCCTCTGCTTTCGATGGCTAATGATCACATCGTTCAGCTCACAATGCGTAATTTAAAAATCGTTTACTTTAGAAAATTTTCATTTTAGGTTTTTATTTTTAATTTAGAGAATTTCAAAATGCAGTCTTGAAGACTTAATAAACTAAAAATTAAAACCGTCTAAAGTTGAGTATTTTGTATAAAAAATATTTGCATTTTATTAACAGTAAATATAAATAAATTATTCGATTAAACATTTTTTAATTAAAGAAAAAAGAACAAATATTTCATATGTAGCAATATTTGACAGTTCATTTAAGAATAATTAATTGAAACCAAATATTTTTAAATTAACAATTTGAAACTGAATTGTTTAATATAGAAAGTCTTGAATCGTTAAAATTTGGAAGAGCTTTTAAACTTCGAACGTTTCAATTTTGATGGTTCCTTTTTAAAAAATGTTACATTTGTAAGTGAAATTGTTGAATTTAGTTGTTCAAATAGCAATTGAAAACTTATTAATTGTGTAGAAAAAATTGAATTATTTTAAAACCGATTTAGATGTTTTAAAAAGATTCAAAATTAATTTAAAGCTTGAAATGATTTCAAATAATTTAAAAGTTTCAAAAGAATAAAAACTTCTTGGTACGATTCATAGGAAAATTGAAAATAATTTTACAGTTCGGAATATTATTTAAAAATAATATTGAAAAAGATTTTAAGATTTCCAAGATTGTTAAAAAAGAATGTGGAAGAATTTAAGAATTTTCTTTAATTTCCCAGGTGTTTCTAAATGTTATAGGGAACTTTGTTTTCATTTTAAAAGATATTTAAAAATTCTAATAAAATTTTTAA
Source organism: Belonocnema kinseyi (assembly GCF_010883055.1). NCBI lineage: Eukaryota > Metazoa > Arthropoda > Insecta > Hymenoptera > Cynipidae > Belonocnema > Belonocnema kinseyi. The sequence goes on along the minus strand of NC_046664.1, from coordinate 6,910,156 downwards.
AAAGTTTAACGTTCAATAAATTCAAAACAACTTCTACATTTCTCAAGACTTTGAAATAAAATTTTGAAGCCTTACAAGGATGTTTAAAGTATTTAAGATAAAAATAATGTAACTTCCAATTTAAGAAGTATTAAGTTAAACAAATTAAATTTTTTAATTGTTAACGTATTTAGCTTGAAATTGTTAAAAATAATATAATTTAAAAAAATTTTAAAGTTTACTGATTCTATTAATATACACCTTTGAAATTGATAACGTGAATTTATTTAGCTTAAAATCGTTAAGAATAATATAATTAAAATTTTTTTTAATTCATTGATTCTTTAATTCACACCTTTGAAAATTATAACGTGAATTTATTTAGTTTAAAATCGTTAAGAATAATATAATTAAAATTTTTTTTAAATTCATTGATTCTTTAATTCACACCTTTGAAAATGATAACGTGAATTTATATTTTTAGAATTGAATCTGACTCTTTGAACTCATTATTTTTTTTAAATTCTAAATTTTGCAGTTTATGTGCATTTCATGTAAAGTTGATTAATTGAAAAGTGTTAGAGCCTTTCATTTTTACGTTTAAATTACTGAGCAATTGAATACAACATTTTTTAATTAAATAACTCTTACAATTCAATTTCAAAAGTTTAAATGTAAGAGTTTAATTTTGAGTGCTTTAATTGGTAGATTATTTTTTGTTACTGCAAATGGAAAAATTTTCAGCTTTAGAGTTCGAATTTTTTAATTTTATTGATCGTGACAAATGTTTTCGAACCTGGAAAAAACCGGGAATTTTTGTCTTGGATTGAAACGGCTACCCTTGCATAATAATTTTCAGTATCAGAATCAGTACCTGATTAAGAATTTTCATCGAATTTTCCTGGCGAAAATTAAGATGATTCGAAAATAAATGTTAAGCATCGGAAAATTAGATATATATTAGGGATTTAATTGTTACAAGTATTTACGGCAGGAAAGTGGAAGAAAAGATGATGTTAATATACAAGAGCCACAATAGCCAAGTGCAGGAAAGAAAGTATGGTGACAGAATTAGAAAAATTGGATTTTTACGTACTTACGTTGAGAATTCAAAGGAAAAAATATGCTTTTTTCACAAATATTTATGCAGTGCTCCCAACAAAAGCTTCTCACTTCACTACACATGCGTCGCACTCGGCATCTGGTTAGTTACTATTCGCGCGCAGTTTAAGATCCTAAAAAATATTTTTTTTATTGCTTATTATAAATAAAGACCTTTCAACTTATAAAAATGTCCATTACATCGATATCAATGACTCTTGATAATAGTAAAAATTAATCAAATACATATTCTGTGAATAAAAATTATCCTTTAGATTATGTACAGAATATGTATTTAATTAATTTTTATTTTTTTATCAAGATTCATGAATTTCTATCTAATGGCATTTTTAAAAGTTGAAATGCCATTATTTATGATAAAGAATAGAAATAATGTATTTTAGCATTTTAAACTGCGCGCAAATAGCAACCAATTAGACGTCGAGTGTAACGCATGCGCAGTTGAGTAAGGATCTCTTGTTGGGAGCACTTGATCGATTGGTATTTTGATTCTACTACTTGATTCTGAAATTCATGTTATGAAAAGGTGTCCTTTATGTATTTTGATAATGAATTTACTATTTAAAAAAATATGAAATGCACTTTTGATTTTATCACATATTCTATTATGATAAGATCACTATTTTTGGAGATTCCCTATTTTGACTATTATTAGTTAACATATTTTATAACAGATTTTGTCATTTTAACTCTACATTAAATCAATAAAAAATTAATATAAATGGATAAAATAGTACAAAACAATATAAACAATATGATAAATATGTTGATAAAATTATTGACTTTTCACATAAAAATGATTTTACCTAAAACTGTGTTGATATCAGTCGGAAATTCATTTTCAAGTGGATTCAAATTTTCTGCTTCGTCCAAATTCATCAATTGAACGGGTTGAATAGTATTAACTTCCGGATCACTTACATTTCCATCTATAATAATTTAATTCGTATTGATTAAAAAAATATAATTTAATTGATGATCACTTTATTTGAGGTTAGGTTTCAATTAGCCCCAGAGCTTAATTACTTACTTTCATTTTCCTCACGCACGTTTCGAGGTATACTGGTTAGTTTTCGGTGCCTCCGAACACGTGGCGTACTTGCCTTAGGCATTTTCAATTATTTAGAAAATATTATAAAGGAATGATATTTCAATTTCACTGCACTATCAAAAAACAATAATCAGCACTAATTCTTTGAGCGCATAGGGATGGCGTTATGGTAGGAAATCGGTCTGGCCTGATCTGGCCCAAATCAGGGCCATGGAATTCTACCGATCAAGGCCAGATCGAGAATCCCGGTCGGGGCCAGATCGGTATCAATCAATCTACTACCTTGAATTTAAAGTCGTCAAAAGTTATTTAAAACACTGAAAGAAAACTCTATGATTGATAATAATTTAGCAACTTCATATTGAAGAATTTTAAAATATATCAATATCGAAAATTTAAGTTTTTCGAACATGAGTAATTTTTAATTCAAGGTGTCAAAAATAGCGCTATTAACAACTTTAAAACACTTCACTATAAATATTTCCAAGAACTGAATAATCCTATTTTTATTTTGCAGGTTTTAAAATTGTGCTCTTAGATTTATACCGGTTTTTCTAAAATGTCGGATTTAACTGACGAGTTTCTTAAATATTCATTATCTACTATGGATCAGCAAATAAAAATTGTTTAATAATGTATGAAGACGATTATGATTAGCAGATAAGGAAAAAATTGAAATACTTGAAAATGCAAAAGATAAAAAATAGTAGTTTTTAGAAAAGTTCTTTGCTACTTTGTTATCAGCGAAACATTTTGTAAGCTCAAATAAGACAACAGCTGTGCAAATACTTCTTGTTTCTTAACATTCGATATGAAGATGACATAAGACATTAATTTTCGTTTACGTTCCTCTATCATGCAATTTACAATAACACATGTTTTTAACATATACGTAATACTTCCGAAGGTTCTATGATTAAGAAGTCTGGCAAATATAAAAAAATTGTGAGATCTGCGAAGAACAATGTTCCTCTTTCCACTAAATTTATTTGAAGAATAAATAAAGATTGTTATCGGATAGAAGCCAATAAAATCACGGTACATAGCAATCATTTACTAAACCACGTTTAGACAAAACCCTTGGAAAAATCAGCTTACTATTCTCTGTTATATTGAATACTTTTTGAAAAATGAAGACGATAACTGACGCTCTACTCCTCGCAGTAGTGGGCTTCTTTTATTTCAAAAGTAAGTGTGATAAAATACTATAATTATTATATTAAACAAAAAATAAATGGACACTCCCGTGTGGAAAAAGAAGGGGGCATCCGTCTAGGTCCTAATGGATTGCCCTCATGCCATGTGAAATCCATTAGGGCAATCCAGGCGTATTCCTCTTGGTTTTTTGCCAGTGCTGGCACCTGTACTGGCATATATTTGGGATGATGACACTGATTTGTACTGGGCTGCCAGTTTTGGGCCAGCACTGGATATCGTTGCGGGCACAGTACTTATGACACTCTAAAATTATTAGTGTCAACGTCCATTGGACTTTGAAATTTTAATCGTTCATCCGTGAGGGCAACCGGGCTGGATCCACTGCGGGGGCCCCTACGAGCATCCATATTGTAAGAGTTCGAATTTCAGAAAAGTGTCATCAAATTTTTGACAGAAAATTAATATTTGTAATAATTTAAGGAATATCTTAAGTGGCATTGTCATTCAGGTCGAAATTAACATTTTCAGTTATGAGAAAATTGACCGTAATTGCGAAGTCAGTTACGTAAGTTTTTCCTTAGTACACATGGACCAAGAGGGAAAAATAAGTTGTATGAAGATAGCTGTATTACATTACAGATTTTTATAGTACTAGGGACTACACTGTTAGAAAAATCTGTACGAGGTTTAACATACATCTGCGTGAAGCAAATATGCACTACCGCTATTGAAATGTAACATAAATTTACAGAAAAAACTGAGGTTTTCATTGGAACCCATTTTTGGTTCCAAAGGAGCTGCAACAAAAATGAACACCCCACTAGCTGAAAAGGAGACCAAAACGACAAATGAGCTCTAAATGATACCACAGTTGGTGTTCTATAGGCTTTCAATTGTAATTGAACCTTCTTCTAATGAACCTATTTTTCGTTTTGCCCACTTGGATATTATTTTCAATTAATAACACAATATTTACCTTAAAGCATACAGTTAATCGAACTCTAAAGGAGTTCCGTAAATTTCGTGAATTCTATAAACTTTGTGAGTTTTTTGAATTCATTAATTTCTATCAATTCCGTAAATACAATTAATTTCTTGATTTTATTAAATTTCATTAACTTACAGTCTGTCAAGTTAAAGCGTAGGTGGCTTTACTCGCAGTCGGTAAGGTGTATCGACATGATTTTGGTGTCAAAATATTAAGAAGAGCTCGCTCTTTCATGCTTTTTGATTTAACATTCAGTTT
>NC_046664.1:6902261-6905500 GCF_010883055.1 Belonocnema kinseyi | reverse complement strand
TTGCAGATACTTTGTTCCTCGCCGACAGTTCGGAAGACCAAATCTGTCGGATGAGACCTTTGTATCTGCTTCGGAGAGTATCCTTTATAGATGTCACATCCTCTTTTGTTTCTAAAAAGTCCTGATAAAATCGGACATATTTTGTACTTTTTTGGAACTTTTGTCCTATTTTCGCACTTTTGTCCTATTTTAGCACTTGTAAAATTGTAAAATTGAGCACCAACATATATATGAAATCTGCGCATTATCAAAAATATTAATTTGAAATCGATTGATAAACGCCTTGGCTTTGCACATTTTTATTTTTATTTTATTATTTTCGTAATTTTCATATTTTATTTATTCAAATTTTGTTTGCGTATCTGGAATGAAAGATAGAAGATGTCTAAGAGATCCCTGATCTGAAAAAATTTGAAACCTACATAATAAAAACAGAATTTTTCATTCTTGGAATCTGAAAGTTATTCCCGATTTTTACAAAGTTATAAAGAAAACTAAGACCTTTAAAAATTTCAACAACAAATTGGGAAAGTGAGGAAACAAATTTTTTGAAGTTTTAACTAAATAAAGATAAATTTTCAAAAAATAGGTGATAGCATAAAACAGGAGATAAAGAATTTTTGCTTTATCCCTTCCATGAAAAAATAAAAGTGTAAAAATAAGATGGAAGTTGTTAATCGATGCATTAAAATGAGTTTAAAAAATATTAAAAAATGAATACCGAAATAAAAAGAAAATCAGCGCATCCTGAAAAATATTTCTAATTTGAATCTGATTGCCAAGCTCCTTGGCTGTGCACGTTTTTATTTTAATTTTATTATTTTAACCTATTTTAGCATTTTTGACCTATTTTAACAGAACTCTCTTGGGACATAATTCTAATCAGCACCAGTAATAATTTCAGCAACAAAAAAGGAAAATTCTAGTACTTTTGTCCATACTAGAGCTTGTGAAATTTTTTCTGAAAAGTTGGTATTTAAACAATGAGTTGTTTTAGACCCCATACAGCTAGATGAATTCTCAATGAAAAATTAAATAATTGAATTTTCGGTCAGGAAAAAAATGTAAGAAAAAGTTTTAACTGAACAAAAATTTTTTTAGACAAATTTTAGATGGCCAAAAAATAGGGGATAATGAATTTTTATTCTGCCAAGCGTTTGAAAAAATAGTTTTTCATGTTTAGATTTTCCAAATGTAATATCACATTTTGCTGTGCCCCTTCTCCCTACCCAATCTTTTCGTTTATGGGAAAAAGAAATAACTATTTTTTGGAAACGTTCCAAGCTAAACAGTTCCCCGAAAATTCTTCACAAATCGATTTACTTTCTGCATTTTCTCGAAAACTGAGATTTTCAAATTTTAAAACCCCTTATAAGCCTGACGCGCGGACAAATGTTAAACAAATTAAGGGGAAAAAATCGGAATTTCTTTTTCGATTTTTGAAAAATTTATAATTGCACTAAATCTTATTGTACTTATAGTACTTAACTGTTACACTGATACAACTCCAAAAATTTTCACAAGTCTGTATTCAAAATATTATGAATTAGACGCTTGTCGCCATGATTGTTTTATATTCTGCTCCTTCTCCACGATTCCACTTGGTTACCGCACATGCGCACTGCACTCATCTGCGCAATTTTCCTCTGCGCATCAAATTTCCATACAGGACTGGAAGTTTTCCTATACTAGTGCATGGGGTTCTCGACGTGTATGAGGAATATACAAGTGCAAAAACGAAAATGTTCTATGCTTGTATGGGATATGCAAAAGTATGGGGAAAATGCCATATTATGAATGGGAACATTTCGAATATTTTTTAGAGTGTAGTTTTTGAAAATTATCTTTACTAAAATTTTATAAATTTTTTTTTTTTCAACAAAATTAGGTGCAGCTGGGATGCTAAGTTCTGTACACGATAAGGTTATATTAAGATTGTGGGATGACAATATATTTCAAACGGGACTCATGACCTTCGCAGAAGATCCCGATTGGATGAAACCGCAGAATCCTTATCCTATGCACGAACATTATTCCGTTTATATACGTACGGCAGTCAGTGTGAATTTCCTAACCAGGCCTTTTGGACATTTTTATATACACAGTGGTCATAATCGCATTGGACATTTACCAAAGGAAGCTGAAGTAATAATTGTAGATAAAAAGTTTTACGCGAACTTTTTTCAACCTTACAATGTCAGTAGTCCACATCGCATTCCAGAATCAGGCCAATGGAAACGTGAGGGATATGGCGATGGCCGCATATACATAGCAATAAAAGGAACGAAAATAGTCGAGTGGGCAACTTTAAACGCAAAAAACTGACACACAGTAACAGGAAAAATAAAAGAGAAGTTTAGTTTCGGGTGGATATTGGTCTGCAATCGCTGTAGCGATCACCTTTTAAGATTTTCAAGGATAACTGTTACCTATAATTTGCTTCACGAAATTTATGTAATCAATTTACGTTTTTCTTCTGATGAAAAAAAAAGATTCAAGACTCGGATTTGAAAATCGCGCGCTTTCGAGGTTTTCGAAATACGACATGCTTGGCCTAATCAAAAATCTCTACAGTCTTCACTGAAATCTCTCGTCACACAGTAGAACCTCAATTATCCGGCCTTTGATTATCCGAGACGCCGCGTTATCCGAGGCTCCGCGTTATCCGAGGCAACGGGACTCATCCAAGCACTCCGCATTAACCGAGGTGTATTCTCGGACAATATGGAGAATTGTTAATAAAACAGATTAACAAAAAGTCGAATTAAAAATTCGACTTTTTGTTTCTCAAATTTGGGAAAATTTTTTATGGGTCAGTAAAATCCAAAAGAGAAATTCGGCTCATTAAATTGTAGATCTTCAATTTTGAATTCAATAAAATCATAGTATTTTTAATATTTAAAATTTATAATAAAAAATTATGCAATTTTTAAGCCCAAAAATAAAAACTTATGCATTATTCAATTTTAAAAATTACAAATTCACCAATCTTAATGCTTTATATTCAAAATTTCTCCACTTTAAAAGATTTAGAATTGAAAACTGGACTTTTCATATTCAAAATCATCAAAATTTATGAATTTTTATTCGCAAATAATTGAAATTGAAAAGCTTTTGAATTTTAGAAATGTAGAATTGAAAGGGGGAGGGTCGGTAAGGCCAGTTTTTGGCCTAATTTATTTTTGGACCAAAAAATCTGAAAAAATCATGGTAGTATCTTATAAGTATCCCGAGTCGAT
>NC_046664.1:6895991-6902161 GCF_010883055.1 Belonocnema kinseyi | reverse complement strand
TAGCGTGCAATCGACTCGGGATACTTATAAGATACTACCATGATTTTTTCAGATTTTTTGGTGCAAAAATAAATTAGGCCAAAAACCGGCCTTACCGACCCTTCCCCTTTGCATAATTTTTTAGTTACAAAATGAAAAGTTCTGCAATTTTGACTACTTATCAAAAAGTCTTCAATTTTGAAGATTTATTGATTTTTTTCATCTTGAAAATAATAAAAATGAAAGTCTTATTAGTTCTACTTTTTTTAATTGAAAAGCTTTCAATTGTAAATCTTCAGCATCAAAGCCTTTAAAAAAATTCAAAATATTGTTTTAAAATGTATACATAAGAAATGTATGAAAGGTTCCGATCACTGATAACCGATTAAAGTTTTAATTAAATTAAAATAGTAAAAAATCGATGTGGCCATTTTCATATTAATTTTTATTATTAATTATGTAATATAGAGTTTTAAATTTAATAATTTATCTTAATTTCATAATGAGGTAATTAAATATGAGAAAAATGTAATGAGCGCCCATGTATATTCAAACTTATAAATAAATTTATCATTGACTAAAAGAATCTACGTCTTTCTTTATTTATTTATTCTGATGTAACAGTTTTCACAGACAAATAAAAAAAGGTCTCGTCCATCACACGAGAAATACCTAACATAACCTCAAAAAAGTGATAAATATTGAGTTTTTTTACTTTTCTGAGGTTAGAAATAAAATGCTAGTTTCAAAATCAGAATTTTAAATATTTCAGTTTTGATCGAAGTCAGGAATTGAATTCAAACTCAAATAATTTTCAACGTCTTCCCAAAACTTTTTTATGAGGAAAATTTTGTTTCTGGAACAAAATGTCTTATTCTTGTGCCTTAAAAAAAAAAAGTTTCATGAACGTAATAGAAATATTTTTGGCGAACTTAAAAACTGAATTATTTTTTTAATTTAATCAAGTATAATTAATTAATTCAGCCAGATATCATGCGACATGAATTTTTGTTTTTACTTTTTTTATCATGCAATAACAATAACAAATATTGTAAAATATGTAATATTTCAGAAGATTCTGTGAGTCAGAAATCTGGCAAATATAAAAAAAATTGTGAGATCTGTGATGAACAATCTTTCTTCTTCCACTTAATTTATATGGAGAATAAATAAACCGTGTTATTTGACCAAGGCTACTTAAGTCACTATCTAATGAAATCATTAATCGAGTCACGCTTAGACAAAACCTTTGGAAAATCAGTTTACCATCCTCTTTTACAGTGATTAGTTTGAAAAAATGAAAATAATAACTGGCGCTCTACTCTCCGCATTTGTGTGTTTATTTTGTTTTGAAAGTAAGTTTGATCAATTATTATTCTAATTTTTAACAAATATTACATATTTATTCAGATAAAGGGAAAAAGAATTAAAAATTTTTTTCTTGTCGAAGTGGTTCAAAAGTTTTAATTTAGTTTGTCGAGATTGGAAAAATTTTGAATGGAAGCAATATTATTTTAAAAAATTTTTTTCTTATGATTATAATTATTTATAACATAAACAAATTTAATGAGCAAATGCAGTAATCAGGCATTTTTCGACAGCATAATTAGTTTTTTTCGATGTCCATTTTTCTAAATAAAAAACTTTATGATAATTTCAGCAAAAAATTCATAATTTGTTGATTAATTTTATGATTTTTTAAAAAGAATTTCATAAACAACTGTAATATTCAAGCTTTTGTCGTCAGGCAAATTCGGCTTTTGCATGGCAGTCTTTTTAGTTGGAAACTTCATGACAATTTCAGCAACATTTATAATAAAATGAAAAACTTCATGATTTATTTAAACAAATATAATGAAAAAAATGCATTAGTCTAGCATTTGTCTAATGAAAAATTCGCTTTTTTTCTATGTAAACTTTTTTAATTGGAAAGTTCATGATAACCTCAAAGAAATTCATCATTTTCTTGATCATTTTTATGATATTTTTAAACAAATTTAATCAACAAATGCATTAATCAGGCATTTGTGGACAGAAAAATACGTTTTTCTCTATTTTTACTTCATGATAAATTCATAGAAATTCACAGTTTTTCGATCAATATAATGATTTTTTAAAACAAATTTAATAAACAAATGCAATAATCAGGCATTTGTCTACTGAAAAATTCGTTTTTTTCTATGTCCACTTTTTTAATTAGCATGTCCATGATGACTTCAGCACAATTCATAATTTTTTATCATTTTTATAATTTTTTAAAACAAATTTAATAGAAAAATGCATTAATCAGGCATTTGTCGATAGAAAAATTATTTCTTTTTTGTGTAAGACTTTCAATTGGAATTTTCATAATTCATTATAATTCCAGCTACAGAAATTTTTTTCATTGATAAAAATAATTGTGTAATGCTTGTAATGTTACTGAATCATTAATTAATTATAAGCTGAATAATTTTGTTTACAATATTAAATTACCTACAGATTGAACTTTAATTTTGCCTAATTGAGTAACATAAACTGGCATAATGAAAGTTTATTATTTCTGAAATACCTTTATTTCAATTATGTAATTTTTTAAGGTTGTTTGATGTTGTGGATTAAGTATCTGAGTTTAATTTTTCAAGATATATTAACAATTTTGTGTAATTAGTTCAAATTATTATTAATAATTCTAATTTTTTCAAAATATGAATTAGAAATTATTTTAATGTATCAATAAAAATAATTTTTCGTTGATTTTTATGATGGAAACTGATTAATTTTTTTCACAATATCGAGCTTCATTAAATCGAGAATGATATAAAAAAATTGAAATCTTCGAATGATATCTCGCTCTTTGATATTATTTATAATACAATCAAAGTTCGTTTAATCCAACTCCTTCGAAACGGAGACATCTCGTCTATTGCAACTCGAGAAGGGACCCCACCATTCCACGCAGTGATCCCAGATCTGAAACGAGACGTGGTCTAAAATATGAACTGTACATCTTCTTGGGTTTAAAAGTCGATTATTTCACTAAGAGCTTAACTACTTTTTAAAAAAATGACTTTTTCTAACAAGGTTTTATAATTATAGTTGAAAATTTAACTATTTGGTTGAAAGTTTAACTCTTTGATTGAAAACTCATATTTTCCACTCAAGAAATTCAACTTTTTGTAGATAATTCGTCTTTTTGACTTTAAAATTAAATAATTTCGTTGAAAATTCATGTATTTTGTTTGAAATTTGTCTTTTTTTGTAGATCATTAATTTTCTTGGTCGAAAATTCATGTTATTGGTTGACAATTCAACAACTTTGCTGAAAATAAATTTTTTCCGTTGAAAATTATTTATCTTTATCTGAAAATGTAATTATTATATTAAAAATTAATCGTATATATTGGGTAAGTTTGAGAATCGTCTTTTTTATAGAACATTAATCTTCTTGGTCAAAAATTCACCTTTTCCCTTGAAAATTTAACAATTTTGTTGAAAATTCGTTTTTTTCCTTGTTCAAATCAATTTTTTATGACAGCTTTTATCTGGAAATTGAACTATTCCATTTTTGGTTAAACTGTATCCTGTAAATTGTGTTAGTTAAAACACCAATTATTTGTTAGAAAAGTAATTTATTTGTTTTCGATTATGACTTGAAATATTATTTCAGTCTAAAAAATTTTATTTTTAACCCATTCAATTTGAAATTTTTTAATTAAACAAAAAAATTCGTTATTTATCAGCAATATTTGACCGTTCATTTAAAACAATCCATTACAAAAAACTGTTAAAAACTACAAATTTGAACAGAATGGTTCGAAATAGAAAGCCTTGAATTGTTAAATTTGTAATGAGCTGGATATAAAGTTTAAACGTTACAATTTTAATTTAAAAAAAGATTCAGAATTAATTTAAAACTTGAAATTATTTCAAATAATTTGAAACACGACTTAGACTTTTGCAGTTTAAAAAGAAAAAGTTTTTTGAGAATTGTACAGTATATAAAAAGAATAACAAAAATTGTTGTGATTCCTAAGAACATTGAAAATGATTTTTTATTTTGACAAATAAATTTTAAGTGAGTATTTGAAAACATTTTAAAAATTAAAAAAATTAAGAAACCGGAAGATTTAAAAAAAATTTTGTTATTTTACAGTTTTTTTAATTTTAGGAAAAAATCTAATTAACAATATATATCAATTTCCAACCAAAATGTTTACTTATTAACTAATTAAATTAATTTTCTATCAAATAATTGGTGTTTTAACTAATAAAATGTACAGGATAAAGTTTCAACCAAAAATTGAACAGTTCAATTTCCAGATAAAAACGATTAATTTTTAATCAATCCTAGAATAGTTACATTTTCAGATAAAAAAAAATTTTTAATCGATAAAATAAATTTTCAATAAAGTTGTTAAATTCTCAACCAATAACATGAATTTTCGACCAAGAAAATTAATGATATACAAAAAAAGACAAATTTCAAACAAAATACATGAATTTCCAACGAAATTATTTAATTTTAAAATCAATAAAACGAATTATCTACAATAAATTGATTTTTTTCAGCGAAAAATATGAGTTTTCCATCAAAGAGTTAAACTTTCAACCAAATAGTTAAATTTTTAACCATAATTATAAAACCTTGTTGAAAAAAAGAGTATTTTTGTTTTACAAAGTAATTCAACTCTTAGTGAAATAATCGACTTTTAAGCCCAAGAAGATGTACAGTTCATATTTCAACCAAACAATTGCATTTTTGACCAAAAATGATACATTTTCAACCAAAAAGATTAAATTTCGACCAAACAAGGTAAATCCAACAAAATATATGAACTGTCAACAAAATTATTTAATTTTAAAGTCAAAAAGAGTATCATCTACAAAAAAGCTGAATTTTGAATCCAAAAATATGATTTTTCAACCAAAATTTAATTGTCGTCCAAATAGTTTAAATTTCTATCAAATTGTTGACTTTTAATGCCAAAAGATGCAATTTTAACAAAAAAGTAAAATTTTTAACAAAAAATTTAATTTGAAGGCAAATAGTTGAATTTTCAACAATAATTCTGAATCCTCAATAAGAAAAATTCCTTTTTTTACCAAGTACTTAAACTGTAAGTGAAAGTTAAACTATTTGGTCGACAATTAAAATTTAACAACTTTATTGAAAATTTATTTTATCGATTAAAAAATTTTTTTAATCTGAAAATGTCACTATTCTAGGATTGATCAAAAATGAATCGTTTTTATCTGGAAATTGAACTGTTCAATTTGTGGTTGAAACTTTATCCTGTACATTGTATTAGTTAAAACACCAATTATTTGATAGAAAATTAATCTAATTAGTTAATAAGTAAACTTTTTGGTTGAAAATTGATATATATATTCTTAATTAGATTTTTTCCTAAAATTAAAAAAACTGTAAAATAAAAAAATTTCCTTAAAATCTAACGGACTCTTTTTTTTTTAATTTTTAAAATGTTTTCAAATACTCACTTAAAATTTATTTGTCAAAATAAAAAATTATTTTCAATGTTCTTAGGAATCACAACAATTTTTGTTATTCTTTTTAAATACTGTACAATTCTCAAAAAACTTTTTCTTTTTAAACTGCAAAAGTCTAAGTCGTGTTTCAAATTATTTGAAATAATTTCAAGTTTTAAATTAATTCTGAATCTTTTTTTAAATTAAAATTGTAGCGTTTAAACTTTATATCCAGCTCATTACAAATTTAACAATTCAAGGCTTTCTATTTCGAACCATTCTTTTCAAATTTGTAGTTTTTAACAGTTGTTTGTAATGGATTGTTTTAAATGAACGGTCAAATATTGCTGATAAATAACGAAATTTTCTTTTTTTAATTAAAAAATTTCAAATTGAATGGGTTAAAAATAAAATTTTTTAGACTGAAATAATATTTCAAGTCATAATCGAAAACAAATAAATTACTTTTCTAACAAATAATTGGTGTTTTAACTAACACAATTTACAGGATACAGTTTAATCAAAAATGGAATAGTTCAATTTCCAGATAAAAGCTGTGATAAAAAATTGAATTGAACGAGGAAAAAAACGAATTTTCAACAAAATTGTTAAATTTTCATGGGAAAAGGTGAATTTTTGACCAAGAAGATTAATGTTCTATAAAAAAGACGATTTTCAAACTTACCCAATATATACGATTAATTTTTAATCAATCCTATAAT
>NC_046664.1:6889191-6895891 GCF_010883055.1 Belonocnema kinseyi | reverse complement strand
GCGCAACCCAGGCATTTATATCGTCTCCTACCATATTCACACGGACATAGACGTGTCATAGTATTGGACCACGTCTCGTTTCAGATCTGGGATCACTGATTCCACGTATCCTGAAGGTGGTCTCAGAATACTTTCCTGCTTCAGCGCTGTCATTGGCTATCTGGAACATGTGACCATCAGTAGTGGGAGTTGGGGAAGTTGCAATAGACGAGTACTCCGGATTGCAATAAGCGAGGTTTGACGGTAATAGTAAATTCTACGTTACAGGGATTCATTGAATAAATTATTTCAGATTCTAATTCAGTGAAACTTTGAGTGGCACAAAATTTAAAAAAATAATTAGTTATTTGAAAATTTGGTAAGTGATAAAAATAAAATAAAAATCAGCGCGCGCTGGCTCGCGCACATGGTAGTCTAGTTTCATCAAAAATGGTAAAATTAAAGTCTCAGAAGGCGTGAATCAAGCCTGCTTCAATGAAAACTGCATTCAAAAATCAATCAATCGCAAAAAGACCTCTGTACGAAAATTTTCTAAATTTTGACGGTTTTGTCTATAAAAATTAGATGCAGCTGCAATGATGGGTCCTCTAAAAGATAAGGTAGTGTTAAAAATGTGGAGTGAGAATACTTTTGTAGAGGAACTCAGAGAAACTGGAGTTGAACCCGTATGGATGAGACCGCAGAGTCCGCATCCTATTGAAGAACACTATTCGGTTTATATACAACATTCATTCGGCTGGAATTTAATTTCCAATCCTTTTGGACAGACTTATGTGACTAATAGTCAGAATAGTCTTCAAGCTTTTCCGAGGGAAGCTATGGTAAAACTTGCACTGAAAACTAACTATCTAAATTTTCATGCGGAATTTTTCGAAGTTTACAATGTCAGTCGTCCACATCCGACTCCACAACGCAGCCAATTGAAACTCCACGGACTCAACCTTGGCCCCGGTCGCATTTACGTAGCAATAAAAGGAACCCAATTGGTCTATAGTGCAACTTTAAACGAGAAACCCTAATTCAGTACGACCCGTCGTCACGGAGCACGTCGCCTCGAAATCTTTGGTGGGAAGTAGTCCCCACTCCTAAACCTCTTCGCTAATGATGAGTACGCGCATGCGCACAATTATAGTTGCAATTAAAGCATCAGAATTCTTAGCCTGAAAATTTATAGTTCTGTAATTTCGATACTGCGCAATTGGCATTTCTTCAATTTGGAAGATCAAGAATTAAAAACTCGACGATTGTTTTCAAAATTCAAATTCGAACTTTAAATCGTAGAAGTTTGAATTGTGAGTATCTTAAGTGAAATATTTCGTAATTTTATTAATTCACATTTAAAATTGATGCTAGTTTCAAGTTTGAAACTTAAAAATGGTTTAATTTTTATGATTTACATTCGAAATTTCTTTAGTTTGGAAGATTCGGAATTTAAAATTTTTCTTTTAATCTTCAAAATCTTCCAAATTTAAGATTTTTTGATACATTTTTTAAACCGAAAAGTTTTCAATTGTAATTTTTTAAGATTCTATATAGCTTTGAATTTTAAATCATAAAAGTAAGTTTTTTAATTTTGAAAATACAAAATTAAAAAAAAAATTTAATCTAAAATTTTATATTTTTGTGTATTTTTTATTCTTCGTGTTCTTAATTTTCTTTAATTAAAAATTATGTTATTTTTAGAACTAAAAATTAAACATTTTTCATGATTTAAATTTAAAAATGAAAAATCAACGAAATTTGGTGCTTTATATTTGAATTTTCTCCTTTTTCAAGACTTAGAATTGAAAACTGGAATTTCGATATTCCAAATCATAAACATATAGAAATTTGTATTTCTATCTGTTTGGAATTAAGGAGCAAATCAAGTTAAAAAAAATTACTATCAAAATTAATGCAACTTTCAAGATGGAAAATATAAAATTCTTTCATTCTGTTGATTTATATTCAAAATTTCTTCTGTTTGGAAGATTCAGAATGAAAAATTTGTCTTTTGACCTTAAAAATCATCGTAGCTTAAGGATTTTTATTTATAAATTTTTAAAACCGAAAAGTTTTTAATTGTAAGCAGTTTTTAAAATTTGGACAATTCGAAACTAAGAATGTGAGTTTTAAATTTGAAAAATAAAGATTGTGTAATTTTTAGAACTTTTATTTAAGATATTGTCAATCTCGAAGATTCATAATTAAAAACTTGACTTTTGGTTTTCAAGATTTAGGAAATTTTATTCATAGATCAACAAAATCGAAATAAATTTCAACTCATTAAAATTTAGATTTTTGCGTGTTTTCTGTCTTAGTGATCTTATATTTTTTTTAAATTAAAAATTACTCAATGTTTAAAATAAAAAATTATAAACTTCCTAAGTTTGAAAATGGAAAAATAAATGAATTTGATGCTTCATATTTGAATTTTTTACACTTTTAAAGATTTAGAATTGAAAACTGGACTTTTAAAGTTCCAAATCATAAAAATATAGAAATTTTTATTTGTACGTGTTTAAATTTATAGAGCAAATAAATTTAAAAAATGTACTATCAATATTAATCAAAGTTTTAAGATTGAAAATAAAAAACTCTTTAATTTTGTTCATTTACATTGGAAATTTATTCAGCTTGAAAGATACAGAGTTTGAATTTTGTCTTTTGATCTTGAAAGTCTGTCGAATTTAAGAATTATTTTTAAAATTTTCAAAACCAAAGATTTCTTAATTGCAACTGTTTAAGATTCCATAAAACTTTGGATTTCAAATCCTAAAAGTGTGTTTTTTATTTTGACAATTCATGATTAAAAATTATGCCAATTTTAAATTTAATGAATACGAATTTTGTAACGTTTATAATTTTTATTTGAAATATTGTTTATTTTGAAGATTCGTGATTGAAAACTTGACTTTTGGTTTTCAACATTTCGAAAATTTTATTTACAGGTCTAAAAAATAGAATCTAATTTTATTTTTTAAATTTTAGATTTTTGCGTGTTTTTAATCCTTTAATTTAAAATTATGCAGTTTTTAAGATTTAAAATTGAACATTATTTAAGTTTAAGTTTGTAAAATTTAGTGAATTTTGTGCTTCGCATTTGAATTTCCTCCACTTTTTAAAATTCAGAATTTAAAACTGGACTTTTGATATTCCAAATCATAAAAATTTAGGAACTTTGAATTTTATTTTTTATCTTAAAAATCATAAAAATTTAGCATTATTAAGTATAAACTTTTCAAATTCAAGTGTTTTTATTTGTAAGTCTTCAAAATTTATCCCTTAAAAATCCCTTAAAATATTAAAAATGAAATATTTAGTGATTTTGATGCTTCATATTTGAATTTTCTCCACTTTTTAAGATCTAGAATTAGAAGCAGAACTTTTGATATCAAAAATCATTGAAAGTCAAGAATTTCTATTTGTGTACGTTCACAATTAATCATAATTTAAATTTTTGAAATTTAGGCTTGAAATGTATGAAAGTTTTAAATTTAAAACTGAAAGTACTTCAATTTCGATGATTTACATTTAAAATTTCATCAATGTATAAGATTCAGAATTATAATTTTGACTTATCGTCAAAATCATGAAAATTTAATCATTATTAATGATACATTTTTAAATTAAACATACTTTAATTGTAAGTTTTTAAAATTAAACCTTAGCAAAATAAAAAATATCATTCTAATTTATATTAAAAGTAAATTAATATGGGATAAGAATCGATGTTTGTTATTAAAAATTTAATTAAATTTATTATCATATATTATATAGTGTATTATTTTAGATTCAAAAAATTTTTAAGATTTTTTAATTGGGTAATAAAATGTAAGAAAAATGTAAGGAGCAGACATTTCTATAAAGTTTTTTAATTTGCTTCGAATGTATATTTAATCTTGTGAATAAATTAATTTGATAATTAAAGTCGGTTTCACTTCTTATAAAATTACCATGAAATTAATAATTTTGCATCTTAGATTAAAATGAGTGCCTTTTGAGAAGAGTAAAAAAATTAATTTTTAATTCCTTAGTTTCAAGTTCGATGGATGCCAATTTTTTACGTATTCCGAGATCATTAGCACCGTAATCAATTGGTACAGCTTTTTATTTGCTGATTCGTAGTAGATAAGAAAAGCCTCAGAAACTTGTTAGTTGAACAAACATTTTCAAAATCTACCGAGTTAATAAATATTTTATTTTTTCTGGGAAATTTCCAGTCAGATATTATTATTTTTACCAACTTTATTTCTGACATCTTGAATAGGAAACTGCTCATGTTTGAGAAACTTAAATTTACATATGATAAATCTGATATTGTTGATTTTTAAGAGTCTAAATTATTAATAATCATAGCATTTTTAAAAATTACTTGGCCAGCTTTAAATTATTCTATATTGGAGAAAAACTTTTCCATAATTAATGTTAGATCTACAAACATAGATTTCATCCAAAGGATTTTTTCTTGTTTGCCATAGCATTCGTATTCATGTAATTTCTCAAACCATAAAAATATAACTAAATAAATACATTTTTTATATAAAAAGATCAACGAAACACGAAAAATTTATTGATAAAAAAATCGGAAAGTATTAAGTATTGAGGATTTCTTAGGTTCCAAATGTTTAAATTGTCCTAAACTTGATTCGAAAATCGAATCATGAATTATATATAAAATTTGTAATGCAAAATCGAATAATTTGGAGTTCTGGGCATTCATTCTTCAATATATTAAAAACAATCATTGAAAATTGTTTAACTTTAAGGGCCTTCAGTTTTTGTTATAGACTTGATTTACTTCAGATAAAAAAATCGTTTGAAATTAGTTTGAAATTTTTATTATGTTCTTCAAAGAAATCAAAACACAATACCCTCATTTGTTTAGGGAAGTTAAAAATCTGATTCATTTTGGTAAACTAATTTAAAAATTTAATAATGCTAGAAAAGAATTCTTAGTAATTTTCCGAATTTATGGTTTAATGTCAAGAAATATTACAAATGCTACGAACAATGTTAAGAATCTACTTCTTTTTAGTTTTTCAAATGTTTGACAACCAAAAAAACGTCTCTGTACAAATTTCGAAAATTTATTTCGTAATGGTAGAATCGAGCAGATTAACATTAATATACATAAATAAAAATTAAAGAAGATTTGAAAAACCCTTGGATCATTAATTTTAGCAACGTTAATTACAAGTTCTAACAAATAAACCGAAAATTATTTTTAATATTGCTAAAGATGTACCCATGTGGAAATAACCCCATTTGGCCCTATTACAAGTCGGGCACTAATCGGGGGCTAGTGGGGCTCTGGTCCGGTTAGTCTTATGTTTGAGTTTTTGGCGAGGTCTTACAAAATGAGGACATATCTAAAAAAGCGTAATGATTTCTTTATTCTAAAACACTAAGAATATTTTTAACAATAATTTTTTTAATTGTTCAGTTTTCAGAATAGTCTGATCTTACAATTTTTTCGTTTCCATAAGAAAAAGCTTGCAAGTTCAAACACGACTTATGTATTTAAGATATACTTTTTTCAAAGAAGTTCTCATTCATTAACTATATAATAAATTCTTTTAAAATAGTAAATACGATTCTCCCGAAGAAAGTAGTCTTCACGATCATTTCTGTATTCTACTTTGCACTTTCGTCGGGGAAAATCACTTTCCCCAAGATTTGGGGAAACTTTCTTAAAATTTCTTATAACTCACTAAAAAATTGGGGACAATTCCCAGAAGTTTAGGAAATTAGATTATACCTACAATTTTTGAGAAAATTTCCCTAAACTTAGGTTAACTGATACGAAAGTTTTTAAACATTCCCTACAATTTGGGGCATTTAGTGATTCCAACTAAATTTTGGGAATCATTCCAAAAATAATATTTAATTTGATAAACTAGCACAATATTTTGAATAATTGTACACACTTTTTTGGAGAAAATATTTATTAATGTTAAAGTCATCTAATCGTATTTTTTTTAGAAAATTGCGAATTTCTAGGTACATTTATAAATACGTTTGTATGGAATTTAAAGAAAATCTAAATTGAAAAAGATACATATAGATGTAAGCGCAAAGTGCCCACCGGAAGTGATAAGACTCTAAATTTGTATAGATGCTTATTTTTTAATTGATCTGAAAGGTTTGCCATATGTAAATAAAGTCTAATCCTTGAGATATTTGACATTGGAAAGAGAAAAAGTTTTGGATTAATCAGTGAAGAGTAGTATGGTAGTGGTAAACAATTCAGCACCATACGGTATAAGAAATATAAAAAAATTCTTAACTTACATAGTTAATTGTTATAAACAAATCGTATTAACAAATACTCGACATTAAGGGTTATTCGGCTTCAACGTATATTTCTGCTCTGAAATCGCTTGCTTTCATTGTGAGGATGATACGTGAATATTTAAATTCAACATTAAATGTTATTTGTTTATTTTATAAACAAATTATATAAACAAATTCACATTTTGGCCGTTTTTAGGCGAAAAGAAACCGTTTTTTCTTTCTACCTTGTTGCAATTATGTTGGCAGTGATTTTTTCTGAAAAAAAATTTGCCACCCATAAATATTTGTTCATTTTATAAACAAATTATATAAACAAATTCAAATTTTGGACGTTTTTAAACAAAAATTAATCGGTTTTTCCTCTCACCTTGCTGAAATTATATTTACAATGATGTTTTCTAAAAAAAAATTTACAAACCAGCAA
>NC_046664.1:6886609-6889091 GCF_010883055.1 Belonocnema kinseyi | reverse complement strand
AAAAATTTAGTTCTGAATTAAAAAAAAAATTCTAAAATCGGTGCATAATTGCGTTCTAAATGTCATTTTGAACCTCGTTTTCCGATTTCACCCCACTGTGCGCCTCTCGCGCAACAAAAATGACGCGTCGAGTATTTAAAACAGCAGTCCACTCGTAACAAAGCATCATTACCTGGAGCAGAGACTACCGTGACCAACACGGCGGTTCCTTCAGAGCGAAGCTCTTCCATTGATAGGTTCCAACTAAAGTGTTTTATTTTTTATTAATATAACACAAATTTTGGGGAATTGTAGTTACATAAATGTATGCATTTTTAAGCGTAGGACATGTTCTTCATTAAATCTTGGGTAAGTTTGAGCACTTTTAAATATTTCAAAAAAGTTTATGGAGATTTCCGTAAATAATGAGTATTTTGACAAACTTTAGGGAATGATCCTCAAATTTCGAGAAGTTTAATATTCCAAACGGATGTTCAGGGTATTTTCCCTACTAAACTTTGGGGAAAATTTCCCAAAATCTGTGGAAATTAGCATCGACACAATTTTGGGGAAAGTTCCCCAAGAAATTTTTTACAGTGTAATTTCTGCGGAACAATTGTATTATCATATGACCCCTACTAGTACCCGATCAGTCCCCGACTAGGATAAGTCGAGTCACCTGACTAGCCCCCGACTAATGTACCATGATGCTACTGGTAGGGGGCTAGTCAGATGACCCGACTTTAAGTGGGGTCAAATAGTCGGGAACCAGACTAGTTCCCCATTTGAATTTCTACACGGGTAGAGTCTAATATATGCAGATAAAGGCAATCTGACAGTTGTTCTAAATAAGGATTCTTATATTATTAAAATGAATGAATTATGAAATTATATCATAGTATATCAAACGTTAAATATTAATCCTGAATTCAAATTGAAAGGATAAACTTTTAAATTATTAGCCTTTTGGAAAACCAGTGGTTATTTTGAAGAAGAAATTAAACGAAAATATATTTTGGTTCATAATAAAAACATCCCTAGAATAGATGGTTGACCTAAAACTAGATGTTTTATCTTTATTTACAAATTTTCCTATCTTTATATGAATTTGAAAAAGAATTCTTAATGATGAAAACAGTTTTCCAATTTAACAATGATTAAACAGGGCTGCAAATAATGGAGTTATGTCAGTTGTTGCAAAGTGGAGGGTCATTTCCAAAATAATTTTTTATGTAGAATCCAAATCCGGGGTCAAAATAGGCCTATCACGTCAGG
The DNA here is from genome assembly GCF_010883055.1 of Belonocnema kinseyi. Classification (NCBI taxonomy): domain Eukaryota; kingdom Metazoa; phylum Arthropoda; class Insecta; order Hymenoptera; family Cynipidae; genus Belonocnema; species Belonocnema kinseyi. The sequence goes on along the minus strand of NC_046664.1, from coordinate 6,887,837 downwards.
ACTTTAAAATATTTCAGGATATATATAAAAAAAATGGCGTTTTTGACTACTTTTAAAGTTATATACAGAAGACACCAAAATTTTTTGTATTGCTTCTTTAAAAATATAAACATATAGTACCGCTCTTTGTTTTTAATTTGAGAGTCTCGAAGTTTAATTACCATTTTTTTTACCAAGTTACGCCAATTTGAAATTGCAAGATGTGTCCCATTACGCCTTGAGCATTTGCTAAAAATACTTTGAAGCAGATATTTTCTACTGGGTGTTTTCTCTTGAAAATTTGTACTTGGGGGTGTTCGGGGTTTTTGAAACCCCAACAAATGTTGTGTCTTCTGCACATAACCTCAAAAGTAGCCAAAAACGCCATTTTTTGGGTACATAACCTCTAATATCTTAAAATCATGATGTGATGGGCCAATTCTGTCCCCAGATTCGGATTCTACGTAAAAAATTATTTGGGAAATGACCCTATTAATTAGCAGGAAAAATTTATCCTTGAGAAAAATTCAACTGTTTTGTTAAAAATTATATTATTTAGGTAGACAATTCATAAATTTAAAAAAAAATATTTTTCATCTTTAATTTATAATTAAAACATTTTTCGTTTGAAATATCAATTATTATATTTTTTTATGAGAATTAATCCCAGTGGGAAAAAAATTTCGCGACGTCTTAACGACATCGTTACGACATATTTACGACATCTTATGTCCATGTCGTTTCGGTAGCTTTGCCATATCGTAAAGACATCGTCAAATCATACGACTTATTTACGATATCGTAAAGACACCTTAACGACATGGACTTAGTATGTCGTAAGTTTGTCGTAAAGATGTCGTAACGATGTAGTAAAGCCTTCGCCAAACTTTGTGCCCACGATTATATGCCATCATATACAAAAAAAATATAATAAGCACTATTTAAAGAGTAAAACAAATTCTTTATATACTTAGTAATCAGTTTTTCCCTCAATAAAAAAATGTGGATCGTTAATATGGTTCTCTCCATCGTGGTCAGCTATAATTCCATTGGTGAATATAATACAATATTATACAGTGTGTCCCATATTTATAAGGCCACTCCATTTTTTAAAGATAATTTTTTTTCTATTGGAACAAACTGCACTAAATTTTTTGAGTGAATAAATGAGTCGAGTTAACGATTTTTCCTAAAATATAGAGCTCGCAATTCCATTCGTTCGTTTATTTGGGCATTTTTTCGAAAAAAT
>NC_046664.1:6858803-6886509 GCF_010883055.1 Belonocnema kinseyi | reverse complement strand
AACGCACAAGCACAATTTAACTGGCCAAAAATGCATTCGGAAGCCTATTTATACCAGGAGTATACATATGTGCATGCCAGGTGAAGCGAGAAAAACCCGGGAGCTCCCGCTACTTACGGGGATCCCCGCAAGAAAAATAGGAGAAATATTTATTTCGAACATATTGTGCGAATATACACTTTTAAAATAGGAAAAATACGTCGATAATCCCAAAGTGAATGTATGCGGGAAAGTATGTATGTGAAAAATCCTCGGGAAAAATTTAAATTAAAAGAAAAACACATCTGTAAATTACTTTGGGAATTCACGCACAATATTTAGTTTTTATACATACATATGTATATGTTTATGGCATGTAAGAAGTAAAATTTTAATATTATATATTTTAAATTGCATTATTTTACGAATTATTTATTATTCTTCAAAAAAATTGAAGTTTTTTTTAGTGGCCCTATTAATTTGGGACACCTATTTCTTCGAAAAAATGTCCAAATAAATGAAAGAATGGAATTGCGAGCTCTATATTTTAGGAAAAATCGTTAATTCGACTCATTTATCCACTCAAAATATTTGGTGCATTTTGTTTCAATAGAAAGAAAATTATCCTTAAAAAATGGGGTGGCCCTATAAATATGGGACACACTGTACCTAGAATTTTGCAAGCGCTTTTAAACTTTCCGGAAATAAAAATTTTGTGCCCACTGGGATCTTGTTTTGTAGAAACTTTGCCTTTTTTATTTAAAAATTCAATACTTTGTTAGAACATTGAAGTATTAATTTAACCAAAAACGTTCAATTCTGATAAAAAATATAATAGTTGATATTTCAACCAAAAGCCTCAACCTAAACAGATCAAATTTCAACCACAGTTGCATTTTTGCTCAAGAAAGGTGAAATTTAGAATTAAAAAGATACGTTTTCGAACCAAAAAGACGCATTTTCAAGAAAATAGTTCAAAAGTTATTAAAAAAACATTTTTCAGTCTAGAAATAAAAAAAATGGCAACCAAACTGTTGAAATTTCAAGTCAAGAAGACGAGTTTCCTTCAAAATAGTTATATTTTTAATTTCAAAGTGTAAATAATCAATTAAACGATAAGGCTGTCTCTTATAATCAATATTTTTAATATAATAAAATAATAATGCGACATTTACATAAAAAAAGTCATCTCTAGCAAAAAATATCTATCTAATATATAAACAACTCAGACGAAAAAGACCAATATCATATTAACAACATTAATTTACAAGAATACTTTCAGTTTAAAATTATGAAAGCCTGATTAATTAAAATTTCTTTACTTATAATTTTTCAAGTTATAATGATTCAATTGTCTGATTTTTCAATTCAATTGTTTTAACATTCAAGTTTTAAATTTAAATTTAAATGCATCTATCTGAATCATTTAAAGATAGCCAAAGTGTTTAATTCGATTAATAATAATTTGGACTCTTAAGATTGAAGATTGAAAAATACAACTTTGATTAAAAATGAATCACGTTAGGTTGAAGCTTTAACAGTTTTATTGAAAATTCGTTTTTTTTAAATTAATTTTTCTATCAAAAAAGAAGGCTAATAAAAAAATTTGTTATGTTTTAATCAATGGACGAAAGTATTAAAAGATTTTAAATTTATATTTTTTCGAAATTTCCTCATGTGCTGAGGTGACATATTGTTAAGAAAAGTTATAAGATTATTATTATCATTATTATTATTAAGTTTTATCTTTAAAAACGTCCAGCTTAGAAAAACAAATAAAGTGCAATTTTTACAGTTTTTTCATCCTAAACACGGGCTGCTCAAAAATAAATAATAATCTGGTCTTTTGACGTATATTTATCCCAAAAATGATTTAGGATTTGTACAAAGTCATAAAGAAAATTAAAATAATTAAAAAATTAATAAAAAATTTAATTACTTTTCTAGTACTTTTTTTTTTAAAAGTCCTGATGAAATCGTTTTTTTTTTAAATTTGCTTCTGTTCAATAATTGACAAGTTTCCAAGTAGTTTCCATCCTACTTTTCATTTGTAAAACAGTTATCATTTTTCTAAACGATATTTTTTTCAGTAACCGGTAAAAAGTTATGACATTCGGGATGAATAATACAATTCCTAAAGGTAAAAAGTTGTTCAAAAAATTGTTCTTAATATTTGTCCATTGTGTCATTTTCTTCAGAAAATAATATCTTTTTAAGAATTAGAGGAAAACATTGTTCAAACACATAAAAATTATTACAAAACTTTTCAAGTATTTTAAACAAAAATGTTAATATTGAAATACTTTAACTGTATCATTTATACCGAAAAATAAGAACTTTTTAGGATTAACAGGAGAAAACAGCAGCTTAAGAAAATAACTATTGCTTAAACAATTTAAAATTACTCATAAGATATTTGAAATGCTTGCCACTTATAGAAAAAAAATGATTTACGAGGATTAGGATGGTCAAAACTAAAAGTAGTTAAATGGAAACTATTCCAAAAACCAAGCCGTTTATATTTATAATTCCAATTTTATTTTTAAAAGCCAGGGACGTTGGTTAATAATCAAAAATTCAAAAAATAAATAAGTGTGGAATTTCAATTTTAGAAAAGCGAACAATTTTGGGAGATCGATCACAAAAATTCTAAAGTCGAATTTTCACAAGCATAAATTTGGATCAACTAAGTTTAACGTAGTTTTTGAAAATCCCATCTGCAAAATTTTTCTAAATTTTGATTATTTTTCCATAAAAATTAGATGCACCTGGAATAATGGCTCCTTTAGAATTAAAATTGTTGAATGGCTCTAATTTTAAAAAGCTACTCATGGGATCACACATGTAGTTAATTTTCATAATTATTTTGGGTATCTTCCAAAGGAAGCTGTGGCAAAATTTCTATTGAAAAACGAGCTTCTAGAATCTTATGCTAACTTTTTCCGACCCCAAAATGTCAGTCGCCCACATCCTATTTCACCATTCACTTGCGTGAAGTTAAAAAAAACGCAAGTAAAAAAAAATTCGGCCAATCAGCAACGACATGAGCTACGCCGCCATGTTGAAGAAGTGAGCAAACGCAGCAAGCGCAAAACACAACTGAACGGCGTGCTAGTGACAGTGTTGTATGGGTCGTTGCCGCCACCATGCAAATTCAACTTAGCGTCCTTGTGTTGCTATGGTAACCAACATGGCCGCGGAGCTGGTATGCGTAATTACGATAAAAATGGAACGTTCTTTGGCTAGACCTTGTGTGGGTTGGATCATGATTTCACTCACTAAAACTAGGTAGGCAGTAGTGAGTGAACAGCGTAATTGGGGGGGGGGGGGCAGAAGTGGCAAGAATCGTAAGTTTAGTAGCAGAGTAAAGTTTAGTATCTTCATCATCTAAAGTTTAGTATCTTCATCACCTTCCACTATTATTGAACACATCACTGTTTGAAATAACAATGGCCTCATTACTGAAGCAGCAATTAAAATCGTATACTGTTCTTGGATTTTTTAAACTTTTGTGTAACGTAGCCTTAATTATCTTTCAACAAACATTACGCACCAAACATACACCCGAGGCACACTCGAAACTGTTCATTCTACCATTTCCCTTCCACTTCACCCTAGTAAACTCCGTTCACTGTTTTGCTTTACCCACCAATTCACCCGGGTGATCGCCTGGAGCCAGGGAGGCACCCTGAGTAGAGTTTAGACTCAAACTCATAAAGGCTCACACAGAGTTGTCACTGCGCATCGCGATTAGTCCGGATACACACATTAGAGAATTTTTCAAGCAAAAAACGGAACTTTCAATTAAAATGGAGAATTTTTCATAAAAAATTACTTTTAATCAAATAGGTGAGTTTTTGACTAAGAACAATATTTTTTTAACAAAAAAGACGATTTTTTAACAAAATACATCAATACTTAACTGAAAAAGATCAATTTTCAACCAAAAAAAAAATATTTGTATTTTTATTCGAGAATATACATTTTCAATGAAAAAAATGTATTTTCTACTAAAATGATGAATCTTCAACCAAAAATATTATTTTTTTACCAAAAAAGTCGAATTTTCAACTAAAAATAAGGTAAGTTTTATATTTTAAACAAAAGGTAAATAGTACATGTCTTTAGTAAAAAATTAATTTTCAACCAATAATGTCGAATTTTCAACCAAATAGTTCAATTTTAAACTTAAAAATGTGAATTTAAAATAATGTCTACTAAATTTTTAAGAAAAAGGATGAATTTTTAAACCAATATATGATTTATCAACTAAAAAGTTTTTTTTTTGAAATAAAATAATGAATTTTGTCTATAAAAAAATGAAGTTGTAACAAATTGGTTGAACTTCTAACCAAATAGATAATCTTTTTACCAACCAAGACAAATCACATTTTCAATGAAAATTATACATCTTTATCCCAAAAACTGAATTTTTAAACAAATAGTTGAATTTCCAACCATAAAGTTGACTTCCCAACCAAGGAAGATTTTTTTTATTAAAAGGAGAAATTTTCAACAAAATGAATAAATTTTTAGTCACAGAAATAAATTTTTAATGAAAATGATTAATCTTTTACCCAATAGAAAGAATTTTGAATCAAACTTGCATTTTTAAATGAAAAGTTGCATTTCTAGCCAAAACAAAAAATTTTCAACAAAGAGGATTAATTTTCTACCAAAAAAATACCAATTTTCAACTAAATACATAGATGAATTTTCAAACTGAACATTAACTTCCCACAAAAAATTAACTTTTGAGAATATATATTAATTTCCAATTAGATGGTTAACTTTTTATCTAAAAAACATAACTTTTTAACCAAAAACCGAATAAATAGGAAAGAATAATTTTCTACCAAAAAAAGATGAATATTCAATCAGAAACAATAATTTTCTATAAATTACATGCATTTTTAACCAAGTAGTAGAATTTTTAGATAAAAAGGATTAATTTTTTGACAAAAATGGAACATGTTAATTTTTAGTTATGGAAATTATGTTGAACCATCAAACAAAGAATTTTCAACAAACTGGTTGAATTTCCAACCGAAAAAATAAATTTTTAATCAAGAGTATTAATGTTTCACCAAAAAAGACGTATTTTCCACTAAATATGTACATGAATTTTAAACAAAATAATTGAATAGTCAAAATGTAAATTTTAAATCAATCTTCAAATAGTTAAACCTTCAGTTAAAATTATATTTTTAAACAAACAAAACGAATTTTGAACAAAGTAAATCAATTTTCAAGCAAAGTAATACATTTGTAATAAAAATGATGAAACTTTCACCCTAGAAAATTAATTTTTAACTACGAAACTTAATCTTTAATCAAAAAAATTAACTTCGGACAAAATGCATTAATTTTTAACCAAATAGTTGAATTTCCAACTGTAAAAGATGACTTTTCAATAAAACCTGGAATATTTAAATTTACAGTAGAAAAAATTTCAATCAAACAAAGTACAGAAAAGTCTAATTTTAACCAATTACAAGAATGATAAAAAAGATATATTTCGGGTTCGAATCTTGTACAAAACTGGGAATTGTTTGCTACGTTTCATGAGAATTTGCAATTAAAAAATTGTTTAACCTGAAAAACTAATGTTTAACAAAATAGTTGAATCTTAAACTAAGAAGATCAATTTTCTTTAAAAAACAGACGAATTTTAATCAAAACACCTGAATTTTCAAATAACAAAAACAACTTTTAAACACAAAATGTAATAGTTTTCTTCTTAATATTTCTATTCTCATATATTTTATCAAGTTCTGATATATTTATATACAATTATATCTTCTTCCTTATTTTATTCTTCAAAATTTTTAATTTATTGTAAAATTTGGTTTGAAAATCGCGCGCTTTTCATCACTTCTGCTTCCGGTTTAATCATAGACAATCAAAACTTTGGAAAGTTCTGGCAGAGCTCTACCTAGAGGATCTCTAACCTGGTTTAATGCCCAAGTTTCACCCAGCTTTCCTGTCGACAATTCACTGCTCTCTGATTGGACATCTAAACGGGATTGTTTTTGCCGTCGATTCGCTGAAACGAAAACCATTTAAAGGAACTTATTTGAAATAAACCACTTAATTTAACAGTTGATGATTCACAATTTATTAAAGATGAATTGCCACCATCACTGTTTCAAAGTCACAAATCACAATTGTTTATAATTGTTTATATTGCGGCGTCCCGCTTTGCGTTTAACAATTGATCTTATTCATAATAGTTTATTATTTAACAACAATACAAATGAATTGACTAAGTTCAAACACAATACCAAGCTTCTAAGTCCAAAAAAACTAATTTATACAGTATCAAGTGTCGCAAGTTTAGCATTAAATATGCGGTTTCGGAAATACAAAATCTGGCGTTTTGCCGTTGTGTGCGCCTTTTTGTAAACTCTGTTTTGGGCGGAGTAATCTCCCACTTTTCTTTTTCAGCCAATCAAATTGCTGACGTCATTGAATTTAACAGTCAGTTTACAAATAAGAAATTAGGTCGCATGGCTCCGCCTATTAGATTTAAAACGCAATATGACAAATTCGTTGATTGACATATCCAAACAATTTCGGTCCAAAGTTCAAACTGTCACCGGATGTTTCTAATACCATTTCCTTTTAAAATTCGTTCTATGGCACGTTTTGATACTAAAAATAGCTTTATGACTCATCTTTAGGAATGCTAAGAATCGAACCTATTTCTTATTGCAGAAAGAGAGGGAGAGAGAGAGAGAGAGGGCGTATTAAAATAATTAATATTTCTCCTAGATTGTTCTTATTCTGTAATTTCTAAGTTATAGTTATAAGTTAAAGTTTAAATTCTAATTTAAATGTGAACACACAGCGATCAATCGATTTAACGAATCGATATCTGGCTAGTCGATACTAGCTTTCGAGGTACACTTTGTGTAACTAAACCTATATGTTTTGAGGATTCTAGGAACCAAAAATCTATATCGTCACACCTGGGTATCCATTCGTGGCACACAATAACGAATTCTTGGACGTTCGTGTTTCCACCTCTCCATCCCAAACACATAGCGTGATACCACTCTTTACTATTCCATCGTGCTGAATCCGAATCCACGCGTCCAAGTTTTCCGGGAGTGGGGTCTCCTTATACTACTTCGTGAATGACATTTGTAACGTATAAGATATCACACTTATCCTTGAAGCAAGCAGAAGAGAGGATAAACGTAATAAAGTCAGCGATTTAATACCAAGTACTTAAACTCGAGCGTCACGTTATAAATCCTTACTTGAGATCTAGCCGAAGATACGTTTTGTACGAAGCATCCTGAGAGACCTTGGAAGATCTTTATCAACTAGAGTTTTTATGTGCAAATGCGAATCTGAATTGCGTGTTCCTGTAACTTTACTATGACACTTCGAGTGGGCGAAAATTTATTGTTGAAAATTATTGTAAATATTGATATCTTATTGGTCCTTGATTCTCAACCAATCTTTTCAGATCAGGAGCCGTGGATAATTTAGATAGCGTTGTTTTCGGAAATTTCGAATAAAAATATCACGCTTTTGACAAAAATTTTTCAATTAATATTACAGCAGAACCTCGATTACCGGGCAGTCGATTCTTTGAGGCTCCGCGTTATCCGAGGCAACGGGACTCATCCAATCACTCCGCATTAACCGAAAACTATGCCTGGATAATACGGAGAATCATTATCCCCACATTACCTCGGATAATCAAAGTTCTACTGTATTTCGAAATCGATTGATAAATGCCTTGATTGTCCGCGTGAGAAAAATATTTTTATGGTTGCTAATTTTTTTAGAATTCGGGTTTTCAAGTTTTATAATGTTAAACAAAGTATGTAGTTGAATTTTCAACCCAAAGATACTAACATTATTATGACAATTTAAGTGGGCAAAACGTCACGGTTGAAAATCATTAACAATTTTGATATTTTATTGGCCGTTGATTCTGCAACTAATCTATTCAAGTTAGGGGCAGTGCATAAATAAGTTAAAGTTGTTTTCTAAAATTTTGCATCAAATTTTTTATCTTTTGAACAAAATTTTTTACAATTATGATTAATTTGAAATCGATTGATAAACGTCGTAGTTGTGCGAATTAGAAAAATATTTTTATGAATACAAATTTTTTGATAATCCGGGTTTTCAGGTTTTAAAATATAAATACATTTTTTTCGTAATTTTATTTAGGGGGATATTTAGGGAATTATACTGTTTTTTATAAATTAATAAAGTTGTTATTTCAACGTAACCGTTGAATTTTCAACTAAGTATTTAATTGAATTTTTAAAAAAGAAGATTAACTTTCTATTAAAATGACAAATTCTTAACAAAACACATACATTTTCAAAAAAACGTTTAATTTTTTTAACAATAAAATCAATTTTCTAGAAAAAGATGAATTTCCAACAAGATGCATACATGTCTATTCAAATAGTTCAATTTTCAAACCAAACAAAATTATTATCAAATCATGGAAGACTTATATCTATAGTTCTAAAAATTTATATATATAATATCTAAGAATTTATTTTCAATTAAAAATAAACGAACTTCTTACAATAGAGTACATCATGAAATTATTTTTAAAATTATTAAATTTATTTGAAATTATAAAAATATTAAATTATTAAAAATATGGATATTTTATTGGTCCTTGATTCTCAGCCAAAATATTAACATTGGAAGCCGTGGATAATTTAGGTAAAATTGTTTTCGGAAATTTTGAATAAAAATATCAATATTTTGGCAAACTATAATTATTTTTAAATCGATTTATAAACGCCTTAGTTGTGTGCGTAAGCAAAATATTTTTATGGATGCTATTTATTTACTAATTCGGGTTTTTAAGTTTTTAAATGCTAACTAAATTTTTGTCATTGATTTATTCAGGAGAATGTTCAGATGCTCTAACTACTTATTATAAATTAGGAAAGTAGTTCAACCTTTAACCAAGTGGATGATTATTATAATAATAATATTAATAATTTCAATTAATAATTTATAATTATAAATAATATTTCAGCGAAGAAAATACTTTCAGTTTAGAGAAGAAAAATTTTGATTTGAATAAGAGGAATTTGTATATCAAAAATGGTATTTTTAGTTGAAATAAACAACCTTTCATCATATGAGTTCAATTTTTCAATACACTGATGAATTTTCTAAAAAAATTCAAGTAGTTCAACTTTCCAGCCAAGAAGTTATAGTTTCAACCAATACATTTTCAATCAAATGGTTGCGTTTCTAAACTAAAATCGATTAACTTTCAAAAAAATAAAAGAGTAAAATTTCTATATTAGAAATTGTGCTTTTAGTATAAATAAACCAATTTTTAACAAATGATTTTAATTTTTCATCAAACTGATGAATTTGCTATAAAATTTTTTTTAAGAAAGTCATTCGACTTTCGAGCCAAGAAGTTAAAGTTTCAACCAAACAGTTGCATTTTCAACAAAAAAACCTTTCTAATAAAAAATACAAATTAGAAAAACGCATACATTTTAAGCAGCAGTATACATCTTCTTTCGAAAATAACAAATATTCAACAAAATATGTAGTCGAGTGGGCAAAACTTCATTGTTAAAAATGACTGAAAATTTTGATATCTATTTGGTTGTTAACTCGGAAACCAATATATTCAAATTAAGGGCCGTGGATAAATTAGTTAAAATTGTTTTATAAATTTTATATAAAAATTTAAATCTCTTAACCAACTTTTGTTACAATTACAGTAGAACCTCAATTATCCGAGGTAATTTGGGGAGGAGATACGTCGGATAAGCGAAAACTCGGATAATAAGAAAGAATTACCAAATTCGGAAGAGTTATCTATTTTTGTTTTCTTTTAAACAGAAAAATAAATATAAACATTTATCAAATAAAAGTAAACAACTTACGAATGTGGATTTATCTTTATTAATTTATTAATAATTGCAAACAAGTGCGCGCATTCAGAGTTGAATGATTAAACAAACTTACCTGTAAATGAAGTTCTATCATAATTGTATGAAGCGCCTCTTCCGAAAGATAAAATGTAGTACTCTCCAATTCCATGCCGAGGCGCCACGAGTCTGAAGACAGACCAAAACGAAAGATTGGGTCCTCTCCCTCCACGTCGTATCCAAATACTTCATTCTTTTAAAGTTCAGCCGTAACTTCAAGAACAATAACGGGGTCCGGAAAAATGCCGAAAAAAATTTAGCATTCGTTCAAGAGATCCTTTGAGAAACTAAGAACATAGACATTACCCAAAAAACATCATGAATGAAAATCTTTTTTCACTTACCAGTGGTTTGGGTCCATCTCGTTGCAAATAACGTTTTCGAAAAATCGAAATAAATAACTTGACATGTTTAACTGACGAAAGCTAGCGGTAAACTGATGGTACAGGTCGCAAATGATCGAGGAAAATTGAGATTGGGCGCCTGCAGCGACCTGCAAGGCTAGGAAAAAAATTCTGCTGAGACATGCCTACCGTGACTCATTCGTCACGCTAGGCGTTGGAGGATTAATTTCTATTAGGTGACGTTTAACAATAATGTTTTCAGTCTCAATTAGCGATAAAGTCTGCATCCTTTAGCCAGTGACTATTGATAGTAACGTTACTAATTTCTTATTTAAACTGCTAGGGATAGATCTTCATTTTGGAAATTAGTAAAATAATCTAAGAATATTGAGGGATCCCATTTAGAATCATAATGTGGCTCAAGTGGTCTCAACCTATACAACCCTTTGCAGAATCTTCTGATTGTTTCATTCTGACCAATTTTAGGTCCTAAAATAAGTGAGAAAGCCGAACGAGTTCAATTCAAAGTTCCATAGGATGCTCCCTCATTCTATTTTTGCAATGATACCACCATTTTTTTAACGAGCTGTTATACTGCTTGAGAGAAGATACAGGCAAAGAAAAAATAGAAATCGCAATTGATTCCTCTGGAATTCCCTTTAGCAAGAAAGCTCTCCTGATAAGTTTCCTGCCAACAGGGTAAATTTTCTCCAAAGTGGATGAAGGGAAACCATGGTTGCGCAGGCCAATGAGGAACTACAATTATACCCCCTGCTTTTTCCGAATTTACTTTTTGTAAGACTGGGGATTATTATAAAAGGAGGAAAGGCGTGGAAAAAAAGAAGACCGCAACTTAAAGTAAAGGCATCTACTGCAGACGAAGCCAGATCTCTCATCCAGGAAACGTAATTATCTTTCGAAGAAACGTAAGAAGCAAAGATATGTAAACCGCGTTCTTCACTCCATTCCCAGATAGACCGAGACAATTTGCTGAGACTTTTTAATGTAACTCCCCCCATGCGATTTATGCAGTAAATCGCAGTAGTGTTATCAATCCTTAAAAGAATACTATAGTATCTGAGGTATGAAGCAAAGCATTGCAAACCAAAGAAACTTGATAAAAGTTCCCAATAATTGATATTCTGTAATTTTTCAGAATGATTCCAAAGTCCGTGAGTCCTACTGTTACCACATTAAACGCCCCAACCGGTAAGAGAGGCGTCTGAAAAGATAGTTATAGCAAAATCAAGAGGAGAAATGCTTGAAAGTTTATGTAGCATATTTTTTTCCCACCACGCAAAATCAGCCTGTAATTCTTGATTTAAATTTATTCTTCCTTTATAATTATCATTAGATTTTTACAAGGCCAAATATTTTGTCCTTTCAAAACTGTTGATATGAGCCCAACTATATTAAATAGCTGGGCAGCAAGATACCAAAAAGCCCATAAGTTGTGTGAAATCTGTAATCTTACAATTCTTTAGATTTTTGAAAGTTATTATCTGATCACGAAACCTGCATTTCTTTTTAGATGGTCATACTAAGGTCATTTTTTAAAAATTTCAAATAAAGGCACGAAAACCGCAAACTTTAAAAGGAACTTAGTAAGATTTTCCCTCATTAAGAATAAAACCTAAACTTGTCAATAAGTTAGAAGTGGTTTCAATGTTATCTAAACATTCTGCATAAGTATTTCCCAGAAGAAAAATTTCAATATATATATATATAACTAAGATAAATCCTAGATTTCTCAAATAACCTACAGCCGTGTTAAGACCAAATGGAAACAGAAGTTACTAATTTACAGGCGGTTCTATAATCTTCGAGTTTAAAAATATCAGTCTCTATGAAGTCATTTAATTTTTTAAGGTTTAGAATTAATCGATTCGTCCCATCTGATTTAAGAATTAATAAAATACGCGACAAAAATTCATCTGAACGTGGGCGACATTTGCCCCTTGGACTGATAATATTTATATTTGATCTGGAATAAAGGATTTTTCCTTCGATGACCAATATAGCTGTCTGGGGATCGAATTTTGAAAGATTGGTATTGCGAAAGGTATTTTATATACCTGAATCCAACTTAAAATTCTAGATTCGGAGGTTATATATTTCCACTTGGCTAAGAAAAATTTCTATGGTCTTTGTCGCTCTGAGTTTCTCTCCCAGTTTTCCTCCAAAAAGCCATTTGTCTGCTATGGAAGATTCCAATGCTATCTTCTGAGAACTGTTGATAGTAGCGAGAATGAGACTGCGACGAGTTAGGGTCTCGTCTCTTTTTAAATCTGCCAACAGCCGCGCGACCTCACTGACCTTTTTAAGTAACGAAGTCTGCGTTGAAGATAATTTCTGGGAATCTTCATTCAATTTCTTGTCATTAATGACACCAACTATAGTGCTGCCCAGCAAGGATAGACAGGCAGTTATTTTTCTCTGTTTTTCTACTTAACGCTTATCTCACTTTGACGATGTTTCATTTAATCAAATTTTAATCTCTTCGTTGAGTTTAGGTGGATCAAACATAACGCAATTCTTAAGTGGTATATGATCCTTGATTAACTTTTCTTTTTCATCTTTAGGAAGGCCCTTCTTCAAAATACCTTCAAGTCGTACTGCTATGCTGTTTGGAATAGCCGGAGCTATAATTATCTCTTCCGCTACTCTTTTGCCAATTAGATCAAAAATTTCCGAACCTTAATCTTCCACGACTCTACTATCATCTGGCCCACATGAAATTGTTTTCTGAATGTCAGAGGTCCATGCACCTTCATTAACTTTAAGTATCGCTGGATCTACAGAAGAACGATTTTTCTGAGTAAAATAAATACTGCTAGGTGGGTCTTCGAAATGTTGACTATTTGAGTCACTATTTGAGTGGGGTGACCCTGGAGGAGTATATGAAGGGCTTTCTGAAAGAAGTCGGCGACCTGATAGTATGCTGGAAGAGCGCCTTTGTCTTCTTCGATGATCGGCTACTGAGTCCATATCACGGCTTCCTAATTAAAAGGCAAAAGAAGCTTATAAGTACAATTAAAAGCGAGGCCAACAGGTAAGAGCCTGTTATACGTCAGCAGGTATGCGCCTATGGCGCATCTAATTAAAAGGCAGGAAAAGCTAAAAGGTAAGAGCCTATGTTACGTCAATAGGTTAGGCTCTATGACGCATCTAATAAAAGAGCAAGATAATCCAACAGGTTGGATCCTGTGGCACGTCAGAAGGTTAGAGCCTATGACGTATATAAATAAAAAGTTAGAGAAGTCAACAGATTAGGGCCTGCGGTACGTCAATAGGTTGGAGGCTTCGACGCAAATACGTAGTTAGTCGAACATAGTGCCTTAAAATGGCGTCCAGTGACGAACGATTCATCTAAGACCAAATTTTCCGACAGGTTAAATAAGCCTGATGGCGCCAATATGATAGAATCCATATTTAAAATGTGGGAATCAACACATTTTTGTATCCTAGCCTTCATAATAGATTTAATCACCTATATTAAACAAAATGTTACTTACTTGAACGTCCTTTCGAGACTAGCTTCTTCAATTTCTTGAACTCTTTCCTGAAGCGTTTCATCTCTCTGGATACGCTACTATTTACTGAATCATCCTCCGAATCTGATCTGTGCTCTCTTTTTCCTATAGTGATATTCTTCGAACACCTTCAACATTTCCAAATACTTTTTTGCTTATAATTATACAGAATCTCGATATGAACACCTCGGCATGAAAACAGAGACTGAAGTATTTGGATACGACGTAGAGGGAGAGGACCCAATCTTCCGTTTTGGTCTGTCTTTAAACTCGTGGCGCCTCGGCATGGAATTGGAGAGTACTATAATTGATCTTGAGGAAAAGGCGCGAAAATACAATTAGGCGTAGCAGCTTCATCTGTTTTATTAATGATTCTCCGTATTATGAGAGCATACACCTCGGTTAATTCGGAGTTCTTCGATAAATCCCGTTGCCTCGGATAACGCGGTGCCTCGGATAATCGAAGGCCGGATAATCGAGGTTCCACTGTATGATGAATTTCAAATCAATTGATAAACGCATTGGTTTTACGCGTTAGCAAAATATTTTTATAGATGATATTTTTCTATGACTCGGATTTTCAAGTTTTTGAATGCAAAAAAATTGTTGTCAATAATTTAGTTAGGGGAATATTTAGGGGATCTTACCGTTTATTATGAATTAGTAGAGTAGTTTAACCTTAAGGCAAGTATGTGAATTTTTAACCAAATATGATGAATTCTCAACAAAGAATGTAATATTTAATATTTTAATGAAGAAAATACTTTCAGTTTAAAGAAGAAAATTGTTGAATAGAAAAAAGACGATATTTTAACAAAATAGTTGATTTATTTTATTGGTCGTTGATTCTCAACCAATCTATTTAGATTGAGAGCCGTGGATAATTAAGGTAAAGCTGTTTTGGAAATTATCATTAAAAATATTAGTCTTTGTAACAAAAATTTGTTTAAAACATAATTATTTTTAAATGGATTGATAAACGCCTTGGTTGTCCGCGTTAGCAACAAATTTCATGGATGGAAATTTTTTGATCATTCGGGTTTTCAAGTTTCAAAATATGAATAAATTTTCAACAACAAATGTGATAGTATTTTAAAGAAGAAAATACTTTCAGTATAAAAAAGAAAATTGTTGAATAGAATAAAAAAGATGATATTTTATTTATATATTTGAATTATCAAACAAGTAATTGAATTTTCAACGAATAATATTAATTTTCTACTAAAAAAGACGAATTCTCAACAAAATACATTTTCAAACAATTTTTGAATTTTTCAAACAAGAACACCAATTTACTACAAAAATAAATTTTTTTCACAAATTACATGAATTCGTCACTATATAGTTTTATTTTGAAACTAAAAAAAAATATCAAGCAAAAAAGCAAGACTTAAATTTTCATAGAAAAAATTAATTTTCAATAAAAAATAAACGAATTTTTTACAATAGAATTGAATTTCTAACTGAATAGATTTGCAAAAAAGTAAATAGTACATTTTCAATTTAAAAAAAAAACTAATTAAAAACAAGAGCTAATTTTCAAGAGAGTAGTTTAATTTCAGTCAAAAAGTCGAAAATTTAACTAAAATTATGAATCTTATAATTAAAAAATTAAGTTTTAAGAATTTAATACAACTTTCCATCAAGGAGATGAATTTTTAACCAAGACGCTTTTTTTATTTTCTAAGAAAAAAAAAATAATTTCCCACAAAATACACAGTTGATCAATTTTCTACCAAAATAGGCAAATTCTAAACAAATTATATATATTTTCATTCAAATAGTTGCGTTGCTAAACTAAAAGTGATTAACTTTTAACAAAAAATGAAAGAGATAAATTTTCGTATTAAAAATTTCATTTTTGACATAAAAAAAAATGACTTTTACTTTTCAATGACCTGATGAATTTCTAAAAAAAAATTTAAGAAAGTAATTTAAATATTGAGCCAAAAGGAGTTAAAGTTTTAACCAAACAGTAGAATTTAAAAAAAAATTGTTTTGACACAAAAAAAGAAAAATTTTCAATAAAATAAATACATTTTTAACCAGGAGTATAAATTTTCCTTCCAAAATGATAAATGTTGAAAAAAGATGTAGTTACTGTTTGTTATGAAATAAAGTTTCTGCAAAAAAGACGATTTGTCAACAAAATCTATATCTTTTCAACCATTTAGTTGAGTTTTCATAGCAAACAAAATTAATTAGCAAAAATGGAAAACTTAAATTTTTATAGTAAAAAATTAATTTTCAATAAAAAATAAACGAATTTTCTACAATAGAATTGAATTTCTTAATGAACAGATTTTCAAACAAATAAATAGTACATTGGCAATTTAAAAAAGAGCTAATTTTCAATAAAGTAGTTTGGTTTCAACCAAAAAGATGAAAATTCAACTAAAATTATGGATGTTTAACCTTGAAAACGAATTTTTAATAATATGATTCAACTTTCAATTAAGAAGTTTAATTTACAAAGATATATTATTAATTTTTTAAATACAAATTTCCAACAAAATACAAACATTTCTTATCAGATTTTTTAATCTTCAACAAAGAATTTGAATTTTATATTAAAATTTTTATTTATAAATCTAATTGTATCGCTTTAAATTGTAGAATTTTCAATTTTTAAATACTTAAATTAAAAGAGTTTTTAGTTTTTTAAATTAAAAAATTGAAATTAGTTTTACAATTAAAATTCTGTATTTTTCATAATTACATTTAAATATCTGTCAATCTAGAAGATTTCGAATTGAAAAACTTACTTCTGCTAAAAAAAATCATAAAAGTTTAAAAATATTAATAAATACATTTCAAACATTTTTTTTTAAATTTATTTTTACAAATTACAAGTAAAAATTCTGCAAGTATTCAGAAGTAAGTTTCAGTAAGTTTTACATCCTAAAAAGGTGAATTCTCAACATACAATGTAGTAGTTATTATCTTAGCGAAGAAAATACTTTTATTTAAAATAAATAAATTATTCAATTTAATAAAAAAAGATGATAGTTTAGTAAAAAAAAAGTGTAATTTTAAACTAAATAACTATTTGAATTTTAAACAAAGAAGATTAATTTTCTACTAAAAAAGATAAATTCTTAACAAAATACACTTAATTTTAAACAAATTTTTAAATTTCAAACCAAATAAAATTATCAATCAAAAAGCAAAGACTTAAATATTAATAAAACAATTTTATTTTTAATAAAAAAAAAACGATTCTTCCACAATAGAGTTGAACTTTTAAACGCATAAATGTTCAACCATATAAATAATAAATTAAAAAAAAAGATTAAGAAAAACTAATCTTTAATCAATTAATTTAATTACAGCTAAATAGACAAAAATTCAACTCAAATTATGAATCTTCAACATAAAAAACAAAATTTTAAGAATGTGATACAACTTGCAATCAAGAAGTTGAATTTATGACCCAAATAAAATAAAAATTGAAGAGTTACATTTTTGTATTAAAAATTTTATATTAGTGAAAAATAAGCACATTTACAACAAATAAATTAAGTTTTCCACCCAAACACAATTTAAGAAAAAAGGAATTCAACTAAGAAGTTTAACTTTCAAGCAAACTGTTGCACTTTCAGCAGAAAATTGATTTCGTACTAAAAAATATCAATTTAAATAAAATAGATGCTTTTTTAACCAACAGTTTAAATTTTATTTTGCAAAATACAAATGATCAACAAAATAGTCGAATTTTTGTTTTAAAACAAAAATAGTCAAGAAACAAAAAAAATTGGATGTAATTGTTGAATTTTCAAGTAAGAACATCAACTTTTCTACAATAGAGTTGAATTTTCAATCTGAAAATATGAAATTTAAAGAAAGTTGTATCATCTTAATCTAAAGCGATAAATTTTTAACTAAAATTATGCATTTTCAAACCAAAAAATAGATTTTTTAAAAATTAATACAACTAAAAATATGATTAACTAATATGATTATTATCGAATTTTTGCACACTTTTTTGGGTCCTAAAATAAAGGACGAGTTCGTTAACCAGCCATTTTTGATAAAAATTCAAAAAATGAGCGCGTTTTGAAAATGTTTGAGATCACTTTTTTCTGAATATTAAAATTCTATGTACGGATATTTATAGTACTTAAAAGTAAAAACAATTTATCCTAATGACTTTTTTTAATAAAAAAAGTTCTACAAGTTTCAAAATTTTCAAAATCAATCGAAAATCAAAATTTTAAGCCAAAAAACGAAAGATATGAAAAAAGTGAAGAAAAAAAATTTCGTTTTGAAAGACCTACAAGATTATTATAATAAATTTTTGGATTTTCTTGGATAATCGAAAATTCGAACTTTGTTTGCACAAAAAAGAATGAAAAATCAAACGTTCCATTTTGTGGTCAAACTACATAAATTAAATTTAAATTATTAATGAAATTTATTTTAAAAAAATCTGAATACTAGGAGTTCTAAAATTTGTTCAAACAAAATGTTTTGAAATTGAAATCTTTTAGAATAAATTAAAATATTTAAAATCATTACAAATTTTGTTATGTCCTTAATATACGTTAAAATCGTTTAAATCCTTAGAAATTCCTTTAAATAAAATTTATTTTAGTCCTTTAGTTCTCTAGAATTTCATTAAAACTTTTAAAAATTTTGAAAATCCAAAAAATTCATTTGAACATGTAGAAAGCTCTGGATTTTTATTTTCTAATATTTATAAATATATTTTAATATTTTCATGGATGGCAATATTGCTCACGAATTTATACATATTAATAGTTTTCATAAGTATTGTTAGTTAAATATTGTTAAATTTAAAATAGCATTTTTTCAATCTTTAATTAAAAATTGTTTTTTTTTTTTTAATGTATTGTACAGATTCGTATATTAGATAGAACAAGGAAAGTAAATTTTTTTAAATAGGGAGAAAAAGGGGAATGATACATGTCCAATGATATATCGCTCTCAAAGTTTCAAGTATAGGAAATGAGACAATTAATTGCGTTTGTATGTTTAGATTGAGTAATAGTTCTAAGAGAAATGATCGGAGTACAAAATAAATGTGAAAAATTATTTTAACTTCTTTTGGTGCTCAGCACGAAAGGCAATGATATCCCGTGCAGAAATCTCGGTCTGGCCCCGATCGGGAATCCTGGTCGGGGCCAGGCCGTGGATGAAATACACGCCCAGATCATAGCCAGGTCGGGACACCTGATCGGGAAACCCGATCGGTTCCCCATCGGTGCCCGATCGGTACACGATCAGTCTCATTATAATCCATTCATGAATTTCACAAATGGAGATTTAATATAAGTAAACTCAAAAGTATCGAATGTTCCTCTCCTTTCGAAGGACACCTTAATATTATGAATTTCCTATTAAGTTATTTGAAGTTAAAATTAAAGTACTACAGGCACGAAAAGAAAAGGTTTCAGAATACAAAATTTAATTATACTTTTGAAGAACGTAAAATTATTGTGGATGGTATCAGTTTCGAAAAAAATTTTTGTTTTTTATGAAAAAAATGAATGATAACCAGAAATATTTTCAATAAAAATTTTAATTTCTTGAATAAAAATTGTTGTATATAAAACTTTTTAACAAATTCGAAAAAGTTATTTCGCAAAAAGATTCACTACAACTTGACCTTTTCGAATGCTTCCAAAGAAAATCCACCGGAAATAACCTATGATTTACGATTTATTAACATTTTACTGTAAATAAATTCAATTTTGTGTCAATTGTTGTAAATAATTTTTTCGCCAAAAAAATCGCGCTACCATTTATTAGATCGTTTTATTTTTTTGAATCGGTTAGGAAGAAATATAGACCAAACAACTTTTAAACAAAAATAAAAATTTTTGAATTAAATATTTCTGGTTATTTTAAATATTATTTACGGAATATGCATTTAATTAATTTTTATTACTATTAATTAATTTCGACCTAATGGACGTTTTTATAAGTTGAAATGTCATTGTTTATAATGAAAAAGAAAACAACTTTGTTTATCATTTTCAACTTCGCGCGAAACCAATTAGATGCCCAATGCGACGCATGCGCAGTTGAGTAACTGGATCTTGCTGGAATGTTGTGAAAATTTGTTAATAATTTATTTCTGTAATAAATTTATTATTAATACAGAATCAAAGTTTCAATAAAATAATCGATTGCATCACATATTTTATTCTTATAATTTAAAAATATTATAATTTTGTGCATACTGCAATTCATTTCTTGTCAATAGATGTAATAATTCGAACTCTACATTAAATCGAAAAACCTTGAGTTCTTTATTAATAATTGCAAATAAAAGAACTTGACCAATTTCATCATATAATATGTGACTCATCTAATGGTAAATATACTAATTTTACCTAAGACAATTTAATTAATTATTAATTTATTTGAGGTTAGGTTTCAATTTGCCTGCAGAGTGTAGTTACTTACTCTCATCTTCCTCACACAGGTTTCGAGATCCACTGACTGGTGTTTGGTGCCTCCGAACACGTGGCTTATTGGCCTTATGCATTTTTATTCATTGCTAGAATATTATAAACGAGTGGTATGTATACAAATTTCACTGCACTATCAGAAAAAATCAAGCAGCACTAGTTCTGCGAGCGCATTCAGATGGCGTTTCATTAGGAAATCTGTTCGGCCCGGTCGGGCCCTGGTATGGGCCACAGAGTTCTACTGATCAGGGCCAGATCGGGAAATCCAATCGGGGTCAGATCAGTATTACGTTTGAAATCCGGCAATTTCTGCACGGGAT
Source organism: Belonocnema kinseyi (assembly GCF_010883055.1). Lineage (NCBI taxonomy): Eukaryota > Metazoa > Arthropoda > Insecta > Hymenoptera > Cynipidae > Belonocnema > Belonocnema kinseyi. The sequence continues at coordinate 6,865,949 of NC_046664.1, read as the reverse complement.
ATCGATCTCAAAGCTTCGATTATAGGAAATGTAACAATGAATTACTGGTATTTTTTTAGTTGAGGTAATCATTTTTTTTTAATTCCCCGAGTACAAAATAAATGTGTAAAATGATTTTAAGTTTTTTGAAGCTCACTATGTCCACACGGATTGAGATATCGCGTTTAAATTTTAAAAGATTAAATAAAAAGCAGTAAAGAACGTTTGTATGCATCAATATGTTTACAGTTTTCAAGAAAGTTTATTTAAAATGTGTTTAAATTCAATCATTTTTTCAATTTTAAAAAATTTTGTAATTGCGCAATATTTAATGATATTATTAAATAAACAATTAGAGAATAAAGAGTAACAATAGTGATGCAGACTTTTAATCAGTTGCTCGTAAGATTATTGTCGCATAATTAAGATTTGCAAGTTAATTAATTTTCATGGACATCCAAGTTAGTCAGTAAAAGGGAGCTAAATAGGATCATTAGAGGGACATGCTGGTAGTACAGAGTCACATTATGCACATGCCGTTAAGTTGCTCGGCGGTTCTTAAGTGGTGAGATATGCTGAATCTCGATGAGACCAATATAGGCATCCAAGTTTGCCTTAACCCTCGGTTTTACATTCTACAGAAAATAAATAATTCGACACGAAAAAAAGTAATAAGAAAGATAGGAAAAGGAAATAGGCATTCTTGCACGTCTTCTCAGGAACGATACAACCTTAAACGAGTTGACTAAAAAATCACCTGTTACTGACCAGGAAGAAATAACTGTTTCACTGATCTAGTAATTCTCTCAATTACACTATTCAAATAAGGGATTTTAAAGGAATATCAAGAAAAATTAAAATTAAAATTAAAAATTAAATTAAAAATTAAAATTCAAAATAGTTAAGTACACGTGACACAGCCAAATACCTATATTACCGACCTCACTTTATAAGTTCATTGAATAATTTTTTGAACCTAAGAACTATTTTTGTAAATAAAATATCGAGCTGAAACTTTAGAAAATGTATTAGAGTGCAATAAAGTACGTTTAGGTACTGCATTTTGTTAGGAACTTCACTGAAAATTATTTCATCTTTTTTCTGAACCTCGACATTTTTTGAACGTTCGAACTTTTTTTATACATAAAACATTGGTCTCAAACTTTGAAAAATACAAGAGATGAAAGAAAACTGCGTTTAAATACAAAGCTTAATAATAAAAGATGTAAAAAAAAATATTTCAACTATCAATTCCACCGGCATCAGCCGGTAACGTTGTACACGAAAATACGAACCCTCTAGAGCCTCTTCTAGTGGCCGCCAGGGTTCGTATTTTCGTATACAACGTTACCGGCTGATGCTGATGGAATTGATAGTTAAAACTTGTTTTTTTACATCTTTTATTATTAAGCTTTGTATTTAAACGTAGTTTTCTTTCATCTCTTGTATTTTTCAAAGTTTGAGACCAATATTTTATGTATAAAAAAAATTCGAACGTTCAAAAAATGTCGAGGTTCAGAAAAAAGATGAAATAATTTTCAGTGAAGTTCCTACCAAAATGCACTACCTAAACGTAGTTTATTGTACTCTAATACATTTTCCAAAGTTTCAGTTCGATATTTTATTTTAAAAAAAAGTTCTTAGGTTCAAAAAAACATTCAGTGAACTGATGAAGTGAGGTCGGTAATATAGGTATTTAGCTGTGCCACATGCCCTTTAGGGTATTTTAAGATGCCTAGGATTTTTCAATATATTTCAATAAATTACAGGATTTTAAAGGATTTTGAAGATTTTTCGATTATTTAAAGATTCCGAAGAATTTTTAAAAGATTTGAAATACTTTAAGGGATATCAAAAGATTTCAAAGAATTTGAAATTTTCAAGTGCGTTTTACAAAAAATATATCAAAATATATAAAATATAAATTTATTTTTAGATTATATTGATATTATTTTGATATCAAAATTAAAATAAAAACATTAATTTCTTTCAAATTTTTTAACTTATAAAATAAAACTGTTAAGATATCAAAAGAATTTGAAATATTTGAGGGTATTTTAAATCGCCAAGGTTCTTCAATCGATTTCATATTACGATTACATATTTCGTAAATGCATTTTGAAGGATTCCGAGGAATTTTTAAGAGATTTCAAGGGATATTAACAGATTTCAAGGAATTTGAAATATTTAAGGGTGTTTTAAAAGTCAAATATTTTCCAATCGATTTCAATAATTTGGAGGTATTATAACGATTTTGAGTATTTCAAGGTATTTTTAAAGATTCAGAGGAATTAAAAAAAAAATAAAACGATTTTCACGGATATCAAATAATTCAAAAAATTTGAAATATTTGCGGTTATTTTGAGATTCCAAGATTTTTCAATCGATTGAAAAAAAATTAAAGAGATTTTAAAGGTATTTAAAGATTTTATGGCATTTTTAAAGATTCTGAGGCATTTTAAACAGATTTGAAAGATTTCAAAGGATATCAGAAGATTTAAAAAAATTTGCAATATTTATGGGTATTTTAAGTCTTCAAGATTTTTCAATCGATTTCAATGAAATAAAAAGATTTCAAAGGATTTTAAAGATTTCATGGCATTTTAAAAAATCCGCAGAATTTTAAAGAGATTTTTAAGATTTCAAGGAATATGAAAGGACTTCAAAGAATTTGAAATATTCAAGGGTTTTTTAAAAGTCCAACAATTTTCGATCGATTTCGATCATTTGTTTCCGTTTCTGTCCTCCCGAAATCAGTCCAAGGCCATTTGAAGGCAACGCCCGACACTTAACTGAAAGCGAGAGTTTGGTGTATTTTAAACGATTTTAAGTATTTTAAAGATGCGCAAAATGTGAAAGAGATTCAAAATATTTTAACGGATGCTAAAAGATTTCAAAGAATTTAAAAAATGTAAGGGTATTTGAAGATTCGAAGACTTTTCAATCGATTAAAATAAATTAAAAAGATTTTATAGGATTTCAAAGATTTTATCGCATTTTAAATGATTCCGAGGAATATTAAAGAGATTTCAAGGGATGCCAGAAGATTTCAAAGAAATTGAAATATTTGAGGGTATTTTAAGATTCCAAGATTTTTCAATCGACTGAAATAAATTAAAAATATTTTATAGGATTTCAAAGATTTTATGGCATTTTAAAAGATTTCGAGGAATTTTAAAGAGATTTCAAGGGATTCCAAAAGATTTCAAAGAAATTAAAATATTTGAGGATATTTAAAAATTCCAAGATTCTTCAATCGATTTCAAATCAAAGGCATTTGCAATAAATGAAAGGATTTTAAAGAATTTTAAATATTTAACGATATTTTCAAAGATTCCGAGGAATTCAAAAAAAATTAATTTCAAGGGATATAAAACGATTTTAAAAAATTTGAAATATTTAAAGGTGTTTTCAAAGTCCAACATTTTTCAATCGATAATTTCGTAGTGGAACTATTATAATTTATTTATATTATAATTTATTATATAATTTTATTTATGATATTTATTTTTTATGTGTTTTTATTCAATCGTTTATGTATTATATTTTATTTATATTTTATACTTTAATAATTTATTGTATAAATTATATTTATAATTTCAAAAATTCAAAATAGTGTCTTGCAATTTTTTGAAGACAAATCGAGGTGTTCATTATAGTTTGGAATCTGTTAACAAATATACTTCTTCTATAAAAATTAATTAAATGAAGCGAAATTTTTTGAAATCTCTGAAATCCGCAGAAAGGCTTAAGAAGCCCTTAAAATTTTATTTTCTTCTCGTAAAGTTTTCTAGAAATCCATTGAAACCCTTTAAAAAGTTTCAAATACCATCGATATCTTGGATACGTTTTTCAAATCCTTTGAATCTTTCTGAAATCCTACGAAATTTTTGAAAACCCTGAAAAATTTTCAAACCTTTTTAAATTTTTCGAAACTCTTAAAATACCATGAAATCATTCAAATACTTTGAAATACTTAGAAATGTTTAACATCCCTCAAAACATCTTAAAATCTGTAATGTCTCACAATTCCTTTAAAAAAATGAAAACATTTGAACATTCCTGAAAAATCCTTAGCAATCTTTGAGATCCTCTCAAATTCTGTGAAATACCATAAAATCTAATAAAGCATTTAGAATTCTCTTATAATTTTTTCAAATACCTTATAATACCTTAAGATTTATATTTTCAGAAGATTTCAAAGACGTAAGAAAATTTTTATGGTATTACAAAAAAAATCTAGATATAGAATAAGACTGCAAAATGAAAAATAGTTACATTTAATTGAAAATGATAAATTTTTAACAAAATAGTGGAAACAACAACCAAAATGATTAAGTTTCAAGAAAAAAGATTCATTTTATTTTAATCATTTTAATTTTCGACCACAGAAGTTTAATTATTAACTAAAAATATGAATTTTCATCAAAAGCTTTGATTTTCAAACAAATAGTTTAATTTTGAACTAAAATGAACCTTCGCTAAACAGATTCATTATTAACCGAGCCAGTTTTTAACCAAAAAGTATTAATTCTATATCGCGAAGAATAAAGTTTGATTCAAAAAAACAAATTTTTCAGAAAAATACAAAAAGTTTTAAATAGAGAAGTCGATTTTTAAATTAAAATATGAATTTTCAACCAAAAATTAAATACGATGATTAAATAGAATATTTCAATTTTCAACGAAAGAAATGAATTTTCAACTGGATTGATGATATGTCTGAGAGGGAAAAAAATTTCAATAAAAGTGTTTAAAATTCAACCAAATAGTTGAATTTTTTACCAAGAAGAATTATTTTGAAACAAGAAGATAAGTTGTTAGCAAAAAATATATTGATTTTCGACATAATAGTTCAATTTTCAACAAAATTAAAGAATTTTTAAATAAGCGAGATGAGCTCTGAAACAAAAATATAGTGATATACTTTAAAAAAATTATTACAAATAAAAATAGTTACTTTTAGCCAAAAAACAATAGTTGAAAACAAAATTTTTGAAACATCGACCAACAAGAGATAAAATTTTACCAGGGTAAAGGGAAAGGGAAAATGAAGAAGGGGAAAAAGTGAAAGGGGAGCAGGGTAAGAAGAAACGGTAAAGGGGAATGGGGAATAACAACAAGGAACGTGAAAGAGTGAAAAGGGGATTGGAAGATGGAAAGAAAAAAGCAAGGGGAAAATGCGAAACGGGTAAAGGGGAAGGAAAATAGTAAAAGAGTAATGGGAAAGAATGAAAAGGAAAATAAGAATGAGGAGAAGGGAAAGGGAACACGATGAAGGGGAAAAGAAAATGGAGAAGGGGGAAATGGGATAAGGGGAAATGGGAAAAAGAGAAAAAAGATGAAGGTAAAGGGAGAAGGTTGAAAAGGGAAAGGTTAAAAAGGGAAGGAAACGGAAGAAAGGAAAACAGAAAAAGGGAATAGCGAAAAAAAAAGAGAACAAGAAAATTAGAAGCAGGAAATTGTGAAAAGGGAAATAAAAAAGAGAAAATGGGAAGAGACAAATAAAAGGGGAATGGGTAGAATAAGAAAAAGAACAGAGGTAGAGGGAATGGGGAAATGAAGAAGGGGAAAAAGTGAAAGGGTCAACAGGGAAAAGAAAAACGGTAAAGGGGAATAGGGGAAAGTAAAATGGAAGTGTAAAATATGGAATGGGGAAAGAAACCGGCAAAGGGGATTGAAGGTGGGAAAGGGAAATGCAAGGAAGATATTCAAAAGGGGTAAAGGCGAAGGGAAATAGTAAAGGAGAAATAGAAGAAGGTGAAAAGGAAAAAGGGGTATGAGGAAAAGGGAAGGGGAAAACGAGAAAGGAAAATGGAAAAGGGTAAAATAAAAAAAAGGTAGAAAGAAACTGGGGAAGTTGGGAAGAAAAACGAAGAAAGGAAAATAGAAAAAGGGAATAGCGAAAAGGAAATGGGAAGAAGAAAATTAGAAACATAAAAGTGTGAAAAGGGAAATAAAAAAGGCAAAATGAGAAAAGAGAAAAACAAAAGGGGAAAAGGTAGAATCGGAAAAATAACAAAGGTAAAGTGAACGGGGAAATGGAGAAAGGGAAACAGTGAAAGGGTGAACAGGGAAAGGGTAATAGGTGAAAAGGAAAGGGTGGAAAGGAAAAGGTGAATGACGAAAAGGAAAGGGGAAAATGATTAAGAGGAAAGGAAAATGGGAAGGGGAGATGGGAAAAAGTAAAAAAGTGTGAAGGGAACGGGGAAAAGTTAAAAATAGAAAGGTTAAAATGCGAAGGAAAAAGAAGAAAGGGAATAGCGAAAAGGAAAAGGGAAGAAGAGAATTAGAAACAAGAATGTGTGAAAAGGGAAAGGAAAAGGGGCAGATGGGAAAAGAGACGAATAATAGGGAAAAAGGCAGAATATAAAAAAGAACAACGGTAAAGGGAACGGGGAAATGTAGAAGGGAAAAAAGTGAATGGGTGAACAGTGAAAAGGGAACCAGTACTGGGGAATAAAGGAAAAGGAAAATGGAAGGGAAAAGTATGAAAATTGCGAAAAAGCCGGTAAAGGGGATTGAAAGAGGGAAATAAAAATGCAAGGGGAAAATTCGAAAGCGGTAAAGGGAAGGGAAACATTAAATGGGCAATGGAAAAGGTCGAAAAGAAAAAGGGGAATGAGCAAAAGGGTAGAGGAAAACGAGAAAGGAGTAAGGAAAATAGTAAAGGGGGGAATGAGAAAAATAGAAAAAGGTTAAAAGAAACTGGGAAAGTTTGAAAAGGTAAAGGTTAAAAGCTGAAAGGGGAAGGAAAAAGAAGAAAGGAGAACGCGAAAAGGTGAACCGGGAAAGGGGAAACGGTGAAGGGAAATGTGGAAAAGGAATATTGAAGGTTACAATGTAAAAATGGTAAAATGAAAAGGGGAATGGGGAAAGAAATCAGTTAAGGCCGTTGAAAGGGGAAAGGAAAATGGGAAAGGGAAAGTGGTGAAAGGGAGAACTGACCGAGATACTAAGAGAATTCTCTATCTAGACCCGTCCAAAGAGATTAATTTTCAACTAAAATAATGAATGTTCAAAAATTCATTTTCTTCAAGCTGATAATGCAATCATTCCAATTTGGGTTGAAAATTTATCCTTTCTAGTCATATTTTTAGTAAAGAAAATTTATTCTACAAAATTTTTTTACGATTTTTTAACCAAGAAGATTAATTTACTGCAATA
>NC_046664.1:6826232-6858703 GCF_010883055.1 Belonocnema kinseyi | reverse complement strand
TCAAGAAAATAAATTAATTACCCCCCGAGTGTGTGACTATTCAAATAAAAAAGATGAAATTTGAAACCAAGTTGTTGATTATGAACTTATAGAGATAAATTTTTAATGACAAATAAAGCAGTTATATTTTAATTTAGAAAATGATTTTGATCTAAAAAGGAAACGAATTTTCAACATTGCAGTTAAATTTTCAACAACAAAATGAGTTTCCAATCATATAGTTTATCGTCACATCTTTACTGGAGGCTTTACTGGAGGCTAATAGGGTTACTGATCCGGGCTAATTAGGGCCCTAATTGAGGCCCTAATAGGGGCTAATTGGGGGCATAATTATTAGATGCTTCCTTATTATAGACCTAATTTTTTGTCTTTATTCAAATGACAGTAAAATGAAATTACGTTTAAAATTTCATTTTGAAAATAGGATAAGGGCCAGCTTCAGTATCACATGAAATTTTAAAGGGAGAAGGGGGGCGTTAACCAACATGTCAAAGGTGGTTACAAGTGTCTGAGGAAAGTGAAAAATCAGACATAATTTTACTTATTAATTAAAATTGTATATGTATCCGCGCGGAAATAAAAGTATGGTTCAGTCAACTGTTTATATGGATACCTCAACCATAGTCTATTTAAAAATATACCCCAATCATATGTATAGTTCAGACATGCATATTCATTTCATGATTTGGGTATTGCTGTATCAAGAAAAAGGAATGGTTGAGGCAACCGTAGAATTGGATGAGACAACATGTAAGCTCTACGTATCAGAACCATGGCAATAGTTGAATTAAGAAAGCAGTGATCGTTGTAGCAGAATTTAAATCAATTACAAAATCCTATTCAAGGATAACTTTTGAAAAAATATTTTGAGCACTCCGTCTCCATTTCGCTCTTTTTTAAAAGTTATAAGTCTCGATCCATTAACGAACTTTACTCACTTAGAGGGCGCTTGGCCCTCATCTATGGTTGAGACAACCATACCTTGTCTAACCAAGGAAATATGTTTCAGACAACCCTTTTATTTTAAAATAGCAGGCTTTACTAAACTTTCACTCGGCCATTGCAATGGTTTTCACGTCAATAGTACACACATCAATACTACTATGGTTGCGCCCACCATAATATTTATTTTCGCGTACGAAGTTTGAAATAAGATAACTAATTAGTAATATTTCATGAGTATTACTGCTTTTCTCAGATACGAAGTCCAGCGACAGGCTTTGAGTTATTCTTTGGGACAACCGGTTTCAATTATAATTTTCTGCGATGGACATCTGGTACTTCGTACGTGTGAACCTTTTGAAGTATTTACTGAGCCATTTAAATTCAAAGTGACTCTAACTCCCGCTTGTTCTAGCACGGTGCTTGAAGTTTATGGCTCCATATTTTACATCTTCACATGTCATTAAGACTTCCTTGTACACCTTCAAATGAAAACTACATATGCAAATTGAGGTCCGTTTTGTCGATTTGTCCTCACGTAGAAAAAGGAAATTTGAGAACAGGGAATAAGGCTTTTTTTGTATTTATTAATATTAAGGTATTATGTAACAATAAAAATAAGGAGGGGATGCTTGTTTATTTAACTTTTTTTATTATTGTTGTGTGGCCCGATTTGGATGTTTTTTTTTATTAGGCTGATAAAGTTTCAAAGAAAGTGGTCGCACTTTATTTTTAATTTAGTTTTTTTTCATTTTTTTATAAATAAATAATACAAAAAATTGCAATTTTTCCTATTTGACGATCCCGATGATCGTCAAGAATAAAAAAATGGTTATGGTTGCCTAATTTTCATGGATTTACATTATGTAAAGATATTCCATCATTATACAATAAACAAAAAAATTTGTATTAAAAAATTATTTGCTGAAAATGTGTTTTCTATAAATTTCAATAATTTAACTTTTTTTAAGTTACATTGCCAGAAATTTGGATAGAAACAATATTGCAATAAAAAAGATTTCCTTTAAGTCTATTATTGGTAATATTATAAACAAATTTAGTAAGCAAATGCATTATTGAGGCATTTGTCGTCTGAAAAATTCGTTTTTTTCGATCTCAAGTTTTTTAAATTATGAACCTCATGATAATTTCAAAAAAAAAATCATAATTTGTTGATAAATTTGATTATTTCTTAACAAATTTATTGAAAAATGCATTATTTGAGCATTTGTCGACAGAAAAAACTCATTTTTTTAAAATGTCAATCCCTTTAATTGGGAAATTTGTGACAATTCCTTCATTCATTGTATTTAAACCCTCTTTTGTTGGCCAACTGTAAGTACTGAATGAAAAAAGAACTTTTTTGTGAAATTAAAAGGACTGACTTTGAGAAAAACATGAGTTTTGACGTCGAAAAATGCCCGAACTATGCATTTTTCAATTAAACTTATTTAACAATAACATAAAATTAATTAAATAATTGTGAATGTTACTGAAATTATCGTAAAGTTCCCAGTTAAAAGGACTGACATTTAAAAAAAAAACGAGTTTTTCCGTCGATAAATGCCCAAATAATTCATTTGTTTATTAAATATATTTAAAAAATCGTTAAATTTATGAATTAATTATTAATTTTGCTAAAATTAACATAAAGTTCTCAATTAAAAGGAATGACATCGAAAAAACGCATTTTTCGTCAACGAAAGCCCAAATCATGCATTTTTTATTAAATTTCTTCAATAAAATCATTAAATTTATCAACAAATTATGAATTTTCAAAAATAGCCATGAATTACATCATTTAAAAAAATTGACATCGAAAAAAATCGAATTTCTCTAACGACAAATGCCTGAATAATCCATTTATTTATTAATTTTGTTTATAATATTGACAAGAATAGTCTTAAGAGAAACTTTTTTTATTAAAATATTGTTTCCATTTAAATTTCTTGCAATATAAATTTTACAAAACCTCAAATTGTTGCAAATGATAGAAAATACATTCTCAAAAAATAATTTGTTTATACATTTTTTTTTGTTTATTGTATCATGATGGAATATCTTTATATAATGTAAATTTATAAAACGTCTGTAATTACAACAATTTTCCTATTATTGACGAGCACCGGAAACTTTAAATAGAAATAATTGGCATTTTAATGATCTTTAATTTAAAACAGAAAAATTCAAAATCGCAAGTAAATTGAAGGCTCTGGACGTTTGTTTACAGATTTTAATAGCTTATAGTCTTTTTATTTTAGAAATGAGGTTTTGCAATAATATAATTAACTATTTTATTCAAAATCTCCTTTAAATTAAAATTTTTAAATAAAATTATTAGGGGCTGAATGCAGCGAGAAAAAAGCTTTCAAGATTAAGAAACAAATAAATTATTGAACTGCATAAATGTATATTCGTGTCATTGACTTTTTTCCAAATGATTCCCTCAAAAATTTTAATTACAATTACCACTACTTTTTTAAAATATTTCCTTCAAAACTTGAAATTTTTCAGATTTTAAAAGAACAAAAATTCTTTACTTTGCAACTTAAGTTGTAGTCTTACATATTCTAATTATTATTATATTTATACTGGATATAAGTACTATATTTTTCATTAATTCTTCTGATCATGTATATGTTTTAAATACTTTTGTCATTAAGGTCTTAAACATTATTAATTTTTTCATTCGCTACATTAATAATTTCAACAATAAATAATTTTGTTTAACTTTAACAAATAATGAAATCGATAATATGAGCAAAATAAATCACAAAAATATTAAGTTCGAACTGCTTTCAAAATGCATCTCTAAATAAAATTTTATTCATATTAAACCACATATTTTCATGACTTTTTCTTATTTGAAATAATTATTAATAGTAACTCTTATTTTTTCATAAATTATTTTTTTTTCCCGAGAATTTAAGTTCATTTTATATAACCGAGAATATGACAGAATTTAACAGAATTTAAGAGAATTTTTGATTTTTAACAATATTGTTATTGTTCAGGTTATATCAACGGTTGAATATAAATTATTTTGTAGCTTAAACATATTTTCGACTCATTTTTCATTACAAATTATTAATATACAAATACCAGCATTTTAATCTTATGATATTTTTAACATGGACTATTTTTTAAGCGAAATGAAACAGTGTTTCATATATAAATTTTACATTTCTAAATGTATTAATTTAAAAAAAAAGTTGTTTCTACTTTAAAAGATAACTCTTTAATAAAATACTGGAATTTTCAACAAAATAATTGAATTTTTAACATAATAGTTGAATATTAAACCTAAGAAGACAAATTGCCAACGAAAAAGTATCACAGTTTATAGTTTAATATAAAAAGATTGAAATTTATACAACAAAAGAAAAGAATTTTAAAACCAAAAAGACGAATTTCCAACAAACAAAGATTTTTCACTCAAAAAATAAATAAAAGTTTATCTAAATTAATGAACCTTCAAACTAGAAGACAAATTTTCTTCAAAAAATTCAATTTTCCAGCAAACAATATGACTGTTCAACAAAAAATTAATTTTCCACGAAATTGGTGCATTTATACGCAAAAAAAGAATCTTTCAAACTTAAAAATTATTTTCTACAACAAAAAAACACGAATTTTTGTCTGAAAAACATCAATCTTAAAAAAAATGGAAAAGTTACATTTTCTGTTAAAAAATTAATTCTGAACTAAAGAAAAGAAGTATTCTCCACTAAACAGTTAAATTTTCAACCAGACATAAGCCTTCCATAAAGAAAAATTTTACAATGTAGTTTAACTTTGACCCAAGTAGTTTGATTTTTAATTAAAAAAGATTAATTTTTCAACAAGATAATTACACTTTTAACTAACGAGATAACTTCTCAACTTAAAATATAAATCTTTAACAAAAAAAATGATTTTTTAACAAAGCAATTGTTGCATTTTCATACAAAAATGAAATTTCTTCTATAACAGATGAAATTTTAAATCAAAAAGATGAATTTTCAAAAAAATAGTTAAATTTTCTGTTAAAAAAGATTTTAGTCCAGTTGTCACGATTAAACTATGAATTTTTTAAAAAGAAATAATTTTCTACCAAAAAAATTGAATTTTCAATCCAAAAAGACGAGTTGTTATTAAAACATTTATATCATGTTCACTTTAAATATTTTGTAAATTTGAACATGTGTTTGTTTAATTTTATGTGATGATAAGGTTTCAACTAATTCTAGAAAATATAAATTTTAGCAGAGTCCATAAATAATTAATTAATGAGTAAAGAACACAAAAATCATTTAATAACTATTTTTATTAAAATGTGTACATACATTTAATTTTGAAAATTGAATTCAGATACTTATTTTCCAACATCGGAATTTTTAGAAAAATTATTGTAATGGAGATATTTAAAAAAAAAACAATTTTATTATAGAAAAAATAGCCAATATTTAATTGCAAAACCTTAATGCAAATAATGAATTTATGTGACTTAATTGAAAAGAATTTATGTGGCTTTTAAAGTAATTCCATGAAAATTTAAAAAATATAATTTTGAAGATGGAATTCAGATAACGATTTAAAAACATCGAAAATTTTTTTTTAAATTATGAAATTGAAATGGGGACATTTTAAATATAGATAAACTTTAATGGGTTACACCCGTCACTACACAATTTTTTCTAGACAGAATATTCGCTACACAGAAGACTAATATTTTACGAAAAAAGACACATTTTCAACCAAATAATTGGATTTTTAAACTAAAAAATATCACCTTTTAATCGAAAGTGGAATAGTTTAATTTTGATTTATAAAATATAATTTTAACATTTTTAATGTGCCCGCTAAGCGGGAACATTTTCCCCGTTCGCTACGGGCGCGCTCGCTTCGCTCGTGAGTTTGAGCGCGCCTTGAGCGCGCGACTGTTGATTCTCGCCCTTCGCGCTCAATGATGTATTTACCTCGCGCTACGTACTCGTTCTTTATATTTTCGCATATTCTTGCGCAAACCTTTTGAAATTAAGACTCTAGACATCCACTATTGTAACTTTGTGATTGTGAACTCTCTACTGTTAAAGCTCTTTTGGCTTTAACGAATACATTCTCATCAAGTATATCGTGAATCGCAATCGATTTTATCAAAAATGTCGACTTTTCTAAATTATAGACAACACTTTTATATCAAATACAATACATTGTTTATGTAACTCTGCCTGGAATTGCTTATTCAGATAAATTTTGTTTTTTACGATCAAAAAAAAAAAACTGCTGCGCATCTAAAAATGATTATTAATAAAATTATAAATCGTTTAAGACGAACAACTTTTGTCTGTTTATTTTAGTTTGTACCTTGTGTCATTTTTTCAAAAAAAAAATCAATTGTTTTATTTTTATTGTTATTTTTTACAACTAAAGCAAAAACTATACGTGTCCTATCAAAAATTATTCATGAAAAATTTCAATGAGTTTTCCATATTTTTCGGAAGCTTAACTTTTGTCTATTTTTCCATAGCCTGTGTCGTTTGTCAAAAAGTTTACTTTTTTATTTTTATTGTTTTTACGCATAAAATGAAAACTGCACGTTCGATAAAAAATAATTATTAAAAATTTGTATCTCTTTTTTCGATAAACAAGTTTTGTCTCATTTATGTTCGTAGCTTGTGCTGTTAGTTAAAAAAAATTTTATTTCTAATTTCAATATTGTTATTTTCCACTAACAACAAAAAATACGCGCCCTATCGAAGAGTGATTCATAACAAATTTTTAGATCTTTCAGTCCGCGCAATTTTAGCTTATTCATTTTTTTCGTATCTCGTATAGTTTGAAAAAAAATAGAATTTTCGAATTTTTCATTATTTTTGGTACGATCAAATTGTGAATTTTCAACTTTTCGACCAAATTAAAAATGTTGTTATGATAATCTTGTAGGGATTTCAATAATCAACGTTTTTCTTTTCTTGCCTTTTTTTATATCATGCGTTGTTTGACTTAAAATGTTCATTTTACTTTGTTTCTTTTTTTATTTTTAAAATGCTCTAACTCTAAATATTTTCTTTTCACAGAAAAAAGGCATCAAGATAAATTGTTTGAGTTTCTGAGTACTATAAATAACCGTACATAGAATTTTTAAATCTTGAAAAAATGTGGTTTCAAAAATTTTGAAAATGCACTCACTTTTTTAATTTTTACTTTAAAAAGCTAATTTACGGACTCGCTCTTTCTTTTCGGGCCTTAAAAAAGTGTGCCAAAGCAGAATCCAATCTGTTAAATTTTTCGAAATTTATCGTGCCTACAGACTACAGACTACAGACAGACAAACAGACAAAAAATACCTACTTAAAAATTATTTTTCCTGACTCACGGGCTCTCAAAACTTAAAGATTTGATAAAAACTAACAAAGAGAAATTTTACATAAAACCTATACCTTCTAATTACGATGAGTATGTAAAAAAGCACATTTTCTGAAAAAAACAGTTAAATTTTCTACCTTATATTTAAATTTCTGTCGAAAAAAAAACGAATTTTCTATAAAAAAAAGTTCAATTTTAAACCCAAAAATATGAGTTTTCGACAAAAAAGTAGAATTATTAATACACTCATTTTTAAATAAATATTGAATTTTTCAAACAAAAAGATAAATTTTCTATAAAAAAGAAGAATTTTCAACAAAATATATGAATTTTTAATTAAAAAACTGAACCTTTCACCAAATAAAATTAACAATAAAAAATGGAAGGCTTAAATATTAATAATAAAACATTTATTTTCAATCAAAAATAAACGAATTTTCTACAATAGAGTTGACTTTCTAACCGAAAATTATGTTAAACAGAATAACAATTAATTTTTAGTTAAAAAAACGAATTTTTAAGAATGTGATTTAACTTTCAATCACGAAGTTTAATTTAAAACCAAGATATATCATTTATTTTTTAAATACACATTTCTAACAAAATGCAAACATTTTGTTATCAGATTGTTTAATTTTCAACAAAGAAGGTACATTTTCTACTAGAATTTTTAGTTATAAATCTCATTGTATTGCTTCATGTTATAGAACTTTCAATTTTTAAATACTTAAATTTAACCAGTTCTTAGATTTTGAATTAAAAAATTGAAATTAGTTTAAAAATTTACATTCTGTAATTTTCATGATCAATATTTAAAAATCCGTTAATCTTGAAGATTTCAAATTCAAAAAATGACTTCTGCTAAAAAAATCATAAAAATTTAAGAATATTTATTAATACATTTCAAAAGTTTATTTTGAAAAACAACAAGTAAAAATTCTGCAAGTTTTCAGAATTAAAAACTATAATTTTGGTTTTCAAAATTTGAGAAATTTTATTTATTAATCTATAAAAGTAAAAAAAAATTAATTCTTAAATATTTTAAATCTTTAAGGTTGTAGTGTTTCCAATTTTTAAATTTTGCAATTAAAATTTTACAGTTTATCTGATTAAACATTTTGCTGTTTGTAAGTTTTGCATTATAAAAAAATGAACTCTCAACAAACAATGTGGTAGTTATCATTTTAGAGAAGAAAATACTTTTATTTTGAATCGAAAAATTGTTGAATTGAATAAAAATAATATTTTAATGAAAATGTTAAATTTTTAACCAAGTAATTAATTGCATTTTCTACTAAAAAGATAAATTTACAACAAAATACACCCATTTTTTAACAGATACTGTATTTTCAAACAAAAAGATGAGTTTTCTCAAAAAAAAGACGAATTTTCAATAAAATATGTAATTTTTAACCAAATAGTTAAACATCCAAACCAAATCAAATTATGAATAAAAAATGGAAGACTTAAATATTAATAATAAAAAATTTATTTTCATAATAAATAAAAGATTTCTTCACAATAGAGTTGAATTTCTAAACGTAATAAATAAATAAAACCAAATAAATGATAAATTTTCGATATGAAAAGACAAATAAAAAAAAAAATCTTTAATAAAGTAATTCCATTTCCAGAATGTGATTCATATTTCAATAAAGAAGTTGAATTTACGACATTTTTATATTGAAATTTTTATTTTTATTAACAAATAAACGAATTTACAACAAATGAGTTCAGTTTAAAAAAAAATTTGTAAGTAAGTAATTCAACGAAGAAGTTTAACTTTCAAACAAAGAGTTGCATTTTTAGCAGCCAATCGATTTGTTACTAAAAAATACAAATTTTCAAAAAAATGCATACCGTTTTAACCAAAAATTTTAATTTTACTTCAAAAAATACAAATGATCAACAAAATAGTCGAAGTTTTATTATTATTTTTTTAAATATTGTAGTCCAGGAAGAACAAAAATTTGGTTGTAAATTGTTGAATTTCAAAGTGAGAAAGACAACTTTTCTACAAAATATTTTAATTTTCAAACCGTAAATATGAATTAGGAATAAAACTGTTTAATCTTTAACTAGAGCAATAAATTTGGAACTAAAATTATGACTTTTCAACTCAAAACTGTGGATTTTTTTTTTAATTAATACAACCAAAAATATGAATATCTTATATGATTATTTACAAACTTTTGCAAATTGTTTATAGTTTTTTTTTATTTATGCACTTCAGAAACTACAATATAAGGGATGAAATATTTCTTTTACTGCAGCCGAATTTTTTAATTTTCATATTCCAATTTTGTTTGTAATAAAAAATTTTTCCCTTGTTATTGAAAGGAAAAAATGGCAGGACTTTTTTAATTTCATTCTGATATTTGGAATTTCTGAAATATCGATTTTTTTATCTTCGTACCCAAAAAAATTGGTTCTTCTTCAAATTTTTTGTAAATTGTCAATTTTTTTAACTAAAAAACTAGCACTATAAGAAAAAATAGTGTAATGTGGTTTACTTTAAAGTCCATGTTTGATGATTAAAAATTCAGTTTTTTAAATAATTTTTTGCAAACATTTTTTAAGCAGTTATTATTATTTCAAAATGAGCATCTCCAAATCAAATGATTTTTTAAAAAATTTTCATTGTAGTATCTAAAATATTGTCTTAAAATTGGAAAGTGGACGGTTAAATATTTTGTGAAATAAAAATAATTATACGTGCGCGCGCACAGCTCCCGCGCGAGAAAGCGGGCGGGATTTTTATTCCACAAAATATTCAACAGCTCAATTTTAAATTTTCAGAAAATATTCTAGATAATATAATGAAAAATGGCAATAAAAATCATTTAATTTCGAGATGACCATTTTGAAGTAATACTAATTATTAAAAAAAATGTTTAAAAAAATATGATTAAAAAACAGATTTTTTGATCATCAAACATGTAATTTACAGTAAACTATATTGCACTATTTCTTCTTATGATGCAATTTTTTTAGTTGACAAATTAGACAATACACAAAACATTTGAAAAAGAACCGATTTTTTGGGTCGATAGATACAAAAATCAATATTTCAGAAACTGTTCATATCGGAACAAAATAAAAAATACGTTTAATTTTTTTTCTTTCAAGAATAAGGAAAGAAATTTGTTATAACAAATAAAAAATTATTATAGTTCAGATTCATCGGCATTGATAAAAAAAAACTAAAATGTGCTTTCAAAAAAATAGTTTTAAGTTTAACCAAATCACTTGAATTTTTTTTAAATTAATTTTTAACTGAACATACAATAGGTAAATTTTCAGTTAAAAATTACTTTGATAACAAAAATAAAATGAATGTTTAACAAAACAGTTATATTTTCAATCAAAGAGATGAATCTTCACTAAAACGAAAAAGTTAAATT
Organism: Belonocnema kinseyi; assembly: GCF_010883055.1. Taxonomy (NCBI): domain Eukaryota; kingdom Metazoa; phylum Arthropoda; class Insecta; order Hymenoptera; family Cynipidae; genus Belonocnema; species Belonocnema kinseyi. Next base: position 6,848,009 of record NC_046664.1, on the reverse strand, counting down.
TTTAACAAAGTCGTTAAATTTTTGTTTAAGTTTTGTCTTTCTACTCTTTCCCATTTTTTATTTTTTTTTAATCAAAAATAAAAGGAATAATAAAAAAAAGAATTGTCAACTAGAAAAATTTTCGTTTCAGCTGATGAATGAATACCTAAAGTTTAAGTTAAAAATTATTTTTTAACCAAAAATAAATCAAATTTTTAGCAAAATAGTTAAAATTTCAACAGCAGCAAAAAATGTTGTATCAAAAATTTCTATTGTAATAAAAAAAAATGATTTGTCAAACAAGAAGCTCAATTTTCAACTAAACTTGACGAATTTTTAACAAAATAAATCAGTTTTCAACCAGAAAACATTAATTTTTACTTTAAAATATAAATTTGCAATAAGAAACAGAATAATTGCGTTTTTATTAAATAAAATTATTTTTATTTGTAAATTTCTTGATTTTTGAAATTTCTAAGAATTTCGAAGTTTAACTTAGTCTTTTAGAATTCCTTACAATTTCAACCAAAGAAATTAATTTTTAACTGAAATTATGAATTTTTGAAAAGAATGTATTTTAAAAACCCTACACGAATTTTTAACTAGAAGAGATGACTTAAACTAAAAATGAATACTTAAATTTTTAGTTAAATACTAATTTTTAAGGAATATTAAAAACAAATTTTCAGCAAAAAAGAATGATTGCATTTTTAATGCATAAAATTATTTTCATTTCAAAAAATTTAATTTTTTGGATTTCCGAGAATTTTCAAGTTTAATTTGAATGTTGGATGTGAAGGAAGAATTTAAATTTCAAATATTGAGTTATAGTTGACTTCCTTTAGATTTCACTAAAAATTCAACCGAAGAAATTAATTTATAATTGAAATTATTAATTTTCGAAAAAAATGTATTTTCAAAAAAAGAGTTGAACATTTAACTTAAGATAATAATTGTCGAGAAACAGTCGATTTTTTAAACAAGAAGATTAATTTTCTATAAAAAAGAAAATGAATTATTTTTAAAAATACATGAATTTTAAACTAGAAAAAATAAGTTTTCAACTGAAAAAGGAATATTCTAATTTTAAATAAAATATTAATTTTTAGATCATAATAAAAAATATTTTGATCAAAATAGTTAACATTTTAACAAGAACCAAAAATGTTGCATTAAACATTTCTATTTTTACCAAAAAGGATGAATTATTAAAGAAGAAAACCAATTTCTACTAAAAATGACCAATTTCTTACAAAATACATAAGTTTTCAATCGAAAATGATCAATTTTTATATTAAAATAAAAATTTTCATTCAAAAATAGAATAATTTCATTTTCAATAAATTAAGTTACTTTTTCTAAATTTCATTTTTAGAATTTCCGAGAATCTTAGAGTTTAAATTGAATGTTAGTCCTGAAATAAGAATTTGAATTTCGAATATTAAGTTATAGTTGACTTCCTTTAAAATTCATTAGAATATCAACCGAAGAAATTAATTTTTAGCTGAAATTATGAATTAAAAAAAATTGTATATAAAAAAAAGTTTTGAACACTTAACTAAAATCGACAATTCTCAAGAAAAATTTGATTTTTTATGCAAGAAGTTTAAATTTTAACAAAAAATAAAAAGAATTATAAAAAGAATACATGAATTTTCAATTAGAAAAGATAAGTTTTCAATTGAAAAATGAATACTCAAATTTTAAATTTAAACAAATGAATTTTTAAACATTAATTAAAATAGCTCAGGAAAATAGTTAAAATTTCAGCAAAAACAAAAATGTTAAATTTTTAATTCCAAATATAAATTTCCAATCAGAAATAAAATAATTGCCTTTTTAATACACAAAACTACTTTTCTTCTTAAAATATTTGATTTTTGGGATTTCGGAGAATTTTTAAGTTTAATTTGAATCTTGGACGTGAAAGAAGAATTTAAATTTTGAATATTGAGTTATAGTTGACTTCCTTTAAAATTCATTAGAATATCAACCGAAGAAATTAATTTTTAGCTGAAATGATGAATTAAAAAAAAATTGTATATAAAAAAAAAGTTTTGAACATTTAACTAAAATGAACAATTCTCAAGAAAAATTTGATTTTTTATACAAGAAGTTTAAATTTTAACAAAAAATAAAAAGAATTATAAAAAGAATACATAAATTTTCAACTAGAAAAGATGAGTTTTCAATTGAAAAATGAATACTCAAATTTTTAGTCTGAACAAATAAATTTTTAAACAATAATAAGAAAAATTCAGCAAAATAGTTAAAATTTCAGCAAAAAGAAAAATGTTAAATTTTTAATTCAAAATATAAATTTTCAATCAGAAATAAAATAATTGCCTTTTTAATACACAAAACTACTTTTCTTTTTAAAATATTTGCTTTTTGGAATTTCGGAGAATTTTTAAGTTTAATTTGAATCTTGGACGTGAAAGAAGAATTTAAATTTTGAATATTGAGTTATAGTTGACTTCCTTTAAAATTCATTAGAATATCAACCGAAAAAATTAATTTTTAGCTGAAATTATGAATTCAAGAAAAATTGTATATAAAAAAAAAGTTTTGAACACTTAAATAAAATCGACAATTCTCAAGAAAAATTTGATTTTTTATACAAAAAGTTTCAATTTTAACAAAAAATAAAAAGAATTTAGAAAAAAAACATGAATTGTCAACTAGAAAAGATAAGTTTTCAATTGAAAAATGAATACTCAAATTTTTAGTTTGAACAAATAAATTTTTAAACAATAATAAGAAAAATTCAGCAAAATAGTCCGAAATTCCAAAAAGCAAATATTTTAAAAAGAAAAGTAGTAAAATAATTGCCTTTTTAATATAAAAAACTATTTTTATTTTTAAAATATTTGATTTTTGGAATTTCCGAGAATTTTCAAGTTTAATTTGAATCTTGAACGTGAAAGAGGAATTTAAATTTCGAATATTGAGTTCTGGTTGACACTTGACTTCCTTTAGAACAGGTCAATAGGAAGGCATCTAAAATAAATTTTCTTTTGAATTCCTCCACTAATGCATTCGTTTATATCTGACGGTCCAATCTATCACAGCCAGCCGTCTCTTAAGGTGCATGGTTAACTCATAAAAACTTTTTATGGACTTCTACATAATAGAACCCGTAAAAAAAAAATTCTTCGAATTACTCCAACCGATATGAGAAATCTTGAATTTTACTAATAATTAAATAACACCTGTCGACAGGTGCAGTGGGCTTTCTGGAAACGACCCCAAACCCTAAAAAAAACCTTGGTTCGTTTAAATTCTCGCACATAACTCTATAGATCGCGACCTTTGAATCCACTTTGTGGGTGTCCCAAAAAAAAAAAATTAAATTAATGACATTATTTTTTTTTTCAAAATTTTCTACCTAATATTTATTTTCTTAATTTTATAATTTAAGAATAAAAATAACTAAGTCGGTTTTTTTAAAAACTTACTTCAAAAAGAAATAGGCACTAGTGAAAATAAATAAAAAGTAAACAATTTAAACGTACATTTTTTAAACGAACATAAACCTGAAAAAATTGTACAACAAAATTGCACGAGAAGGCTTAAGAAGAACAATTTTTTTTTAAAACCTAGTTTTAAAAACAAATACTTGTAAAAATAAATTTGTGAATATTTAAATTTTCTTTTAAAAAGAAAGAACTTGAATTAAAAAAAGTTAAAATTTCAACACTTTTGAAACAAAATATTTCTTTATTTTTTAACAAAGTAATTCATCTTTTAACAAAAATAGTTGAATTTTCAACCCAAAAAATGAGATTATTTTACGAAAGATATAAATTTTGAACCAAACCAAAAAAAAGGGACTAAATTGTTGAATTTTGAAGCCAAAAAGACGAATTTTCTACAAAGATGTTGCATTTTTAAAACGTAAATATATATTTTTAACAAAAACTTAAATTTAAACAAAATAGTCTTTCTACCAAAATAGTTAAATTGTTAACAAAATACATGCATTTCCACCAAAATGGTTGAATTATGATACAGAAAAAAACATTAATTTTCAAGAAAAAAGTTCATTTTCCAAAAAAAAGTTTATTTTCCACCAAAATAACAGAATTTGAATAAAAACTGATAAATTTTTAACAGAAGAGATGGATTTAAAACTAAAATTATGAATTTTTAACCGAAAAATTTAATATTCAACAAATAAGTTCAACTTTTAACCAAGTACATAGTTGAATTGTATTTTCAAAATGTCTTTTCATAAAAATAGCTGAACCCTCTACAGACATTTTTTTATAAAAAAATATGAATTTTCAAACCGAAAATAAACACTTTTCAATCACAATTTTTTTTAACTAACTAGTTGAGTTTGTTACTTACATATTTAAACTAACAAACAAGATTTTTTTTATCAAAAGTTACAAATTTTTAACTAATTAAGGAAAGACCAATTTTTCCACAAAATTGTGGAAATTTCAAGCCAAAAAGAACAAATCGTTCGACCTGTTCTACTATAATATTTTAATTTTTAACAGAATACATTATTTTTTAACAAAAAAATTAGATTTCTATCAAAATAATTGCATTTTTTACACACTCACACACAAAAAGAAAATGAATCGAAATGTTTAGATTTTAAAAAAATATTACTTTTAAACAAAAATTATCAATCTTTAACCAAACAACTGAATTTTTAACAAAGCATTAGTTTAACTTTCAACCAAATAGTTAAACTTTCAATCAGAAAAGATGAATTAAAAAAAAATTGCTGAACCCTCTAAAAAATATTTTTTCGAAAAGAGCTCAATTTTCAAATCAAAAACAACATTTTTTAATGGCAAAAATTGTTTTTATTTTTTAATCAAATAGTCGAACTTTTCACCAAAATATTTCAATTTTCTACAAAAAATAAATAAATAAAATAAAAAAGAATTAAAATCAGAATAATACAATTTTTAACAAAAGAGATTAATTTTGAAGTAAAATTATGAATCTTTAACCGAAAGAATTAATTTAAAACAAAGTAGTTCAACTTTTAAGCAATTGCTTAAATTTTCAACCAGAAAAGACGAATTTAAAAAGAAAGTGGCTGAACCCTCTATAGAAATTTTTTTTTCACTAAAAAAATACATTACAAAGAAAAATTTTTTAAACAAAATTGTCTTTATTTCTTAACCAACAAGGTGAAGTTTTTACAAAAATAGTTAAATTTTCGACATCAAAAAGATTTTTTTCATCAAAAGGTATACATTTTGAAGCAAACAAAAAAGAGAAATTCCACGAAATTTTTAAATTTTTAAGCCAAAAGACGAATTTCCTGCAAAATTGTTGCATTTTCAAACCGTAATCATAAATTTTCAATAAAAAATTACAGTTCAACAAAGTAATTCAACTTTCTGCCAAAATAGTTGCATTTTTAACAAAACACATGAATTTTCCGCACAGAGTTTTTTTTCAAACAAATGTTAGGTCAATTTTCAACCCGAAAACACTAATTTTTAAAACAATAAAATATCTGGATTTTTAATACATAATTTTTTGTTACATTTACAAACTTTATGGACAGCTATTCGTAGTATTCCGAAAACCAAACAATTTATCCAAATGATTTTTTTTCAATCAAAAAAATAAATTATCAGATTGATAGCATTTATAAAAACTAAAAAATCGGTCTTGAAAAATCGAAAATTTTGATCGCACAAATAATAATGAAAAATATAAAATTCCATTTTGTGGTCAAACTATTCAAGATACAAAAAAAAATGAATAAGAACAAAATTCTGGTCCCAAAAAAGATATACTTTGCTCAATTTCACTTTTTGATAGGCTGCGTAATTGTATTTTTAATCATAAAAATTACATTAAAAATAAAAATAAAAAATTTATGAAAAAAACCAAAAAAAGGCCAGATACGCGATACAAAATACGGGGAAAAGTTTTTGTAGGATTTTCAGCGTTTGAAAAATATTACAATATTTCTATGTGCCATTTTTCACAGAACTCATCGTTTTTAATTTATTTATCAAAATTAATATGAAAAAATCGAAAATTCAAAGATTACGCCAAAAGATGCGAGATACGTAAATAATCTAAAAGAAGACTTGTTAAATATTTTGTTTTATTAATAAAAAATAATATGAATAATATGTAGTTTTTTATTTATTCGAAGGTAGAATATTTTAATTACATTTAAAAATATTAAAAGTCAAAATTATTAAAATTTTTCAACGAAAAATTTTAAATAATTTGATTTTTTAATTGAAAATAATTGATTGAGGCTTTTTATATTGTAAATTATTTAATTAGTTTTAAGCTGATTAATTCCGACAACAATATTGAATTAAATAAAGATTTAATTTAAGATGTCTTAATTTAAGTATTATTAATTGATTATTCACTTTTAGATTATGTAATTCAATATTAGGTATTATTTTTAAAATAAAATTTTATTTTCTTTTTAGAATGCCTCTAATACAATTCTATAATTTTCCTGATGCTTATGAAGTGAAATGAGTATCTAAATTCAATTTTCAAAATTATAAGTAAATAATTTCAAACTTTTTTTTTTAACAAATAAATAGTTATAAGAAAATTGGGTAAATTATGAAAACGAAAACAAATTTTAGCGCGCGCATGCACGCCACAGTGGGGAAAAAGTACATTTTTTGGTTAAAAATACGATTCTGGCTTTTTCAATTATTTTATAAATAAATAAATATGACGAAAAAATGACCATTTTCTCTGTTTGACGTTCCGGGTGCTCGTCAACAATAGGGAAATTGTTATAATCACCGACCTTTAATAGATTTACATTATATAAAGATATTCCATTATGGAAAAATGAACTACCAACTTTTTTATAAACAAATTATTTGTTGCAAATGTGTTTTCTATCATTTTAAATAATTTAACGTTTTTTTAAGATATATTGCAAGAAATTTGAATGGAAACAATAATTAAATGAAAACATTTTCTCTTGAGACTATTTTTGTTAATATTATAAACAAATTTAATAAACAAATGCATCATTCAGGCATTTGTCGTCAGAAAAATTCGTTTTTTTTTTCGATGTCAATTTTTTAAAATGCATTATTCAAGCACTCATTGACGAAAAAATTCGATTTTTTCAATGTCTTTCCTTTTGATTAAGAACTTGACGATAATTTTAACAACAACCATCACTATTTTATTATTTTTAAAACTAATTTAATAAAAGAATGCATTATTCGGGCATCTGTTGACGAAAAATTCCTTTTTTTTTCGATTTCAGTCCTTTGATTTGAGGACTTCATGTAAATTTCAGTAAAATTCATAATTAGTTCATAAATTTTATGAATAATGCATTTTGTTATTAAATTTGTTTAACAAAAACATATCAATAATTAAATGATTATGAATTTTACTGGAAATATTGTAAAGTTCTAAATTAAAAGGACTGACATTCAAAAAACGAGTTTTTCCGTCGACAAATGCCAAATTAATCCATTTGTTTATTAAATTTGTTACAAAAATGATGAAATTGTTAACAAACTATGAATTTTTTTGAAATTAGCATGAGGTTCCTAATTTAAAAAAAATTTACATTGAACAAAACCAATTTTTCTGACGACAAATGTCTGAATAATGCATTTGTTTATTAAACTTGTTTATAATATTAACAAGAATAGTCTTAAGAGATATTTTTTTTATTAAAATATTGTTTCCATTCAAATTTCTTCCCATATAACTTCAAAAAACTTTAAATTATTGCAAATTATAGAAAACACACTTTCAACAAATAATTAGTTTATAAAAATTTTGGTTTGTTCATTGTATCAGGATTAAATATCTTTATATAATATAAATCTTTAAAAAGTCGGCAATTATTACAGCAATTTTCACATTTTTGACGAGCACCAGAAAAGTTAATAGAAAAAATTGTAATTTTATTGTCGTATTTATTTATTTATAAAAAAATTAAAAACCAAATAAAAATTAAGGTTTGATAAATTTCTTTGAAATTTTATCAGAAAAAAAAGTCCACATGTTCAGCCGGAATCGTATTTTGAATTAAAAAATTAACTTTTCCCCCACTGTACCCGCGTACATGATAGTCTAGTATCTTTGAAAAGTTGTAATAAGTTAATCTCGCAGGAAACCCGCATTGAATCCAGGAAGATCTTCGTCCGTATCTTAACTCATTTGACCTCCTGCCTCGATCAGTATTCATCTTGTAAAATCCAATTACGAATCTTCTGAACTGAATCCACGTGAAAATCTAGCTTCCATAATTCAATCATCGATGTTGATCTCCGTGAAAGGGATCCCTATCTCGACTGAAATCGATATATCAGTTGGTCTTCATCTTGCCTTTCGCCTCAATGGCATTTCGTTGATTACCCAGAGCTCCACGGTAATTGAGTGCTTACAATATTTCACATAAGAGCTTGAAAAATGAAGAGTGGTAAAAATTGAAAAATTAATAATCCCGTGCAGAAATCTCGGTCTGGCCCCAATCAGGGCCAAACCAGTCCAGGTCAGGTTCCGATCGGGGCAATGTCAGTCCAGGTCGGGTACCGGTCGGAAATCCTGATCTGGGCCAGGCCGCAGATGAAACACAGGCCCAGATCGGGGCCAGGTCGGGACACCCGATTGGGAAACCCGATCGGTGCCCAATCGGTGCCCCACCGAAACTCAATCGGTAGACGATGAGTCTCATTATAATACATTCATGAATTTCCCAAATAGGGATTTATTATAAGTAAACTCAAAAGTATCGAATGGTCCTATCCTTTCAAAGGCCACCTTAATATTTTGAATTTCCTATTAAGTTATTTTGAGTTAAAATTAAAGTACTACAGGCACGAAAAGAAAAGGTTTCAGAATACAAAATTTAATTATACTCAATTTCTTAAAGAAAAATGTTGTCTATAAAACATTTAACAAATTAAATAAAGTTTTTTCCCAAAAATATTCCCTATAACTTGACATTTTCGAATGCTTCCAAAGAAAATCAACGAGAAATAACCTATGATTTACGATTTATTAACATTTTACTGTAACTAAATTCAATTTTCTGTCAATGGCATCACTTCTTAAAAAATTCGAGAAGGTGGTTGTAGATAATTTTTGCGTCAAAAAATTGCGCTATCATTTATTAGATCGTTTTATTTTTTTAAATTGGTTGAAAAGAAATATAGGCCAAACAACTTTTAAACAAAAATTAAAATTTTTGTATTAAATATTTCTGGTTATTTTAAATATTTTTTACAGAAAATGCATTTAATTAATTTTTATTACTATTAATTAATTTCGAACTAATGGATGTTTTTATAAGTTTAAATGTCATTGTTTCTAATGAAAAAGAAAAAAAAACTTTGTTTCTCATTTTAAACTTCGCACGAAACCAATTAGATGCCGAATGGGACGCATGCGCAGTTGAGTAACTAGCTAAACTAAATTTGTCCTTAATGTATTTCTGTAATAAATTTATTATTAATACAGAGTCAAAATTTCAATAACATAATCGAATGTTTCACATATTTTACTCTTATAATTTAAAAATATTACAATTTTGTGCATACTGCAATTCATTTCTTGTCAATAGATTTGATCATTCGAACTCTATATTAAATCCAAAAACCTTGAGTTTTTTAATAATAATTGACAATAAAAAACTTGATCAATTTCATCATATAATATTTGAATCATCTAATGGTAAATATACTAATTTTACCTTAAACAATTCAATTAATTATTAATTTATTTGATGTCTACTGACTGGAGTTTGGAATCGGTCCAGCCCGGTCGGGCCCAGGTATGGGCCACAGAGTTCTACCGATCAGGGCCAGATCGGGAAATCCGATCGGGGCCAGATCAGTATTACGTTTGAAATCGGGCGATTTCTGCACGGGATGCTGTAGTAAAAAGTACTTTTTACTCCATAGAGATTAAAAATGAGTAACAGGTGCTTTTACTACCTAGGGAGCAAAATATATGTCACTCACCAGGGGTAAAAAGTACTTGTTACTCGTGAGAGGTAAAACAATATTTGTTGCACCCTAGGGAGTAAAAAGGGAGTAAACAGTACTTTTAACTCATCAGAAAATATCAAAAAACTTATTTTTCTATTTTTTGCAGTTAACTATGTTATTTCTTATAACGGCAGAATGTTATCTGCACTCCGTTAAATACTTGTTTGAACCAAAAAAAAGATTTGTTTTCCCCTCTATCAAAGATACAATTTGCCTTGCTCAAATAAAATTTTTTTGGCTTAAGCAGTAGCCTGTTCAAGTGGAATAAATTTTGTTGAAATCAAATTAATATTTACTTGACTTCTATCAACGAAAGAATTTGTTTGACTCAAACAAAAATTTTTCTAAGTGTACTTCTTAATAAAGTTAAATATTGTCGACAAACAGAATCTAAGGTAAGAAAAAAATGCTGGTCGAAAAAGAATAAAAATTTTGTTTTCTTCATTATTTAATTTCTAAACTTTATAATTTTAGATGAGAATTTAATTTTTAAACATTAAGAATCTCACTTTTCTCGAAAACGACGCGAAATACGAAAAACAGCTGGTCGTATAAAATGTTATCTCTTACTGAAATCTATAAAACTAATTTTTTTGCATCTTTTAACCACTTTTTCTAACTAAATCTAAAAAATCGACGGAAATAGAATTTAGTTCAACAAATTTTTTAATTTGTTTTCTACACTGAGAGAAATTTCGAGAGACAGGGGCCCGACAAGGGCAACCGATTTTCTACTGAAACGCCATTTTCAAGTGTTCGCAGAACTAGCGCTGCTTGTTGTTTTTTGTTAGTTCTGCAGGCCCATAAATTTTTTCTTTGTTCTGAGTCTTAGATGCCAATATGATATTCCTATGTATTTTTTCCCAATAAAAGCGAATATGTAACTCGTTTAACCCCTACACGTCAGGATTTTCAAATAACCTCAAAAACACCTAATAAACCAATGAAACCGCAAAAATTATTTACCATGTACCATTTTCACCCTCCTCCCATTAGTCTGGTAACCCTATAACCTCATGGTCCTATAATCTCCTTACCTCGTAATAATATAATCCCATAACCTCAAAATCCCGTAACCTCATTCAGAAGAAAAATCTTGTTGGGGAAACAAAACAATTTCGTGAGTTTTCCTTGTGTAAAATAGTTATGGGTGTGTAGCTCTATATCCCCGAAATCCCATATCACCATAACCTACAAATCATTTCCTTGTAGTTGGCACTCTTGTGATTGCCTAAAAAATTCTCAACTCCATTCTCCAGTGTTCTTCATAAGGTAGCAGGATTTCAAATTCCAGAAAAAAATTGTAGATATTTTACGATTGCAATCGTAAACAGTAGTAGTGGTGGTAGTAGTAGTAGTAGTAGTAGTAGTTGTGTAGTGGTTTTTTGTTCAACAATTGTTAAACCCTGCCCCAGAAGAATTTAATTCCATTAATATCGCAAATAAAGATATTGGACTACAAGCATACTGATTTCGGAGTTTTAAGGTTATGGTGTTATTGGGGTTTGGGGATATAGAGCTGCTTACCCATGACTATGTTGCACAAGAAAAACTCACAAAATTGTTCTGTTTTTGCAAACAAGATTTTTCTCAAAGAGATGACGGGATTTTGAGGTTATGGGTTTTTATTATTACGAGGTAAGGCGAGTATGAAAGTAATGAGGTTATAGGGCTAACAGATTAATGAAAAGAGGGTTAAAATGGTAAAAGGTAAATAATTTTTGCGGTTTTATTGGTTTTTTGAGGTTATGTCAAAATCCTGAAGTGTAGGGATTAAACGAGATGCATATTATGTTTCAGCGGGAAAAAATACACAGGAATATCATATTGGCATCGAAGACCCAGCATTTTTTTGTGGGCCTGTGTTATTGAAAATGCCTAAGGCGAGTACGCCACGTGTTCGTAGGCATCGAGCACTAGTCAGTATACCTCGAAACCTGCGTGAGGAAAATGGAATTGAGTAATTATGATCTGCGACTCATTGAAATCTAACCTCAAATAAATTAATAATCAATTAAATTTTCTTTTGTCAATTAATATAAATGAAATGATTATTGATAGTGATGTAAGTGTTTCGGAAATAAATATTGTTCAGCCCGTTCAATTGATGAATTTGGATAAGTCAGATAATTTGGATCCACTTGAAAATCAATTTCCGGTTAACAAAAATACATCAGAGCGAAGATATTATAAAGGTAGATGCGGTATGCGGTGTCAGAGTGGGGGAACTATATATATAGGACATCAGCATTTCTGCCCTATCGAGGTGCTGCCCTCACCGTACTACGAAGCCGAATTCTTGTTTTCTCATTCTTCGTAAAATATGACAGTAAAGCAGTAGAAACATTTTTTGAGGTTAGAAAAGTTTGACATGTATCACTTAATCTTTTTAGATCTGAAGCTTGAGCCAGGTTTTCTGGACGTAGTCTTTTTAAAAAATTGTAAAAAAAATTTTCTCGAAAAATATAATTTTTTAATTTGAAAAAAAGAAATCATAAATAAATTTCAAGATAAACCAATGCTAAAAAATGTGTACTGGATACATTTTTTTATTGGAATAATCAAATATATACACCAAAGAAACAACTTTTTTAACATTTGAAGTTTTTGAAAATTATTGTTTCAATTTAAAATAACAATAACTGAAAAAAACAATATATTTCTGAATAAGATATTTTAGTTGAAAATATACATGGTATTTTTTTAAATTACAAAAATCTTCCGAAAAATCGAATTCTTAATTTTAAAAATTAAAAAGGAACTTTCAGATAAATTAGTGCTGCTTTATATCCTGCAAAATTTGTTTGGAAAATGCTATTATCTTCGAGGAAAATTTAGAGAATTTTTCTTCCGTTTAAGGCATACGTGTTTTTACCTAATATTTCTATACATTTTTTGTAGAATTATTTTGATTTGAAATTAAAACAATTTTTTAACACTAAATATTGAACAAAAATTTATTCGATAAAAATATTTTATTATCGTAATTTCAATAAATAAATAATATTAATTAAGAAACAATTTTATATAGGGAATTTTATTATTTGGAAATTTTCAAATTCGGTAATTTTAGAAACTGTTCGGGTATTTTTTTAGTTTTGGAATTTTATTTTTCGAGACAGAGAGAGTTTTACAGAATCGGAATTTTTTTTTATGTATTTCAGGCGTCTCTGTAAAAGTACAGAAAATTCGCTTTAATTATAATTTTGACACCTGAATCTTGTTGATGTTTTTCCATGGCGCGGGTCCAGAGAAGTGTCCTGGGGGGGTGGGGGGGGGCATCACAAAATTTTGTTTTCCTAAAGTATTTATTTTAAAAAATGTCTAGAAAATTTTGATCCTTGGGTCTTGGCGATTTTTTCCTAATGCATTTCAGTCACTGATAAACGGGGGTAAATTAAATAGGAATATCTCTCAGAAAATAAATGATTAAATTCCAGAAAAATTGAAGAGACTTTTTTTCCCTTTAGGTAATAAAAAAGAAAAACTTCCGAAAATTTAAAAACTAATTTAAAAACTAATTATATACTCTTTTAAGATGCCAATAAAATTTACAAAACACTAATTGTAAAATTTTCAAATTTTTCAGCCTTTAGTTTAGCAACTGAAATTTTAACGTTAAAGTTCACCTCATTTTCAGCATACAGGCTTATTGTTTGAATTTTCGTTATAAGTTATAGGTTAGGCCAAAAATAACTTATTCTGGGTTTCGAAATTGCTACAACGTGAAAAGGTAAAAAGGTTAAATTCAATGTATTCAGCTGCTTTCATATTGAAGAATGCGAATTTATTTGGCTTTAAACATAAATTAATTAAAACTCATTTATTTTTTCACAATTGTAATTTCTAACTTTTAAAATTGAATGATTGTAGGTCAAACCTGAAAAAGTAGAATTATTTCAAATTGGAAGTGGTTCTATTATATACATATATTAAACCATTAAAACCTCTGACCTGTTTTTAGGGTTTTCAAAACTCATTTAAAAGTTTTTTTAAACACTTTTTGGTTATAATTGCTTAATAAAAGAATCAGTGCTATCCCGTGTAGAGATTTAAATGGGGAACTAGTGTGGTCCCCGACTATTCAACCTCACTTAAAGTCGGGGGCTAGTCGGGTCATCTGACTAGCCCCTGACCAGTAGCGTCACGGTAGATTAGTCGGGGGCTAGTTAGGTGACCCGACTTATCCTAGTCGGGGCCTGATCGGGTGCTAGTAGGGGTCATATGATAGTAAAACCGCGTGGAATTTTAACCAAACTCCCCAAAATTTGTGGAACATTCCCTAAATTTTTTCAAAATACTTATTATTTACGGAATTCTCCATAAACCGCAAGACCCACATGAAGGTGGTAGCGAAATCTGAACTGTATGGTGCTCTTCACTGATTAATCGAAAACTTTTTCTCTTTCCAATTTCAACTACATGAAGGATTAGACTTTATTTACATATCACAAACCTTTCAGATCAATTTAAAAATAAGTATCTGTACAAATTTAGAGTCTTAAGACTTACGGCAGACTTTTCACCTACATCTATATGTATTTTTTCCAAAATGGATTTTCTTAAAATTGCATACAAAGGTATTTATAAATATTACTAGAAATTCGCAATTTTCTAGAAAATACAAAAAAAAATAAGATTACGTCTTTTTGAAGATTTTGATCGTTGTTTTTATAAAAAGTTGAGTTTCGTAAAAAATGATTAAATTAATAATTATTTATTAAGTATATTTGAGATGAATTTAAGATTATTAAATCTTTTTTTCAAAAAAAAACGGTGTAAAATTATTGTTAAATATATTCTTAGTGTTTTAGAATTAAAAAATCATTACGCTTTTTTAGATATTACCTCATTTGATAAAACCTCGCCGAAAACTAAAACATACGAATAACCCGACCAGAGCCCCACTAGCTCCCTACCAGAGCCTGAAGATTACCGGTACGGAAATTAGTGAACAAAAATGACGGACTAGCCCTTGAGCAACCACCGACTAGGCCCCGACTGAAATTTTGACAACAAAAAGCCCAACTAGTCCCCTATTAGTCCCCGACTGGGTACTCTGTCAAAATTAATAGCCCGACTAGCCCCCGATTAGTGCCCGACTTGTAATAGGGCAAAATGGGGTTATTTCCCCACGGGATTTAGTCTAAAGAGCAGCAATTCCAAAAATATATAAAGTCTTAATAGTTAAGACATTTTAAATTTGTAGTCTTCAGTATATTAAAGAAATCGAAATATAAAGGTTTTTAAATATGTAAGAATTAATGAGTTGAAATTTTTGGATAATTTCAGATTGATACATTTCAAATTATTCAGTTAGAAAATAGGACTATTAAAAATTAGAAGTGCCTGAAAGAACTCGACAAATGTTTAGCTTAAAATGCTATTAAGGAGGGTGCTTTTTCAAGTTTTATCAATTTATTTTTTTGATAATTTGGCACCCCACGAATTATTATTTTTTTAAAAACAAAATAACGCCTGATTTTTGTCAACTTTTACAAATATATATTAATAATATTTAAAATAAATAATAATATATATATATATTATTTAACCTATATATATTCATTTTAATCCCCGAAAGGTTAAAAAAAAACTCTTCGAAACGCTTTCATTGCAACAATTTTATTAAAGAAAAATAAAAATATTTTTATTTTTACATACATTTCTTAAAATAAAAGAATTATGAACGAGATTTGTAGAAAATCTCCTAAATAATAAAATGATTGTCCCGGAAGTTAGAAGCAAAAACTCATTATTAAAAAAAAAAGTTTTTCTAAATTGAGCCAGACTCGCGACCAGGAAAAATCTGGGAAAAAGTGCATTTAAAACTTGAACGTAGTAAAAAATTGAAAATAGTTACACAAGTGTAAGCATTTGATTGAATCTTCATAAACAATGTTCAATTTAAAAATCATTTCAAATTAATAGATTCTTAAATGAACACCTTTATTTAATTTCAAAATCTTATTTAAGTATTATTTCAGTATAAAATATTCCACTTTTAACATATTCAATTTGAAATTTGAACAAAAAACAACCATTTTCAATAGTAAACAAGAAAAAAGTGAATTGTCACCATTTCAGAGTGATAAATTTAAACTTTAAATGTTACAATTGTAATTTTTCTACTCTTTTATTTGTAATTTGAAACTAAAAATATTGCATTTTGATTTTTAACGAATAGTTGAAAAATGTTTAATTCAGAAAAAAAATCGAAGAAGCTGTAGGTTTTTGAATGTTTTAAAT
The DNA here is from genome assembly GCF_010883055.1 of Belonocnema kinseyi. Lineage (NCBI taxonomy): Eukaryota > Metazoa > Arthropoda > Insecta > Hymenoptera > Cynipidae > Belonocnema > Belonocnema kinseyi. The sequence continues at coordinate 6,831,795 of NC_046664.1, read as the reverse complement.
TAAAGGAAGAAATTGAGCTATAGAATTTTGAAAGATGAAAAAATTTTTTTTAAAGATTTATAGGAAGATTTTTTATTTCGAAAATGTCCATAACTGAAAGAGAATGTATAAAAATATTCCAAAACATTTACAAAATTGGAAAAAATCTGGAAGCCTAATAAACTAATTAATTTTTTTTGTATAAAATTATTTTTTGTTTAGAAATTCATATTTTCACCGTGAAAAGTCAATTAAGATATTTTTATGAGAACATTCATCTACTTTTGTTAAGTGCAACTTTTTATTTAAAAATGATGCTCCTTTATTTAAGAATTCAACATTTTTTAAAAAGATGTGGTTGAAACAGTTTCTTGAGAAATAATTTTTTTTTGTGAAGATTTATATTGTTAGTTGAAAATTCATCTCTTTGGTTGAAAGCTTTGAATATTTTGTTAAAAATTAATATTTATAAATTAAAATGCCACCAGTTTAAAAACTTAAACTACAGTGTTAAAATTTGTTTTATTGAAGGCTTTTGTCGTCGGTTGAAAATTCAAATCTTACGTGGAAAAGTTTTTTTGTTTAAAATTTATTTAACTGTAAATGAAACGTTTCAATTTTTTAAAGATTGATATTTTCTAGATAAAAAATCTCCTGTTTTGGTAAAATAATAATTTTCTTGTGTTACCATTCAACTTTTTTGTAATGTATCTGTTTCGTGGAAAATAAATTTTTTTGCTCGTCATAATTTTGTGTACGAAAATTCAATTTTTGTAAAAAAAATTGGTCTTTTGGCTTGAAGGTTCAACAATTTAGATATATAATAATTTCTTTCAAGTGCAAAATTTTTATTTGTGGATAATTCGTCTTCTTGGTATTAAAATTCTTTTTTTTAATTTCATCTTGTTTGATTCAAATATAAACAATGAGACTTTTTTTTTCGGGAATTTATCTTTTTAGGTTTAAAATTAAACTATTGTGTTAAAAATGTAATTATTTTGTTGAAATGCAATTATTTTATTTTAAAGCAATCTCTTGCAGTGGAAAATACTTTTTTTGTTAAAAGTAAATTAATATAAACATTTTTAATTTTTATTTCAAATACTGTTTTATTCCGTTTATAAAAGAACTTGTGTAAAAAATATCACAAGATTAAAATGCTGGTAGTTGAATATTAATGATCAAGAAAAATTTAAAATTAGTCAAAGAAAAATCATGGAATCCATTACGTAATTTAAGGATGTACACTACGTACAATCAATCTCAAAAGTTTCCTATACTTAAAATGATTTATAAAATCGGTAATTTTTATTTAATTCCAATAAACAATACCTTATTTTATTCTTCGAAGGATTCTCTAAATTTCCATTTAGGTTGTTATTATTAAAAAAAATTAATTTAGAAATCATAAAGTTATTATTGTTATAAATAATCATGGCTTAAATGTTAATTATCACCACTCAAATAGAATTGTAGAGAGTCCTTCAAAAAATAAACGGAGGCCGTGATTATTAGGATTAAATAAAAATTTTAATTTTTCCCTAAAGAGAAAGGAAAAACTTAACCCTTAAATAACTACGGTTAAATAAACAAGTTTCACCTTAATTATTCTTTTCTGAAGTGTGCTTAGAAGCCTCCACCAATATTTACAGAAATCAATAATGGATCTTTTGTTGTCGATTTTTGAAATCATTTTAAATATAGGCAACTTTTGGAATTGACTGTACCTAGTGTACATCCTTAATTATGGCCCCTTAGATTAGAACTCATAAACTCGAAGTGATGTACTTTCATTTCTTCCTCTTTAGATAGCCTGCAAGAATCTTCTGCTCCCCCTTGTTTAATTGACTTCTATCAATAAACGCAGCCACACTTCCACTATGAAGTTCCAATAAAGCAATTCTCTCATCCCTGAGACGATCCCTTATAATTTTCTCTTGCAGCTGCTCAGCCTCAAGATCCTTTTGAATTTGGGCAATCTGTTTCTCCCTCAAGATTCTCTTCTCCTCCATAAGACGTTCCAGCTCCTCTCGATACTTAATCATTCTTCTTCTTCTAGCTTCCAGTGTTGACCTCTCCATCCTCTCATCTTCAAGAATTCGCTTCATAACAGCTTCTGTAAAATCTCTATCCTTTTCCACAAAACGTCTCTTACAATCTTCATTGAAGGAGATCTGCTCTTCCAAAATAGTGACCATCTCCTCTTTCTCCTTCCGTCTCTTCGTACACAGGTTCCTCTCCCGGATTATAATCTGGTATTCAATTTCTTCCGCCACCAGATCAGCAATAATAGCCTCTCTCTCCTTCTTTCTAGACTCGAGGTCCATTATCATTCCTGCGACTAAATTTACTACCTCTTCTCTCTTTCTCATTTCTTCCTCTCGCACTTTCTTCAGGTCCAGCTTCCTCTTCTCGAATAGTTCCAAGTACTTCCTATCTTTAAGATCCTCTTCTTCACTCAATTCGATTTCCTTCCCTTTAAGAATTTCTCTTATTTCCTCCTGTATTTGATTCTCTCTCGTGATCCTTTCACCAAACTCTATCTTGGATCTCAACTTTTTTGATTCTTCTTCATCTCGAATCCTGTCAACTTCGACCATAACTCTCCTCTCCATTCGCTCCTCCATTTCGTTTCTCTTCTTTTCTTTCTCTTTCAAGAGCACCTGCCCTTCCAATTCGTTTTTATATTTCTCACACTTTTTCGATTTATCTTCCTTCGATTTTATCATCTTCTCTTTCATCTCATCTTGTATATCGAGTATTAGCATCTTTTCCACGAATTTCTCTCTTATTTCCTCAATTTCTCGATTCGCGTCCTTCTCGGCTACTTGAGCCTGGAGAATCTTCAAGGTGTACGCTTTTCGCAATTCCGCCTCGAGTTTTATGAGATCGTCGCAAGATTCCCTGTGGCGATGACGGGTTGAACTTCCGGCAAATTTCCGACCCGCCATCAGGAGGATCTTCTTTCGAGGTCGCAAGGATCCTCTTTCCGGTTGACGATGTGAAACTCTTTCGTTGGTGTCTTTGCGAATTGAAAAACGGGGTGTTCGATTTTATTCGTTTTGGAATACTTTTTTAATTTAAAGATTGGCTGAAGTTTTCTTGTGTGAGCAAATTGGTGCATGAGCGGCAGTTGGGCCTGGAACAAAAAAAAATTATGCAAACGCGGTTCACGAACTGGAAAAAAGATACGTTTTCAGAGACACGCCAATGACGTCATAGGTATTAATCACGAAGTAGATGGCTTGAGGCAAATTGAAAGAGGGTTTTGACATGTAGCGCCCTCAATGGTCATCCAGTGAAATAAGTGAAACGAGCGCGAAATTAGAAATGTGTAGTTTATGAGAACCAAAGAAGGAGCATATTTTATGCATTAGAAGAATATAATTGATATGTTCTACATAAAGTTTTATGTTTTACTATTCCCATTTTCATCGAAAACAATTTTCTTATAGTAATTTTTTTTATTTAATTTAATTTTAAATTGATGATTAATGTCTTTTATGAAAATGGAATAAATTTAAATCCAAATTTATTGGTGCTACCTTACATTTGATCTTTTTAGATGAAAATTTATTGTAGGTTAAGTTTACAGTAGATGGAGAATTTCTTTAGAAACTCAAATATTTGGTTGACATTTTATGTATTTTGTGAAAAGTTTTTGTTTCTCTGTGAGAAAAAGTAACCTTTTCAGCTGAAAATAAATTTTAGATGATTTAGTCTTCTATTTATGTCTCGATCCCCATTTAAAAGAAATGGAAGAAATTGGCAAATTTACTGTTTCGCGTCATTCTTCATTTCATGCATGAGTCGATTTTGTGCTTATGTTTTTCAGGTGTATATAATATGCAGAATGGATATAATTACTATTATATATATATATTATTCATGTCAATATTAAAATTATAAATTATTATATCAATATTAAGGACTGGTTGACCATTTATTAATGATATTAGTTCCAATTTTAACTAAACCAATTAGTTTTCTGAAAAAAAATAAATTTTGAAGAAAATACATAAATTAGAAAAATGGTGAAAATTGTTTTAAATAGAATAGTTAAATTTTTGAACAAAAAGTTAATTTTTTATTCAAAAGCCTGAAATGGATAAAAAAAAAAGACAATTTTAATAAAAATACATGAATTTTTCACAAAAGAAAATTATTTTCCACCAAGACTAATTTTGTATACAAAAAATCAATGTTTAATCATAATTAAATTTTCGACAAAAAAGATGAATTTTTTACTAAGAAAAACGAGTATTCAATAAAATATAAAAATTTTCAACTAAAAAAAATCACTTTTCAATAAAACATAGAATAGTTAAATTTGTAGTTAAAAAAATTGATTTTCAAACCAAAACAAAAAAAATTTTCTAAAAAATAGTTAAATTTTCAGAAAACAAATTTTTGCAACTAAATTTCTGAATCACGAACCAAAAAAACTAAATTTCTGACAAAGTAGTTCCACCTTCAACCTGGAAATATGAAAAAAATCGTTAAAATTCTTTGAAATCGATTGCAATTATTTAAATGAAATGAAAATTCCTTTTAAAATACTCTAGAATATATTGAAACATCCAAAATCTTTTGAAACACCTTGATATCTTTTAAGATTTCTAAAGTACTTTGGAATTTTTTAAAAAGAAACCTGCCAAAGTTGTTTAAATTCTTTGAAATTCCTTTAAATTATAAAAATAAGTTGAAAATTCCTTGACATCTTTTATAAAATCCTCAAATATTTAAAATTCTTTAAAATCTTTTGAAATCTCTTGAAATTCTTAAAGCTCTTAAAAATTTCTTGAAATCTTAAAAATACCCTGAAATATTTCAAATCCTTTAAAATCTCATACTAAATTTCCGTAATCAATTAAAAATTCATTGGAACCTTTTAAAATTCTCTCAAATTTTTCAAATCCTTCGAAATATTTTGAAATTCCTAGAACTTTTTTTTAAGATTTTCAAAGTACTTTGGAATTTTAAAAAATGATCCTTCTAATTTTGTTTTAATCCTTTGAAATTCTTTGAAATTCTTTTAAATTATAAAAAATAAATTGAAAATTCCTTGACATCTTTTAAAAAATCCTCAAATATTTAAAACTTGAAATGCGATTGCGAAAATATTACAAAAATTTAATTATAGGATCTAAAGCTATATTTTGTTGTGAGCAAATTTTAATAAATATTTTGTTTATTTACTATGTTTTCATTAGCATTTCAATCCTGAAACTCATTTCACAGTTTCATTTAACATTTAGATTTTAATTGTTTCCTTGCTTTGTTGTTGAATTTTTTCCTGTTTATACGCTCATAATTTGTAAATATTAGAAATATTGTATATGGGGTATTATTCCTCAACTGCCCTAACTCAAAAAGTCATGTTTTTCGATTGTCTCTAAATTCTGGGAATATGTTCGCCTACCCAACAGTAGTTAATCCACAATCTTATACACCAGGATTACTAACCCTCCACAAGTGAGGAGGGGTTGAATTTTCAACCCCAATGCCTGCAGGGGTAGTTTCAAACGCCTGTAACTTCCTTTCTAATTGCGCGATTTAAAATTTTTATGAGGGTTTTGGAAAG
>NC_046664.1:6804965-6826132 GCF_010883055.1 Belonocnema kinseyi | reverse complement strand
CCCTGCAGGCATTGGGGTTGAAAATTCAACCCCCCCCCCCTAACTTGGGGAGGGTTGGTAATCCTGGTCTATAAGTTTGTGGATTAACTACTGTTGGGTAGGTCATCAATAATTTTTTTCACGCACTCAAGCGAATTATGAAAAAAATTACAAAAATTTCATTTCAAAAAGTTGTATCTCCAATTCTTTAGAGTAAGTTGAAAATTTCTCCAAACTGCCAAAACAACGTTAATTTTTAGAAAAACTGAAAAGTATATTTTATGAAAAAGGCCAACTTTAATTTTCCCCCTGAGATTTTTTAGATTAATAGTAATATGAAGGAGATCCTGTGAATTTCCTTCTCGCTGAACTAAGTAGGAAAATTAAAAAATTTTAAATTTCTGAAACTTGATAATCAGAATTTTGTAAAGGCCACAGTTTCATATTTCATTTACAGTTCATCCACCTCTTCTGCAAATCACCTTTATATTGTAACAATTTTAAAAGAAAAAAATACTTTTCAAAAGCATGGTATAGTGAAAATAGAAGTAAAATATATTTTTAACCAAGAAGAAGCTATTCTCGAAATATTTATACGTGAAAAATTACATGAAAACATTTAAATTAAATTAACAATTAAATTAAAGAATGACTATAAAAAAATTGTTTTCAATAAAAATTGGGATAGTTAGATTTTCACTTATAAAAATGAATTTTCGGTTAAGAAAATAAATTTTCATATAAAAACTTATTTTCTGCCGAAGAGATTAATTTTTTGCATCGAGAAACAAAGATTTTTCACAAAATACATGAAATGTCAAACAAATATTTGAATTTCTAGAGAAATTCTCCATCTACCATAAACATAACCTACATGTCCATCGAAAAAGATCAAATTTAAGGTAGAATATATAAATATCGATTTAAAGTTGTTCAATTTTCATAAAGCACATTGAGTTTCAATTTAAAATTGAATGAAATTTAAAAATTACTATAAAAAAAATGTTTTCAATAAAAATTAGAATAGTAAGATTTTACTTTTTAAAAATGAATTTTTGGTTAAGAAAATGAATTTTCATGTAAAATTTATTTTCCGCCGAAAAGGTTACTTTTTCTCAACGAGAAACAAAAACTTTTTACAAAATACATGAAATGTCAACCAAATATTTGAATTTCTAAAGAAATTCTCCATCTACTGTAAACTTGACCTACAATAAATTTTCATCGAAAAAGATCAAATGTAAGGTAGACCCAATAAATTTGGATTTAAAGTTGTTCAATTTTCATAAAGGATATTAATTATCAATTTAAAATCAAATTAAATTAAAAAATTACTATAAAAAAATTGTTTTCGATGAAAATGGGAATAGTAAAACATAAAACTTTATGTAGAACATATCAATTATATTTTCCTAATGAATAAAATATGTTCCCTCTTTTGTTCTCATAAACTACACATTTCGAATTTCGCGCTCGTTTCACTTACTTCATTGGATGACCATCGAGGGCGCTAAGTGTCAAAACCTTCTTTCAATTTGCCTTAAACTCCCTTTGGCAGATCCACCCTGTGCTACTGCGCTTGCGTTAGGGCTGAGCACTGGTTGGCCACACCTGGCGCGCGATTCAAAATTACATTGAAAAACAATTCTTGTAATTTAAGTAAATAATTAATAAAATATACACAAGAATGTATACAAATTGTGTAACTTTCGATTTCTGACAAGAAAAGAATTTATAACACATAGATTTAATAAATAACAGTTTATTTTTATTGAATTTCAAAGACTGACTTATACTTCACAAAACATTTTTTAATAGACAAATTTTTTGAAATACCATCTAATATTTGCGCATTTTAAAGTATAGAAGTTAATTTCAGAATATAGTAATAATAATAGTAATATTTGAATTATTCTAAAAAAATGTTCGGCTCAGAACAATGTTCTTCTCGATTGAGACGTGGCAAGACGACGTTTAAAGTAAAAAAAAAAGGAAACATAACTAGAATGCAGTATAATATATGTGTTATAATTTTTTTTGCCTAAAATCATAAGTTACACAATTTGTATATATTCTTGTACATATTTTAATAATGATTCGCTTGAATTACAAGAATTATTTTTTAAAGTAATTTTGAATCTCGCGCCAAATGCGGCCTACCAGTGCGCAGCCCTAACGCAAGCGCAAGATCCTCTAGATAGAGTTCAGCCACAACTTCCCACTGTTTTGATTGGCTACCATTAAACCGAAACCAGAAGCGATGAAAAACTCGCGATTTTTAAACCAAATTTTCCAATAAATTAAAAGTTTTAAAGTATAAACAGAGGAAGAAGATAAAATTATATATAAATATGCCAAAACTTTATGAAATATATGAAAATATAAATATAAAAAAACTATTCCATTTGGTGTTTAAAAGTTACTTTTTTAGTTTAAAACTCAGATATTTTTATTAAAGTACGTCTTCTTTAGAAAAAAATTAATCTTGTTTGGAAAATATAACTATTTTGTTAAAATTTTGTTTTCTGGGTTGAAAAATAATGTTTTCAACTCAAAATTTTAATGAAAGGTTCGCCAAAATTCGTAGTTTTGTGGAACCCAAAATATATCTTTTTTATCATTCTTTTATTTTGTTAAATAGACCTTCTTGGTTAAAATATTTTGTTGAAAACTCGTTCTTTGATTGACTGAAAAGTAATTTTGTAAAATGTTAATTCAATCATTAGAAATTTAGTTAAAAAGTGATCTTTGATAGTTGAAAGTTCAATTATTTGGTTAAAAATTAACTTCTTTGTCCAATGTTAATTTTTTTGGTAAAATATTAAGGTACGTATTTAAATTCATTTTTTGGTTGAAAGTTACATGATTTTAATAAAAATGTATTTCTTTCGTTGAAAATTGATTAAATTTGTTCAAAACTTGTCCTGTTTTGTTTAAAAACATTTTTCTAACTAAATGTTTTACTATTTTATGTTTAATTTAGAATTTACATTTTGAACATTAAACTATTTTGTAGAAACCTCATACACGTATTTAGTGGAAAATGTCTCTTTTCTAGTGAAACATTAATATTCTTGATTAAAATTTTATTTCTTTGGTTGAAAATTCAACTATTTTCTGGGAAAATCATTTTTTGGATAAAAATAATTTTTTTGTTTGTTAAAAACTTAACTAATTTGTTTGAAATTTTTTGATTGAAAATAATCCCCATAACTAAAAATTAACATGTTATTGTTATTTAGTTAACAATTCGCGTATTTTGTAGAAAATTAATGTTTATGGTTGAAACTTAATCTTTTGCTTGAAAATTCGTCTTTTTCTGGTCGTTAAAAATTTATTTCTATAACTAAAAATTTATTTTGTTAAAAATTTATCTTTTAGAAAAGAAAATCTTCTTTGTTAAAAATTTATCTTTTTGGTTAAAACTTCACGCATTTTCTTAGAGACTTGTCTATTTTGGTGAAAACTTTCTGTTTTTGGTCAAAATTTTAACCAAATTGTTACAAATTCATTTGTTTTTAAACAAAATTTAAAAGTTCAGTTCAAATTCTTTTTTTTTCTTGAAGATTTATGAGAAAAATTTTTTTAATCTATAATTTCAAATTGAAAATTCGTCTTTCTTGGTAAAAAAAAAAAATCTTGTTGGTTGAACATTTAACTCTTTTATTAAAAATTCTTGTTCCTAGCGTCTTTTGCGCAAAATCGTTGAAATACAAGTTTTCCAAATGGCATTATTTTTAATTAAAAGCATTTCAAATTGTACACTATTAGATGAAATTTCAAAAATTGGACAATTTTATTAGAAAAAATTTGAAATTGTATAATTTCTAATTTAAAGCTTATAAAATCATATAATTTTATTTTAAATATAAGAATCGCGAATTTCAATGATTTAAGATTATAAGAAAATGTCGAAAACATGAGAAGTTAAAAACTTTAAAAATGAAATATTTTCAGATTGAAATTTTGAAAATTCGAAATAACTTTCTTTTGAAGGTTATCCTATTAGTTATAAATTTTATTATCTGATCAAAAGTTTAATAAGTTTCGTGATAAAAAGTTAACTAGAGTCTTTTTTTAAGGAAAACTTAACTATTTTTTGAAAGCTTTTTTGTTTAATTCATCTGTTTCACTACAAAATTTAATCTTTTTTGGATAAAAATGCAACTATTTAGTAGCGAATTCAACTATTTCTTAAAAATCTATCCTTTTTGATTAAAAAAATCGTCTTTTTGAGTAAAAAATTTAATTTTTGTTATAGAAAGTTATCTTTTTGATAAAAAAATTCAATTTTTGATCTTACAGAGTCAACGGGAAATTTTTTGGATGAAAACTCAAAATTTTTTCAAATTCAAAATTCTTCTGCTTTAAGAGAAATTTATTTATTTTTTTTTTTATAAAAATGCAACTATTTGGTAGAGAATTCAACTATTTCTTAAAAATTCATTCATTTTGGTAGAAAAAATCGTCTTTTTGGATTAAAAATTAATTTTTTTCGTAGACACTTATGTTTTTGTTAAAAACAATCGATTTTTGATCTTACAGTCAACTGGAGATTTTTTTGGATGAAAACTCAACTTTTTTTGTAATTAAACATTCTTCTGCTTTAAAAGAAATTTCATCCTTTTTTTATAAAAATGCAGCTATTTGGCAGAGATTTCAACAATTTTCGTAAAAAGTGATCTTTTTTGGTAAAAAACTCGTCTTTTTGGATTAAAATTTTTTTTTTAGAAACTTTTTTTGTTGTTAAAAAATTCATATTTTGTACTTGAAAAGTAACTGTAATCTTTTTTGAATGAAAATTGAACTTTTTTTTTTATCTTTTTGATTTAAAACTTCAACTATCAGAGAAGAAATTTCATTTTTTTTAAAATGAAATAACAACTTTTTGGTTAAAAATCATTCTTCTTTGCTTGAATACTCAACTAATTTGTTTGAAGGATTTGGTTAAATCACTTTGTGCAGAAATAACTTGTTTCGTTAAAAATTTATAATCTTTTTTTAATTAAAAATTGAACTACTAAGGTACAGATAAAACTACATTATTAAAAATTAATTTTTTGATTGAAGGCTTATGTCTGGTTTAAAATATAATTGTTTAGTGGAAAATACTTTTTTTTTTGTTCAAAATTAATTTTTTAACAGAAAATGCAACTTTTCCATTTGTTAAGATTAATATTTTTAGTCGAAAATTCGACTTTTTTTTATGAAAAAAATTGTTTGTAGTTTGAAATTTTATTTTTTTTTGATAAAAACGCATCAGTTTCTTAGAAAATTAATGTTTTGCTGAAAATTCATACTTCTTGTTAGAAAATTAAACTTTTGTGAAGAAAATTTGTCTTCTGGTTTGAACGTTCAATCATTTAGATAAAATTTTGTTTATTTTTTAGTGAAAAATCTTTATTTGTTTAAAACTCGTATTTTTTATTTAAAAACTCTTTTTTGTTGTTGTATAAATTTCATTCATTTTTAAATAAAATATCAACTATGAGACTTTTTCATTGGGAATCTGTCTTTTTAGATTGAATATTCAACTTTTATGTCAGGAGTTCAATTATTTTGTTGAAAATTCCGGAACAAACCATCTTTTATAATAGAAAATACTTTTTTAAATAAATTAATAAATTAAAATTTTTTTAATTTTTGCATATTTTTCGAAATTTTGTCTCTTTTAATTTTAAATTCACTTGCTGGATAAAAATACAACGGTTTCGTTGAAAATTCAACAATTTTATTTAAAAAGTCATAGTTTTTGGTTGAAGATGCTGATGCTTTGTTAAAAATTGAACTGTTTTGTATAAAATTTACTTTTTGTTTAAACTTCCTGATGAAAACTCCACTATTTTTTGGAAATTTTGATTTTATTTTTATTAAAAACTTAATCTGTTTTAAGAGAAATTTCATCTTTCATGGCTAAAAATGTGCAACAATTTGATTGAAAATTCAACTTTAAACAGAAAATTTGTTGTTTTTTTTATTAAAAATTACTCTGTTTTAGTAAAAATTTCATGTTTCATGGATGAAAATTCAACTATTTCGTAGAGAATTAAACTATTTTGTTAAAAGTTCATCCTTTTAAATTGAAAAAATTCGTCTTTTTGGATTAAAAAATTCTTTTCTTAGAAACTTTTTTTGTTAAAAAATTCCTACTTCAAACTAAAAAGTCAACTGTAACCTTTTTTGAATGAAAATTCAACAATTCCAAAATTTTTTAAAATAAAATCTTCTGCTTTGAGAAAAATGGTATCTGTTTCGGAAAAAACTCAACTTTTTGGTAGAGAATTTAATTAAATTAAAATGTTAACTGTTTATTGGAAAAGCCTATTTTATGATTGATCTTTTTCAGTTAAAGATTCTCCTATTTGAGTAAAAAAAAATGATTTTCCGGGTTTGACATTTCATTCTGTCTTGTAAAATAGCATCAGTTTTGTGGAAAATTAATTTTTTCTTTTAGAAATCATATTTTTTTTTGAAAAATCAATTTTCATAGAGAAAATTCGTCTTTCGTCTTAAAGGCACAACAATTTTGATAAAATTTCTTTCTTTCTTTAGCGAGAAAATCTTTATTTGTTGAAAATTTTTTTTTTTTTGGATTTCAAATAATTCTTTTTTTTTAAAGAAATTTCATTTTTATGATTAAAATATAAACTAATATACTTTTTTCTTACAAAGTTATCTTTTTATTGTAAAATTTCAAGTATTTTCTGAAAATCCATCTTTTATGGTACAAGAATTTTTTTGTTATAATAAAATAATTTATTTGAAAGTAACAAAACAGTATTTCAGATAGAAATTACAAATTTTGATATTTATTAATTTATTTTAAACAAAAAAATGTATTTTCCACTACAAGAGATGGCTTTTGAACACAATAATTGCATTTTTAACAAAATAATTCAATTTTTAACATGATAGTTGATTTTCAACTTAAAAAGATAAATTCCCGAAGAAAAAAGTATCATTGTTTATATTTCAATCAAAAAAAAAGATGAAATTAAAAAAAAAATTTAATCAACGAGACGAATTAACCACAAATGAAGATTTTTCCCTCGAAATAAATATATATCTAAATTGTTAAACCTTCAAGCCAAAAGACAATTGTTCTCTACAAAAATTTAATTTTCGTACAAAAAATATGACTTCAGTAAAAATTTTATTTTCCGTGAAACGGATGCATTACAAAAAATCAAATTTTAACCCACGAAAATGATTATTTTACCAAAAAAAAACGAGAATTTTCCACTAAAAAAGATCAAATTTAAAAAAATGGAAACGTTACATTTTCAGTTAAATAAATTTTAAACAAAAAAGGTTTCCCCACTTAAAATTTAAATTTTCAGCCGACGACGTAAGCCTTCAATAAAACAATATTTTAACACAAAAAATAACGAAAAATATTATTAATAAGAGAATGACTTAACCCAATCTTTAATCAAAATAATTGAATTCTCAAGAAAAGAAAAATCATTTTTGAACAAAGTGTCATTTTAAGAAAAAATAGATGAATTTTCTCGTAAAAAAGATTTCAGTTCACTTTTCACGATGAAAATACGATTTTTTAAACAAGAAATAAGTTTTCGACGAAAAAAAATTGAATTTTCAATCCAAAAAGACGGATTTTTAACAAAAAATTGTGCCTTTTTTTACAAAATTGTTAAATTTTCTGGTAAATAGTTTCATGTTTATCTAAAAAAGATGAAATTTCTCTCAAAGCAGATGAATTTTTATTTTTTTAATAAGAAATTTTAAACAAAAAGTAAATGTTCTAGGAAATAGTTTAATTTTCCACAAAACAGCAGCATTTGCACCAAAATAATAAGACTTTTAAACAAAATTGTTGAACTTTCAAGCAAAAAATCGCATTTTTATTCAAGAAAAATGTACTTTCTGCTAAAGCAGGTAAATTTAAAAATTGAAAACACAAACCTCCAAACAAGATTTGAATATCCAAACGAACATTAACTTTTTGTTTAAAATTCATATATCGTAGCTGGTAATTCAACTGAAATCTTTTTGGAAAAAAACTATTTTTTCTGAAAATTTGTCTTTTGGATTTAAAAATTAAACTTTTTTCAGTAGAAGCATTTTGTCTCACTTAGATAAAAATGCACCTGTTTTGTTAAAAAATTCACCTGTTTTAGTAGAATTTTTATTTTACTTGGGCAAAAAGGGAAACGGTTTGGTTGAAAATATAAAAATCTGGTTAAAAAGTAATAACTTTTGGTTGAAAAAGTTCGTCTTTTTGTATCGAAAATTTTGTTCTTTTTTTAGAAACATAATTTTGGTTGAAAATCCACATTTTGATCTTGAAACATTAACTGGAATCTTTTGCGGGTGAGAATTCAACATCTTTTTTTGCAAATAAGTTTTCCGTTTTAAAAAAAAATTCATCTGTTTTGAAAGAAATTTAATTTTTTTTTATATAAAAAGATAACTATTTGGTAGAGAATTAAATAATTTGGTCTCAAAGAAAACGTATTCTTATTTGGAAAGACTTTACAAAATTTGACAAAAATTTGCGAAAAATTTTAGTCGGATTAAAAAATATTTAAGTTCCCAAAAATCTTAAGAATTTATTTTATTCTCATGAAGCCTTTTCGAATCTTAAAACAAAATTTTAATTTCATTTTAAAATTTTGAAACCCCTATATTTTGTTAAATATTTTTTAAATCTTTTCAAATTTAAAGTTATTTTCGAAATTCATTGAAAACTTCTGAATATTTTTTTTAATGATTCGAATTAAAAAAAATATTTTTTCTCTAAACAAATTTTCTAACATAAAATTTTTTCTTTTCTTCTGCTTCTTTTTTCTTAATTTCGCAATTTTGCAGAATTGAAAATTTTGGCTTTAAAATCTTTTCCTTTTTCCGAAATTTCATCAAATAATTAGGAATATTTTGAAATATTTTTTAAATTTTGAACGTATTATTAATATAGTTTTACATCAAAATCTTCCGAAATATATATTTTTTTCAAAATTGCTTTTAATCTATGTAAATCTTCTAAATATCTTTGAAAAATAATTTAAAGTTTTTCCTGCAATTTATTAAAAGCGTGAAAGCAAATTAGAAATATTTAAAGTTTAAATGTAATCTTTTAAAATAAAACTTAAATAATTAAAAAATTCCCCAGACATTAAAAAAAAATTTTCCAAGAAATCTCAAGAAATTTTTTTAGTCGGTTTAAACATTTAAAAATCTTTAAAATCTTCTACATTTTTTGTTTAAAGTCAATATGGAATCTATAGTTGGTCTTCAATTTGTTGAAAAATTTTTAGAATTAAAATTATTTTTGTGTCTTTTTAAAGTTTCTAAATATCTGTTGGGCACATTCAATTTTTTTAAATTTCGCCATTTTGCAGAATCAAAAATTTTGGCTTAAAAATATTGTACATTTTTCCGAAATTTGAACAAATTATTTAGAATATTGAACAAATATTTAAAAAAAAATTACAAACATTTTTTATTAAATGATTTTTTCAGCAATAATAAAAATTAATCAATGAACAAAAAATACCTCTAAAAACCTGCTCTTTTTTATAATAATTAAACAATAGGTGGTTTTTTTCTTGCATGTAGATTATCGAAATTTTTTATTTTAAATTGACTGCAGATCTTTATGATTTTTTAAAACTATAATTATTAAAATTATTTTACTTTATTATTAAGTAAGAATTCCAGTCTCTTTGAGGAGAGTGCTTTGAGCCCTTTTTCTTAAAAACCATTAATTTTTTTCTGCATTCGCTTCGGAGTCAAAGAATTTTTTTATTTTGAAACCCAGTCCCATAATTTTAATTCTTTTAGTGGTAAAATTTTACCATACATTGTTTTGTTTTTAAACAAATTTTTAACGGTTCCGCTAAGTTTATTTAAGATTAAAAGTGAATTTTCTCAATTTTAGATTCGTATTAATGCAAATTTAAGAGTTTAAAAATTATTTCAATCCAAGATAATATTTTTTATTTATTAAGGAATTAGTCCCGAGACATGGAAATTTTTCATTTTATTTCATACAATTATTTATTTCAGGCTCATTTAATTTATTAATTTTTGGGTCATTAATTTAAATAAAATTACGAATTTTTATATTCAAAACGCGACAAAATCTTCCAATATTTTTTTTTAATTTGTCATATTTTGAAATTATTGTTTAATAATAGGACGAAGTCAAAGTGCTAAAATTAAGCGAATCCTTTGAGTTTAGAAATTTGTGGGTTGACATCTGAAGAAAGAAAAAAAAATGGTTAATTTTTCTGTTTTTCTTTTTAATTTAACAGCTTAAAATTTTACAAATTTAATACAATTTTCCTATTGTATAAAAAATTAGGTCGAATTTTTTTAATGCACACACTTTGCTAGCGAACAAAAATAAAAAATCGAAAAAAAAAACTTTCCGTCAATTTGGTAGCGTTTTTAAAATTTAAAGTTTTAATTGCAGCTACTTATTTTCCGATTTGTCCAAATCAATCCCCCCATAAAAAAATATTTACATCAGTTGTTGTATGGACCAAAAAAAGAATTAAAAATCAAGAATTTATAATAATAACAAAATAAAATTTATTACAGTATTTTTTAAATAAAAGGAACCCCATTTAAGGATAGCGACTGCAAAAATATAGAATTTTAATAGCAACCGGTTATTTTACGAATTGTAAAAATAAATCCCCCAATCAAAAAAAAAATACATCAGTTGTTGCATGAACCAAAAAAAGAGTTAAGAATCCAGAATTTAAAATAAAAATAAAATTTATTAAAATATTTTTGTAGTAAAGGGAATCCTATATAAGAGTAGCGTTTTCAAAAAATTTAAATTTTAATAGCCACCAGTTATTTTCCGATTTGTCCAAATAACTCCCCCATAAAAAAATATTTACATCAGTTGTTGTATGGACCAAAAAAAGAATTAAAAATCAAGAATTTATAATAATAACAAAATAAGATATATTACAGTATTTTTTAAATAAAAGTAATCCTACTTAAGGATAGCGTCCGCAAAATTTAGAATTTTAATAGCAACCGTTATTTTCCGAATTGTAAAAATAAATCCCCCAATAAAAAAAAATAAATAAAAATACATCAGAGTTGTTGCATGAACCAAAAAAAGAGCTAAGAATCCAGAATTTAAAATAAAAATAAAATAAAATTTATTATAATATTTTTGTAGTAAAAGGAACCCTATTTAAGTGTAGCGTTTTCAAAATTTAAAATTTTAATAGCCACCAGTTATTTTTCGATTTTCCAAATAAATCCCCCCATAAAAAAATATTTACATCAGTTGTTGTATGGACCAAAAAAAGAATTAAAAATCAAGAATTTATAATAACAAAATAAAATTTATTACAGTATTTTTAAAATAAAAGGAACCCCATTTAAGGATAGCGACTGCAAAATTTTAGAATTTTAATAGCAACCGGTTATTTTCCGAATTGTACAAATAAATCCCCCAGTAAAAAAAATAATAAATAAAATAAAAATACATCAGTTTTTGCATGAACCAAAAAAGGTTTAAAATCCAGAATTTAAAATAAAAATAAAATAAAACGTTTTGCAATATTTTTTTAGTAAAAGGAACCCCATTTAAGAGTAGCATTTGTGAAATTGAACATTCTAATAGCGACCGATTATTTTCCGATTTGTAAAAATAAATCCCTGCTTCCAAAAAAAATTTACATGAATTGTTGTATGAACCAAAAAATGAGTTAAAGATCCAGAATTTAAAATATAAATAAAATGAAGCAAACAAAATTTATTACAGTATTTAAAGAAATAAAAGGAACCCCATTTTACGATAGCATCTGCAACATTAAAAATTTTAATAGCAACCGGTTATTTTCCGATTTGTGAAAATAATCCCCTAATCAGAAAAGAATTACATGAGTGGTTGCATGAACCAAAAAAAAAAAATAGTTAAAAATCCAGAATTTAAAATAAAAATAAAATAAGACTTACGACAGTATTTTTTAAAATAAATGGAACTCCATTTAAGGGTAGCGTTTGCGAAATTGAACTTTCTAATAGCGACCGGTTACTTTGGATTTGTGAAAATAAATCTCCTATAAAAAAATTACATCAGTGCTTGCATGAACCAAAAAAAGTTAAATATCCAGAATTTAAAATAAAAATAAAATAACACTTTTTACAGTATTTTTTTAAACAAAAGGAACCCCATTTAAGGCTAACGTTTGCAACATTTAAAATTTTAGTAGTAGGCGGTTATTTTATGACATGTAACAATACCCCCCCCCCCCCCCCCCCGATATAAAAAAATTCACATCATTTGTTGTATAATCCAAAAAAAAAAAGAGTTAAAAATCCCGAATTTAAAAAAAGATTAAAATAAAATTTATCACAGTATTTTTTTAAATAAAAAGAACCCCGTTTAAGGTTAGCGTTTGTAAAACTTACATTTTTATTAGCAACCGGTTATTCTCCGATTTATAAAAATAAATCCCTCCCACCCAAAATAAATTTACATCAATTTCTGTATGAACCAAAAAAGAAGTTAAAAATCCCATTTTAAATATCAGAAACTTACACTTCAAAATCCGCAATCAGTGATATGTATTCCGAATACGAAGCACAAACACTTTTATAAGAAACACACACAAATTCCACTTTTTTTTCAATTATCCCAACAAAGTTTAACGATCTAGAACAAAACATTCCGAACTGGTCTGACCTAAAAATTTTCTCGTTTCTGCGCTTATGGTTCATAAATGCGTTTTGAATTAAGAAAAAAACACTTCACTAAAGTTTTAGTAGATCCAGGATGAGCCAATTTCACTTCAAATTTCTCACACGAACTCACTTTTTCGCGCGCGAGACACTGATTCATGAGAAGCGTGCCAACATAGAGGGCGCTATACAATATTAACGAATCATACCAAACTCCGTGTGTGGCTCTTTGAAAGAAACTAACCGGCATTCTGCGTCACGGCACACGCGATGCAACGATTTGCCTTTATTTGCAATTGGCTCTTTAAACCTCCCTCCAATTCGAGCGGATGGGCCCACCAGAAACACCACCCCGGGCCCGCTGGGCCGATCCACAATAGACAGGAGACCGGAGATACGCAACCGAGGTTCCAGGTGTCCCGCGCAAAAGTATTTGTCTCAGGCAGACCGGCTTCCACAAATTAACAGATAAATATTGTGGGGACCGCACAGTGGGGCAACGCAGCGTACGCAATCTTGGGAACTTTTCAAACTGCGCTTGCGTCGCGCCGACAACCCGATTAGTTACTGTTAGTGCGCTAATTTTGAATTATATTATTATTCAGATTTAATATTTAAAGGAAAAAATGATTGAAAAATGCATTGAAAGTAATTTCTTAATCCTAGATTAAAATTTTGGAGTAACTTAAGAAAAAATAATGTGTATTTCATGTAAAAAACTTAATTAATTTTTGACCTTAGAAAAAAAAAGATTTTTTTCTTTAATTTTACATTTCGAATGTTTCAAAAGGTTAATAAGAAGTTTTAGTTTCAAGAAAAAAATATTATTTTTAATATTATAAATGTGATTTGATTATTTTCTACACAATATTATATATTTTATAATAGTCATACAATAATTAATTAGTAATTGTAATTCAGGTCCTCAAGTTATTTAAAAAATGTATGATATAACATTTTTCAGCGCAAGTAATTAATTATTCCTAATTCATTTTTGGTAATTCTAGTGATTTTATTTGAAGTAATCTTGTCGGAAATAAACAAAAATTTAATTTTAAAAGTCGACAGAGAGGAGATTTATAATTGGGACAAACAAAAATGAATAGTTTCTCTGAACTCAGAGTTCATAACCTCTTTCTTATTAAAATCGAATTTCTTGTATCTGCCATTCCAAAATCTTATTTTAGGATCACGAAAATTCTAATTGAATATTTCTTAATAATATTTATTATAGCTATTAAATCTGAATATTTATATAATTTTAAATCAGCGTTCTGTCAGTGACCAATCGGGTTGTTTGTGCGACGCAAGCGCAGTTTGAAAAGTTTCCAAGATTGGGGTTACTGGGGCAAAGTGACGAGAAAATTTTGAAAATACAATTCACCGAGGCTGGTTTTAAAAATTCTAACCGCTGCGTGGGCAGATTCTTAACCCGAGCTGAGCGCGAGGCTCGCTTCGATCGCAAATTTGAGCGCGCCTAGGTCGCGCGACTGTTGGTTCTCGCGCTTCGCGCTCGGTTTTTCTATTTACCCTACATTTGTGCGCAATCCTTTCAAAATTAAAGATCAAAACATCCACAACTTTCATTTGGTGATAGTGAATTCTCTTTTGTTAAAGCTCCTTCGGATTTAAGGACCACATTCTCAACACGTGTGAAAAACTGTTGTCTTTTAATTTTAGTTCGTACCTTGTGTTATTTTTTTTAAATTAAATCTTTTTATTTTGAATTTTATTTTTCATGATTAACAAAAAAACTACGTGTCTTTTTAAAATTTATTCATGACAAATTTGAATGCGTTTTTGGTATTTTTTCCAAACTCCAAACAATGACAAAATATTGCATTTCAATAAGAAAATACGATTATTTTTTACATTTTTAGAGTAAATTATTGTTTAAATAATTTAAATTCGTTTAAACAACTAAAAATTGTTTAAAAATTCATGAGAAATGTCCTTAAAAATATCTCTAAAAAGTTTGGTACGTTTCGATGGAACCCTGGAACGTCAGTTCAATTTTTCGAAAATTCAAAATTTCAATCAATAAATAAACATTCTTGTAACATAACCTAATAGTTTATTATAAATTAATAAATTATTATTAACAATCGTATTGTTATAAAAAATGGCAGGTGATTTTTTAGCGGATTTGGATATTTCTTAAGCGATTTTCGTTTTTTATTTAATTTAAAGTAGCATAAAACATGAAGACCAAACGAAACATATTTTTCATTGTTATGTAAACATTTTATAAACAAATGCGCAGTTCAGACAATTTTTGAGTCTTTCAGTTACTTTTCTTTTATACATACTTTGTCTTTCTAGTGCACAGTTACTTACATTTATTTGTTTTTGCGCATTTATTTATAATATTTGTTTATAATAATAACATTTCTTATCAAATGAAAATATAATTTAGAAAAGTATCATTAGCACGACCAACAAAGTAAGTTTACAAAAAAAGTAACTAATACTCTTAAAAATCGCTCGAACTGTGCATTTGTTTATAACAATCACAAAATTGTCATTAAATTGCAATATAGTTTATTGTAACATCACTCCCAAGTCAAACAAAGCACTTTAAAAAAAGTACCTCAAACACACAAAAAGTTCTCAAACTGTGCGTTTGTTTATAAAATTTATTAATAAAAATAAGAAATATATTCCGTTTTGCTTTCGTATATTTTTATGTTACTTTCAATTGGATTAAAAACGAAAATCGCTGAATAAATATCCAAAACCACTCGAAAATCACCTAACTTTGCTTATAACAATACAATTGTTAATAACAATATATTAATTTCTAATAAACTATTAGGTTATGTTTCACGAATGTTTATTTGTTGATTGAACACTAATATCAATCATTTTTAATTAATTGAGTGTTATTATAGTAAAAATATCTTACATTTCACGATATTTGCGAACTTTTTGTATAAATAAAGTGAACAATAATTTTTCTTTTTAATCGGCCTCGAGGTATCTATTGCAAGAAATTTGGAAAAAAACAATATAATAGAAAAAAATTTCTTCTTGAGATTATTATTGTTAATATTATAAACAAATTTAATACAAAAAAATTTTAATCAGCCAATTTTGGACAGAAAAATTAGTTTTTTTTCGATATGATTTTTTTTTTCATTAGGAACTTTATGATATTTTTAGAAAATTGCATGTTTTGTTATTAATCTTACGATTTTCTTAGAACAAATTCAATAATAAATGCATTATTCGGGCACTTGTCGGCAGAAAAAATGTTTTTTTTTTCTATGCTAGTCCTTTCAGTTGGGAACTTCATAAAAATTTCAGCAACATTAAATAATAGTTGATGAATGTTATGCTATTTCTAAACAAATTTAATAAACAAATGCATAGATGAGGCTTTTGTTGAATAACAAATCGTTCTTTTGCGATGACAACTTTTTTAGTTAGGAAATTCATGATAATTTTAGAAAAAATTCATTATTTATTAATGAATTTTATGATTTTTTAAAACAAATTTAATGAACAAATGGATGATAAGGCATTTGTTGAACGAAAAATTCGTTTTTCTCTTTGATAACTTTTTAAATTAGGAAATTCATTATAATTTCAGAAAAAAATCATAACTTATTGATAAATTTTATAATTTATTTAAACAATTTTAATAAAATAATACATTATTGGGCCATCTGTCGACGGAAAAATTCTTTTTCTTTTCAATATCAGACTTTTTAATTGGGATCTTCATAGTAAATTCAGCAACTTTCATGATGAGTTGATAAATTTTATGATTTTTTAAACGAATTTAACA
Organism: Belonocnema kinseyi; assembly: GCF_010883055.1. Lineage (NCBI taxonomy): Eukaryota > Metazoa > Arthropoda > Insecta > Hymenoptera > Cynipidae > Belonocnema > Belonocnema kinseyi. The sequence continues at coordinate 6,809,688 of NC_046664.1, read as the reverse complement.
AAAAAATGCATTATGCATTTTTAATTGGGAACTTAATAATCATTTCATGAATTAATCCTTTTAATTAGGCTGCAGCTTTAAAATAATGTACTTGTTTATTAAATTTGTCCTGGAAAGAGTTAACATTTATCAACTAATTATGAATTTTTCTGAAATTTTCACGAATTTGCAAATTAAAAATCTGACATAAAAAAAATTTTTCGCATCGACAGATGCCACAATAATGCATTTGTTCAATTAATTTTGTTGACAAAAGTTAATAAAGAGATTAATAAGTTTTGAATTGTTCTGACGTTATGATGAAGTTCGTAATTAAAAAATTTGTCATAAAAAAAATTAAGTTTTCTGTCGGCAAATGCCTTATAATTGAATTTATTTATTAAATTTGTTTTAAAAAATCATAAAATTTATTAAATATTTCTAAATGTTGCTGAAATAGTCATGAAGTTCCGGAATGAACGGACAAGCACTGAAAAAAAATGAATTTTTTTTCGATAAATGCCCGAATAATGCATTTGTTTATTATATTTGTTTAAAAAAATTATAAGATTCTTTAACAAATTATGAAGTTTTCTGAAATTAGCATTAAGTTCCTAATTTATACAAATTATATAGAAAAAAACGACTTTTTTATCAACAAATGCCTAATTAATGCATTTGTTTCTAATATTAACAATAATGGTCGGAAGAAGAATTTTCTTTATAATTATATTTTTTTCCCAAAATTTTCTGAAATATAACTTGAAATAACGTAAAAATATAAAAAATCGTAAAAAAACAATCTTTTAACAAATAATTTGTTTGTAACATTTTTTATGTTTATTATATAATATTGGATTATCTTTCATTATCTTGATATGATTTAAATAATTTTCATGATATTCACGAGAATCGGGATAGTGGAATAGAAAAAATGGTCTTTTTTCAAAAAGACAAATTTTCAAAAAAGTAGTTGAATTTACATCCAAAAAAATTTGTATTTACGTTTCAAGACAAAAATAAGTATTTTAAGCAAAATAATTTCTCTAGGAAATAGCTTTCTAAATCATAAAGAAAAATGTTTAGAAGTTAAATTTTTAACCAAAAAGGATTTCTTTCTAACAAAATTGTTAAGTTAATAAATGATAATAATGTGTTCGTTAAAGCCCAATGAGCTTTAACGAAAAAGAATTCACAATCAAAAAATGACAGTTGTTTAAAAGTAATTTTATTTAACAAAATTTTTCTTCTAAATTAAACCAACAACTTTGCTTGGAATCACTTTACGCTAGGATGCGTATTTTTGGTTTAAGTCGTAAAAAATAACATTGTAAATAAAAGAGACAATGAAACTACGTCTGTTATAATACCAATGCATATTTGGGAATTGTAATAATGTAAAATTTTTGAAATTATATATTTTCATGGTAGCTGAGAATAAAATTTAATGCAAAACAAGGAAGAAATAATAAAGTTATCATGATTGATAAAATTTGTGCTTTATTTTGCAATATCTTAATAATCAATCCCAGTCCGCGGTATAGAAATAAATGTAATATACGTTTAATATTTAGGATTTTTGATGTTTTGGACGCAATCGAGTGTAAATCACGAGATAAGTCATGAGAATGTGTTCGTCAAAGCTCAAGGAGCTTTAACAAAAGAGAATTCACAATCACCAAATTACTGTTGTCGGAGATTTTACTTATAATTTCAAATACATAATCGAGCGCGAAGCGCATGATCCAACAGACACGCGCGTTTGACGCGCTCAAACTTGGGAGTGAAATGAGCTTCGCGCGCAACGCGTCAAAAGAATGTACCCCCACAGTGGCCTAATTTTTAAAAATTTAGAATTAAACTATTTAATTTTTAGTTTAAAAGTGACCCTTTAATTGTAAATCTTAATTATTCAAAAATTTGGTTGAAAATAAATTTTTATTGAAAATTCAATTTTTCTGTAGAAAATTGGTCATTTTTTTGTTTGTTTGAAAATTTTAAAATTGGAAGAAATTTTTTTCTTTCCTTATTGAGAACATTTTCTGGTTAACAAATGCAATTATTTAGTTGAAAAATCAACCATTTTTGTCAAAAATTCAGCTTTTTGATTGAAAAGGGACTTTTTTCGTTAAAAATTCAATTTTTGAGTAAAAACTTTTCGTTTGTCGACTTGAACGGTAAATAACTTGGTAGGCATCTTTTCTTTTTGGATTTTCGAGAATTTTTGGTTTAAAAAAATCAACTCCTTGGATGGCGACTGAACTATTTATTGCTTGATTTAAATTTATACTTCTTATTTTAAAATTCGACAATTTAGGTTGGTAACTAAATTTTATGTTAAAAATTTAACTTTTTTGTAGAAAGCTCGTCATTTTTGCTTGAAAGTTCAACAATTGGTAGACATTTTTTTATTCCTTGATTAAAAAGACTGTTTAGTACAAAAATTAAATTGTTTTGTTGAATATTAAACTGTTTTTTTTTTTTAATTTGGAAGTAATCCTTTTTAGTTTCAAATTAAACTATTTGGTTGAACTGTTTCGATCGCATAAGTGTCATATGAAATTAAATTTATTTTTTATTCGTCTTTCTTGATAAAAAATGTATCATCTTTGTGGAAATCTCAAACATTTGGTTAAGAATATTTTTTTAATTTATTTTTTTTTTAGTTAAAAATGCACATTTTTTGTAGAAAAGCAACCTTTTTGTGGAAAATTCAATAACGGTTTGTATAAAACTAATTTTTTATGCTTGAAAATTAAAATACTTTGTTGAAATTTGAAGTACTTTGTATTTGTAAGTCTTTGTACTTTGTAAGTCGTATTTTTTGTTTAAAAATTCAACAATTTGAGAGACATTTTTTTTTCCTTATTGAAGAGAATACTGGGTAAAGAATTAAATATTTGTTTTTGAATTATTAACTATTTAATTTTTAGCTTAAAAGTGATGTTATTTATTATAAAATTTAACAATTTGGTTGAAATTTCAACTATTTTGTAGAAAATTTGTATTTATGGTTAAAAATGTAAGTGTTTGGTGGAAAATTAATCTGCCTCGTTCGAGAGTTAAACAATATGATAGAAAATTCTTTTTTTTTTTGGGGGAATTCAACTTTTTTTTCTTATTTTTTAAAAATATCAACTATGCATTTGTTTTTAATTAAAACTGAAACTTATTTGTGGACAATTAATTTTTTGGTTAAAGATTTATCAGTTGAGATGAAAATTCATCTCTCAAGTAAAAAATTCAACAATTTCTTCTTTAGTAAAAAAATGATCTTCTTAGTTAAAAAATCAATTCTTTAAAAACTGAAGTTTAAAAATCAACTGTTGACAATTTAATAAATACTGCTGTTAAAAAAATTAGTTCAAAATTTGAAACATTTTAGGGCTTCTTAAAGATTGGAAGCGGCGCTTTATTAAACAAAATTATGTTATTAAAATAATAAAAAATACTTTTATTCAAATTTTTATTCATTTTTTTATTACTTTGCGTAACCACCTTAAGTAGTTAGAATCGATTAGATGCAATTCTAGTAATTAAATTTTGTCTAGTGATTGCGTCTGGAACTTCAATTAAAGCCATAATTAGAATTCTGATGAAATTGTCTTTCATTATGACTGTGGTCAATTTTGTGTTTCGTTTATTCGAATATGACGATGCAGTCGCGAACTTAATTCCTACTTTATATTCGAGTTCTCTACAGATTTTAGTAAATGAAACAGCTTTTTTAAACGAGCTTAAACTGCATCTTCACAATTTCGCATATCCGAGCAAGAAGATTTTTCTCCACTTTTGCGATTCACGTTTCAACTCGTTTCCAGAACTGAAGGCAAAGTAATGAAAAGAGCTATGCACTTTGCAAAGTAAGTTTTATATAATATTCCTTCACTGGAGATTATTTATAGCGAAAAAAGGGGTTTAGACTAGAAAACCATATTGAAATTAATTTCTTTCAGGTTGGTTGCTGAACCAGAAAACCTGGGAAATTAAACAGAAATTATTAACTGGGAATTCTGAAAGTATTTTTCGTAGTCTCCAAGACATCTAGTCGCCAGGACATCTGGTATCCAGAACAATTAGTCACCAAGACATCTAGTCGCCAAGACATGTGTTCGCTGAGACATCTAGTCGTTAAGACACCTAGTCGCCAGGACACCTAGTCGCCAAGAAATGTACACGCCAGGACATCTAGTCGCTAGGACAAGTAGTCTCTGCGACATCTATTCATTGAAAAACCTAGTAACAAGGACATCCAGTTGCTAGATGTCATATTTTGTTATAAGTTATGACACAACGTTTTGGCGACCGAATTTGCTAGGGATTACTTGTCCTGGCGACTGGATGTCCTTGCGACTAAATGTCTTGGCGACTAGATGCCCCGGCGACTGTTTGTCCTGGCGACTAGATAGTAGATGTCCTGGCGGCTAAATGATAGATTTCCTGGCGACTTGATGTTCTGACGACTAGATATTCTGGCGGCTAGATAGTAGATATCCTTGCCACTAGATGCCTTGGCAACTAGATGTACCAGCGACTATTTGTCCTGGCGACTAGATAGTAGATGCCCTGGCGACTAGATGTCCTGGAAACTTGATGTCCTGGTGAATAGATAGTAGATGTCGTAGCGGCTAGATGCCCCGGCGACTATTTGTCCTGGCGACTAGATAGTAGATGTCCTGGCGACTAAATGATAGATTTCCTGGCGACTTGATGTTCTGGCGACTAGATATTCTGGCGGCTAGAT
>NC_046664.1:6767826-6804865 GCF_010883055.1 Belonocnema kinseyi | reverse complement strand
TGTCCTGGTGAATAGATAGTAGATGTCGTAGCGGCTAGATGCCCCGGCGACTATTTGTCCTGGCGTCTAGATAGTAGATATCATGGTCACTAAATGTCCTGGCGACTAGATATTAGATTTCTGGCCGACTACATAGTAGACATCCTGGAGACTGGATGTCCTAGCGACTAGATGTCCCGGTGACTACTTGTCCTGGCAACTATATAGTAGATGTCCTGGTCACTAGATGTCCTAGCGACTAGATAGTAAATGTCCTGGCGACTTGATAGTAGATGTTCCGGCGACTAGATAGTAGATGTCCTGGTGACTAGATAGAAGATGTCCAGGCGACTACATATCCGAACGATTAGATTTCCCGGCGACTATTTGTCCTGGCGGCTAGATAGTAGATGTCCTGGCGATTAGATGTCCTGCTCCGCTTTATAAAATAGTCATGTAACAAAAGTCTCGATAGCATTCTTGCCGCTTTCCCTCAATACCGATTGGGTAATTTGAAAACCTTAAACAAAAGAATGTTGCCAATTCAGTTTCAATACAAAAAATTTGTAATTTAAAAAATGTTTAATAAATGATATTTTATATTTGACAACGAAGTAACTTTTGTACATGTCAAATACAAAGTTAAATTAACTTATGAATTAAATAATGATTCTTTAACAAAAAAAGCATTTTCAACACAATAGTTTAGTTTTCGACCACAAAAATTCTTTTTTTTTTGTTACCAAAGGAAGACAAATATTCAAATTTGTTCTAAATAAACAAATGAATTATCAACAAACAAGATTAAATTCATATAAAAAAAGAAACTTTCGACAAGAAAAGAAGAATTAACAACAAAATACATAAACTTTCAAACCAAAATTTTAAATTTCAAAGGAATTTCCAAACACAAGAAAAAATATCAAATAAAGATTGACTTTTTAGGTTTAATTGCTTATTAGTTTTATGATGATATCATTATAATAATCCATCAAGTTGCTTAAGAAGATTCTAAACAGAGTTTTGAAAATTTCAGATTTGTAAAATCGAAATTCCGTTAAAAAATGTAATCTTTAACCAAATAGCTAAAATTTCAAACAAAAAACATGAATTTTTAATGGCAAGTGTAATTGAAATTTTTATTTTAATTACACTTACATTACATAATACATTACATTTTACCTTACAAACTTAAAATTTCAAACTGAAAATATAAATTTGTAATAGAACAAATGAATTTATATAAATATATAAACAAAAATCTTCAACAAAATAGCTAACTACTCAAAAAAATTAATTCATTTTGGACAAAAATGATGAATCTTCAAACAAATATGTGAATTTTTAAAAAAGGTGTTCAACTTTTAACCAAGTGGTTGAATTTTCAACCGAAAAAGATTAATTCGCCACGAAAAATGTAATAGATGGTATAAACCTAACAAACGATTTTTTACTTCAATGCAGAATATCTGAGTTTATCGAAAAATAATCATTTTCAATCAAAAACATTTTTCAATCTAGTAAAAAAATATGTAGTGGTAAATTGTATTTTTAAGGTAAAAGCAACTTTTAATAATAGTTTCCCTAGATTTCTTGAGAAAAATCAACAAACTTTGGAAGATTTTAGGTATTTGAAAAAAGCATCCAGATACTCCTGAACTATGATTTTTATTTTACAGGAGTATACCAAAGTTTAAGAAAAAATTGAGTGAGTTAAAAATATACAGGGTGGACACGCTGGGGCTTACATACATGGCGATTTGAATGATATCCAAATTGCACAACAGCAGGGGAGAAGCCATTATACAGGGGTATTTTCATATTTCGCGCCTTTAAAATTGCATTCAGATCGGCCATTCGGTCAAGTCCGTGCATCTTCGGATCAAATTTATCATAATTTACATGGTTGCGTTCGAAACTTCAAATACATACGAGATTCAAAACAATATAGGTTATGTTACATAGCAATTACAAATGATAAAAGTGTTTAACTAATAATGAAGTGAGACATGTGAACTGAGAAGTAAACGTCAGTTTTCTTCTGTGCCAATAATATTATGGAATGGCTGCTGACTGACAAATACTATAAAATGGTAATAATATTTTGCGATTTTAGTGAGCAAAGAGTGAATGGTGTTAAACGCTTATTTACGGCATAAAAAAGGTATGTTCTAAATGAAGTGAATTTAACAATCATGACGTATTTATAATCCAGTGGGCACAAAAATTTGGAGACGTATTTACGACATCGTTACGACATATTTACGACATCTTTACGACTTCCTATGTCCATGTCGTTTCAGAGCCTTTGCGATATCGTAAAGACATCGTCTGATCGTACGACTTATTTACGATATCCTAAAGACACCTTAACAACATGGACATAGGATGTTGTAAAGTTGTCGTAAAGATGTCGCAACGTTGTCGTAAAGACGTCGCCAAACTTGGTGCCCACTGGGAATTTTAATAAGCAACACTTTATTCCTGAAATTAATAACTGATTTCCATTGTTTTTTTTTCACAGATCGATCATAGATGAAATACAAATCAGGAAATGCAGATGGATTGTGTGCATTTCAGCTGGTTCATTTTAATGAATATTATTGGAAAGCCATTAACTCTAGACCTTATCCCAAGACTGGGGATCTATCAGCCTGAAATTAATTCTAATTCAATCTGATGGTATAGAGGTATATGAAAACAATATCTCGCGGTAATTTATCTTTTCTAAATTTTTATTAATAAAATATTTAGGTTTTTTTTATTTGAGAAAATGTTTTCTCTGGAACTCATCCTAAAATTTGGTTTGATGAAGCAATAAAATAAATTAGGGACTCGTTATTGATAGAATTGTATCAGAAATAAATCTAAACAAGATATTTTAGGCCAGAAATGTTATTGCAATTTTTTAGAAATTATTCTTTTTTCGAAATTGCTATCCCTGGATCTGATTTCCAACCTGGCATTCAATCAGCCTCTAAAATTAATTCTAATTCATTTGGATGGTATAAGACTACCAAAAAGATATCTCGAAGAAATTCAACTTGCCTGAATTTTAATTAATAAAATATTTAGGGATTTTTTTGTATTTTAGAAAATGTTTTCTCCGGACCTCATCTTAAAATTTAGTTTATTCAGCCACTGAAATAAATCACAGATTCTTTGGTGCTAGAATTGTATTAGAAATAAATCTACACAAGATATTTTAGGCCAGACCAATAACATTAATTAGAGACTCGTTGGTTATAGAAATCAGAAATGAATCTAGACAAGATATTTTACGCCAGAATTGTTATTCCAATTTTTTTAGAAATTAGTCTATTTTCGAAAAATTCTATCTCTGGATCTTTTTTCCAAACTGGCATTCAATCAGCCTATAACATTAATTCTAATTGAATCTGATGGTGTGGGTTTGTCAACAAGATATCTCGAAGAAGTTCAACTTGCCTGAATTTTAATTAATAAAATATTTAGGGATTTTTTTGTATTTCAGAAAATATTTTCTCTGGACCTTATCCTAAAATTTGGTTTAATCAACTAGTCAAATAAATCAGAGACTCGTGGGTGATAGAATTGTATCAGAAATAAGTCTAGACAAAATATTTTACGCCAGAATTGTTATTCCAATTTTTTTAGAAATTATTCTACTTTCGAAATGGCTATCTCTGGATCTGATTTTCAAACTGGCATTCAATCAGCCTCGAAAACTCGACATGAAACTCGATTATCCTCGTCAATTCTTTGTCCTCGATCGGCAATTATTTTTCAATCAAAGCATAAAATGACGACGCAAAGAGTCATTTCAATTAAATCTTGTATACGCCTTAATTCTGTACTGGGGTATCTTAGAAGATTAGACATTTTAAGCCTGTTAGTATCCCTTTTTCCTAAATAGAAAATTCGAAAGAATTGTCAAAACAGAGCTTATGAACTTTCGGAATTTCGTTCGCAAGTTTGAGCGCACCTAGGGTGCGCAGATGTTAAATCTCGCTCTTTGCGGTCAATAATGGGTTACCTCGCGCTTCGTGCTCGAATATTTATTCTTTGCATTTGGAATGCTTGAATAAAACTTTATCAAAATTATCTCTTTTAGATGGCAGTATTTACCCAGTAGGCACAAAATTTGGCGACGTATTTACGACATCGTTACGACATTTTCACGACAACTTTACGACATCCTATGTCCATGTCGTTTCGCTGTCTTTACGATATCGTGAAGACATCATCAGATCATGCGACTTATTTACGATATCGTAAAGACAGCGAAACGACATGGGCATAGGATGTCGTAAAGCTTTCGTAGAGATATCGTAACGATGTCGTAAAGACGCCGCCAAATTTTGTGCCCACTGGGTATATGCGACTTCATATTTTGAATTGTCTATAACTTATTCAAGTGTAGTCAAAGATTAAGTTTCTCACAGCTTTGTAGGCTTTGAGGTACAAATTCTTATCGTGAAACTCGCGCTACGCGCTCGATTTTCAACAGACATTTATAAACAGTTTTTTTGAAATGTTTTTTTCATAACCTTCGTGATTTTTCCACAAATTTTTTATGGTTTTTCTATTTTCAATATTATTTTTCATGAATAAAACAAATAGTACGTGTCCTATCACGAAGTGATTCTTAACTAAATTGTAGATCATTTTTGGGATAGAAATTTTTGTTAATTCATCTTTTCTAGTATTCTACATAGTTTGAGAATAAAATGGAATTTTGGATTTTTCATTATTTTTTGTGCAATCAAAATTTTAATTTTTGATCTTTCAAGAAAATCCAAAAATCTGTTATGACCATCTTGTAGGAATTTTAAAAATCAATGTTTTTCTTCTCCTGACTTTTTTTCCTAACGCGCGCTTTTCGGCTTAAATGTTGAGTTTCCGGTGATTAAAAAAATTTTGAAAATGCTATAACTGTGAGAATTTTCTTTTTATCGAAAACAGCCATTAGGATCAATATTTTTTCCATTTTAATACTATATCCGGTGTGCACAAAATTTTGCGACGTCTTTACGGCATCGTTACGACATCCTGACGACAACTTTACGACATCCTATGTCCATCTCGATACAGTGTCTTTACGAAATTCATTGAAATAAAAAATCGTTTGTTAGGTTTATACCATCTATTAAATTTTTCGTGGCGAATTAATCTTTTTGGGTTGAAAATTCAACCACTTGGTTAAAAGTTGAACACCTTTTTTAAAAATTCACATATTTGGTTGAAGATTCATCATTTTTGTCTAAAATCAATTGATTTTTTTAATTAGTTAACTATTTTGTTAAAAAAAATTTGTTTATATATTCATATAAATTCATTTGTTTCATCACAAATTTACATTTTCAGTTACAAATTTTTAATTTGTAATGTAAAATGTAATGTATTATGCAATGTAAATGTAATTAAAATTAAAATTTCAATTACACTTGCCACTTAAAATTGATCTTTTTTGTTTAAAATTCAGCTATTTGGTTAAAGATTACATTTTTTAATGGAATTTTGATTTTGTATTTCTGAAATTTTCAAAAATCTGTTTAGAATCTTCTCAAGAAACTTGGGGATTATTATAATGATATCATCATAAAAACTAATGAGCAATTAAACCTAAAAAGTCAATCTTTATTTGATATTTTTTCTTGTGTTTGAAAATTCCTTTGAAATTAAAAATTTTGGTTTAAAGTTTATGTATTTTGTTGTTAATTCTTCTTTTCTTGTCGAAAGTTTCTTTTTTTATATACATTTAATCTTGTTTGTTGATAATTAATTTGTTTGGTTAGAAAAGAGTTGAAGATTTGTCTTCTTTTGGTAAAAAAAAAGCATTTTTGTGGTCGAAAACTAAACTATTGTTTTAAAAATGCTTTTTTTGTTAAAGTTTTATTATTCAATTCAGAAGTTAATTTAACTTTGTATTTGACATAAAAAAAAGTTACTTCGTTGTCAAATATCAATCAAAAGTTGTATTTTTGCAATTTTCAACAGACAAAGAAAAGTTCTCCATGAAAAATGTATTAGTTGGTATTAAATCTTACAAAAAGATTTTTGATTTTAATAGAAAAAAATTAAGTTTATGAAAAAAAAAATTTTAATCAAAAAATTTTTCACGCTAGTAAAAAAATATGTTGTGGTAAATTGTATTTTTAAGTAAAACCCAACTTTTAACAATATTTTTTTCTAGATTTTGTTGAGAAATATAAAAAAATGTTGTAAAATTTTAGGTTTTTCTAAAAACCATCCCGAAATTTCGGAAAAAAAATTATTTGACAAGATTTCACCAAATTTTAGGAAAAAATTGAATGAGTTTAAAATATTTTTGGGACTCGTTGACGTTAAAAAAACGTTTTATAAATTTGAATTTTAATCTTTTTTAAAAACATTTAAAATCCATAAATATCTTTTTCCTGAATAGAATTATTCCTAATGTTTTAAAATATTTCGAAATAATCTCTTATGATTCATTTTTCAGCAACAAAAAAATCACTTTAAATATTTACTTTAAACCTTTCAAAATCTTTAAAAGCTTCAGAATGTTATTTCCAAATTTTTAAAAAAATTTACACTTCCTTTCAAATTTTGTAAAATTTCTAAAATTTTCAAGTTCTTTTGTTATTTTAAAAATGCTAAATTTCTTTTAAAATGAGTAGTGTTTTCTAAAACTTTAAAATAATTCTGCGAAGTTAACAAAATTGATTTTCAATCTTCTATGTTCTTTTCGGAAATTTTAGGAAATCATTTTGAACGTTTTAAAATGAACATTTTTTATTATATCGTCTAATTTAAAGTTATGGTAATTTTTTATCTTGCAAATTTCCTTGCAATGATTTACATATTTTGAAAAAGTATAATTTTTTAATTTACTGGTTTTTGCAAAATCTTAGGAAATTTTGAAGACAGTTTCGAAGATATTTAAAAATTTTAGAAACGTGAAAGATACAGTTCCTTTAAACTAACTCGAATTATTTTTAAAATTTCAAAAGATTTTTCTAGATTAAAAATATTGCCTTTAAATCTTCCAAATTTTTCCATAGGTTGTAATAAAATTCTAAAACATTGAAAAAATTGCCTTTAAATCCTTTTGAATATTCTATTTAAATTTATTAAGGAAAATTAAAAAACAGAATAATCCCATGTAATTTCAGCTTACTTTTACTATCGTAAAACTTTAAAAAATTCTGAAAAAGCTTCAAAATTTTTACTTACATATATTAATAAATGTACATTTTTTATGTTCCTAAAATTCTTTTTAAGTTTTAATAAAAAATGAAATGGCTAAACTGTCAGTAAAATATTTTCTTTTTCACTAAACGAACGAATTTTCAACTTCAATAATGAACGAAAAAAGATTTGTATTTTTATTCAAAAACAATTAAATTCAATCAAAAAGATGGCTAGTAGAATTTCTACTAATAAACATTTCTTCGTTAAAAGAGAGAAAAATTGGCTAAAAAATTCTTTAAGTTTGAATCAAAAGGAAAAATTTCCAACAAAGAAGAATAATTTTTTACGAAAAAGAATGAATTTTTCAGAAAATAGATGAATTTTCTTCCAAAAATGATCAATTTTCAACCAATAATAAAACAGTACAATTTTCAGTTTAAAAAAGGAATTTTCGACAAAATAGTACAATCTTTAACCAAATAGATGAATTTTCTTCATAAAAGATTGAATTTCCATAAAAAAATTCGATGAAAAATGCATCAACTTAATTTTGGTTGAAAAAACATCTAAATTTTTAATTAAAAAAAAAACAGTAAATTAAACCAAAAAAACTTAATTTGAACCAAAACATTTATTTTCTTCCAAAACGAATATTTTCAATAAAATAAGCCAATCTTCAATCTAATATTTCAATTTTTAATCGAATTTTTAGTCTAATAGTTGAATTTTAAGACCAGAAAATGAATTTTCTACCAAAAAGGGCAAATGTTTAACAAAATAAACGAATTTCCAACCAAAAAAGCCAAATAAAAAAAAGGATTGCTTAATTTTAATTTACAGAAATAAGTTTTTGAACATATCAAATGAATTTTCAACAAAGTAGTAAAGTCTTTAACCAAACAGTTGAATTTTCTAACAATTAAAGAAAAATTTTCAAAAAAATAAATGAATTGTCAACCAAAAAAGATCGATTTTCAACCAAAAATAGAATATTTTGGTTTTATGTTACACAAATATATGTTCAAACAAATTAAATGAAATTGTAAAATGTATAACCAAACAGATGAACTGTTTGCCAAAAATATTAAATGTCTTGAAAAAATGTTCGGCGAAAAATGTAACAGTTCAATTTTAGTTAAAAAAACTAATTTTCAATTTTTTTACACCAAATTTTTGTTGAACTAAATAAATGAATTTTTAACCAGAGCTTTCAATTTTTAATGGCAATTTCAATCTAAGAGTTGAATTTATAACCTAGAAGAACAATTTTCTTTCAAAAAAATACAAATTTTTAACAAAATATGCAGATAAATTTTGAACTCAAAAATCGATAGATTTTCAACTAAAAACAGAACGGTTTGATTTTAAGGTTTAGAAGTAAGTTTCTACTCAATCAAAGTTTGATTTTAAACGAAATATTTGAATTTGCAACCAAACAGATCAGTTTTGAACCAAAAAAGAATTAGTGTCTATTAGCAGAAAAAAGTAAAGTATTTACATCTTCCGTTAAAACCATTAATTTAAAAATTAAAAAAAAACTAATTTTGATTACATGAATTTTCAACCAATATTTTAATTCTTCATAAAATTTGCTATTCACGAAAACCAAAAATTTGGAAAATTTCATCAAATAGTTATATTAAAAGAAATCCCAGGACAAACAAAAATGAACATTCTACGCCAAACAACGCACGATGTGAAAAAAGTAATTTAAAAAAACGTTGCTTTTTAAAAGTCTTAAGAACTTATTATAACAACTTTTTGAATTTTCTTGAAAAATTGAAAATGAAAATTTTCATCGGATAATAATAAAAAAGGAAAAATTTCATTTTTCTGACAAACTATGCAAGATAAGAAAAAGTATTAATAGACAAAAATTGTGCAAAAAAAATTTAATCGTGAGTTAAAGCCGCAAAAGATTTAACAAAAGAGAATTCACAATCACTAAATCTCCCGACTAATAGTGGGGTAATGAGACACCGGAAAATTGATGTTCTTTTTGGATCATAGATTTTTTATTTCAAATTCAAATATTTGATTAAAAATTAAACTACTTTATTAAAAATGATTTTTTTTTCAGTTTAGGATAGGGTAATTTTAGTTGAAGATTTATTTTTTTGGTTTAAAATTTTATTATTTTGGGAAAATCTTTTTTTGTTTTGATTGGAAAATAAATTTCTTTAATTAAAGTTTAACTATTCCGTTTGTGGTTGAAAATGTGTCTTTTCTAGTTCAATATTCAACGAGTTTGTAAAAAATGCATATAATTGGTTGAAAACTTACCTTTTCGCTTTACAAATTCATCATTATTGGTAGAAATTGAACCTTTACTAGTCAAAAATGCAACTGTTTTTCAAAAAATGTATGCGTTCTGGATAGCATTCTGGTTGGCTGAAGTTTTCATAATGAAGCTGATACCACAAATAATTTTTGGAAAGTCTTTTTTTTACGATAAACTTGTAGATTTTCAAAAAATCTTACAGGATTTCTAAGAATTTATGTGATTTCAAGGAATTACTAGGGATTCACAAAAGATTTTATCAGATTTTAAGAGAGTTTTGGTGATTTTAATAAATGTCAAGTACATTATTAAAAAGATATTCGATCAAATTTTAATGAATTTTAAGAGATTTCAGGGGTTTAAAAAATTTAAATATATAAAAGGTTTTTACGAGGTTTCAAAGAGTTTGAGAAAATGTAAACGATTTCAAGAGATTTTAATAATTTTAGTCAATTCTGAAATATTTTTAATGATTATAAAGAAGTTTACGGAAGTTCAAGAAAATTCGGAGGATTTTAAAGATTTTCAAGGAATCTTGAAGGATTTCTAAGAATTTAAGTCATTAAAAATAAATTAAAAATAATTCAAAAAGTTTTAACGATTTAAAAATGATTTTATCAGATTTTAAGACAGTTTTAGTGATTTTAAAGAATATCGATCGAGTTATTGAAAATTTAATTAAAAATATTTGAATGAATTTTAAATTCGTTTGAAAAATTCAAAGAGTTAAAGGATTTCCAAGCGATTTTAAGAAGTCTAAAAAAATTTTACAGATTTTAAGATATTCTAAATAATTTTAGTCAGTTTTGAAATATTTTAAACGATTTTTAAGAAGTTGAAGGAGCTAAGGATGCTTTGGCTAGCGTTAGCTGTTTGCAGCTAACCACTTCGACAGAAATACCGCGAAAGAGCCTCAAGTAGCAAACCACAATGAAAGAGGAATTGGTGTGTCTCTATAACGAAGGTGCGAAGTTTGAAACGAAAATGGAAAAGGATAGAAGATAAGAACGAAATTTGCTGCATAGTATCCTAATATACATACAAAAAGTTGAACTAAGAGATCTTGTTGTTAAGGTGATGGACATTAGGACTAATCGACACTTTGAAGAAGACCCAGCAATGTAGATTAAAAAACAGATTGATTTGAGGTGGAAAAACTACGGCAATGAACATCAGTCAGAGGAAGCCGCATCACATGGTCAGACAGGGGCAATTGATGTTCTTCTTCATCCTGTTGACGATGCGATATCACCACATTCTCCAGAGGTGAATGACCTCATACAAGCTCCTCTGCGTCCCTATCTGCGGCTCGGTATAGAAATTCCGCAACATTGGTAAATTCATGTTGATTTACCAATCGCATTAGAGAATCTGTGATTTCTAGAACTAGGCGGACTGTAGGTAGAACCGTTCTTCGATGAAGACACTTTAAATTCAGTAAACCTCTACCTCCTTTTTCTCGGAGAAGGTATGTACGAGGTACTGAAGATCTAGGTTGATGACTTCGACAGATTGTCATCATCTTGCCTGTGTTTCAGTCAAGCCCCTTCAGTTCTTGGATGTTCTATTTTACTGCACCAAAAGTGGAGAGCATTATAGGAGCGGCGAGAATATTAGTCGCCTCAATCTTAATCTTCCCAGATAATTTGGAAGCTCGGATTTTTCTGACGATTTGGCGAGATGTTTGCGTGATCCCGTTGCGTCCCCTTGTGAGCGTAAGTGTGACCCAAAAGCCCCCTACATTGGGAGAGAACCCGGGCACGTTGTTGACTGATATTTCTGACTCACTAATTCATTGACTTCCTGTGAATTCTAGACCTTTCCGCGCAGTGAGAGGGCAGTGCAAATTGCATGAGTAGCTGTTTCATTTTCCTGTTCACGCAGGCGAGAGAGGAAACTATCCGGAAAGTCCTATCTTATGCCTGTGATACCAGGGGTTTCCATGCCCTATCATTATTTTTGTGATGACTTTGACTTCGACCCACCCGAGTTTGAGTATTTCCTTCGCTCGATTAGAGTTTAGCTTTTAGCCCAAGAGTGTTTTGGCCGATCTGCAACTAGAAACTAATCCCCACTCATTCTGATGTTCGTCGATCAGCTAACTATTAAATTTTTCAGTGATTAACCTGCTTGAAATACCTACAACTGACTCGGGTCTAGGAAAATTTTCTCTTGCTGCTAGTTTTGATAGCCTATTCGGAATCTCATTGACCTTGATGCCATTTTGTCCAGGGATCCAAAGTAGAGGAAGTTGGTTTTCTGTCGGCAGCTCGTTCAGTGCCTTAAAGCATTCCCATTCAGGGCTATTTTAGCGGCCCTGATATTTGAGCAGATACGAAAGTTTCTTTTGTTGCCAACCTCCTTTGCCTTGTAAATATCACTGGTGTAATAATCACTCCTCCACAATATAACATTTTTAAATACTTTGAGTTCTCAATTTTTGAAAACGATTTAAATAATTTTATTTTATTCTACACTGATCAATAAGTGGTTTATCAGTTTGATTAAATGTAATTATATTTACTAAGATAGAATGATAACACTCATTTACTTAGGTGGAAACATCAACCACTTAGAAGTGAGGCTATGTTAGATTAAAAGCGGGCATGTCTCGAGCATGCATTGTGGTGATTCTTGTGTTTTTTTATCTCGATATACAATTTTTCATAGTCTAAAAATGCACAGGAATCATTGCTGGACGTGCCAGAGATGTACGCTTTCGGACGCACTGGCGCCATCTACACTTTGATTTTTTTAAACATGGCGGATAACTGACGTCGCCAATCGCAAATTTATATTTCTTGTTTTACAAGTAAAACTAAATTATGATTTTGTTAACAAGCTAATTAGAGTGGGCCGTAACCCACTTAAAAATTAAAACATGTTGCAAATCGGTTTTCAACAAACTATAAACTGTCGACATTAAAAATTCATGTGATTCATGATCTGTTCTTACTTTATTGTTAGTTCTAACTCCCACACTCTATCCAGCAAGCTAGCCAGAATTTTACATAATTAATTTTTTAGAGTGTTATTAAACCAAATAGTCCTCTTAACACAGAATAAAATTGAAAATTGCAAGTTTTAAAAAGAATCAAATAATGACTAGACTTTTGGTAGATTTATGAAGACTACCTGGCGCCCTTAAGGCAAATAAATTTTGGATGGTTTATCCAACATTCTTTATGGATCCGATAATCATACTGGAGAGCCCTATATAAGGATGCAAAGTTTATCCTGGAAGGCTAATGCAACGACTAGAAGCAACAATTCAAAATGTTAATTAATGCATCCTGGATAGAAAGTTATTTTAGTCGCAAGCATTGTTGATACTCAGAAAGCTCCACACTTTTCCCAGATTTGGACGCACCTTGTATGAACGTTCCCAGTAAAGTAGATTACGACTAGAGGGATTGTGACCTTCTTTACCCTCCAGACTGTTAAAATCTCCTGCTTCAGCTTCGAATATTACTGGATCGTATTAGGGGATCGGGGCCTAATTTTATTTTTCAGGGGAACGCTTACGTCTGTTATTTTCGCATTCTGAGAACGTTGAGCTAACCATAGGGCATCGAAACCATTTATCTGAATAGGTCGACAGTCAGAATAGTCCTATTCTAGTAAAGAGGAGGGTGTGTATTATCTAATGATTTAACTGGGCGATATTTGTAGTAAGGCTAAAATTTCTCTATTAAGCCAGTGCTAAGCTCAATTTGTTGATGAGCGATCCCAGTAATCTTAATTTGCCCGCGCGTGTGTTCTTGCGAAGCAAGCTTTGTACAGCAATCAGAATTTTTTTTGACGTTTTTCTTGAAATATCCATATAAGCGGCATCCGCCAATCACTGCCGTTATACTTCCGATATAGTTTTAGTTAAACCTAGTCTTGATTACCTAATCCTGGATGGCAATGAAAAATCTTTTCTGCTCCGAAAATAGTTCATGGGAAAACTTGTATAATGGATCAAATTTGCTTTCTATTTCATAGAAAATGTATTAAATTGATTAGATGTTATTGAATACCAGTCTCAGGCATTGAAAAAATAATTATGAAAAATTGGATACGTGCAACTTGCCCATACTTTTCTTCTGAAGCAAATAAACCTCCATGCATGAATTTATAAATTCTCACCATTTTGGTAATACGAATAACAAAAAAGCGATGGGAATAGAAAATAATGATAAGGGTCATATAAGATCCATGTCATATATTTTTTCCTATATCTTGTTTTTTTTTAAACTTACCACACCTCGGTGGAGGTAAACTAATTTATTTTCTTACACTGTCTCATGTAATATAAATATAAGTATCACATAATGGCAAGCTTATCTATAATTAATTCGATAACGGTTGTAAGCTATGTTATATCATCAGATAAAGCACTCGAATGATTAAGAATTACGCCGTTAACCAGATTATTCAACAATGCGTGAATCAGTGTTTCACCTAATTGCAAAAATGGCCATTGTTCATACTCTTGTTTTCACTTGGATGGTCATTTTTAATTATATAGGTAAATATAATACTATATTAAATCTATGATTATAAAAAAGTTCTCTAGGATTCTCAAATAATAATTTGTCCGACATACTCAGTGTTCTATCATAATTTATAGTATTTAAAAAAATCTATTTGAGCGTGTCCAAAATGATTCCAAATTTAATCAGAATTTGTACATTCCAGAGGATAAATTCAGTTAAATTGGCAGCTTAAAGTTTGTCGCCTTAGTATGAATCATTCTTACAGATAAAGCTGTGTGCAGCGAACCTTGTTGTATCTAGGAAACTGTGAAATAATTTTTTTTTGCAGAGTTTAGTTTACAGTTCGATTGTTTGCCCAATGGCGCTCCGATTCCTGGTGCTACTTTTGACAAACTACCTTCTTCTTCTCATTCTTCCGATAAAGAAGGTTCTTCTAGCCAGCTTCCTGTTCGGGCCAGGTCTAAGTCTCCTGCTGCCGAGTACATATCTCCATCTCTCATGTATATTCCTTTGTCTGACGGAAGTAGATATGGCCTTAATCAGATTAAATATATTCGTATTACTTCCTTGAGAAATCCGAACCGGATATTCCAACTTCGGAAACACACTTTTTCTGCACATGAAACCATTCGAATCTTGGTTCGACGGGGTTTGTTTGGGCTAATGCCAACTCAAGAGCAAATTGTGTTATCAACATTCGATGGTGATATCTTTGCAACATTGAAGAATACTGATACTTTTGCTGGAATATATACATCCAAAGCTAAATTTAAGAGCAATTCGCGGGCAAAAATAAATATGGAAAGCGGCGAGGTTACCTTATTGACCTCGGATGAAATCAATGAAGTTCCAGTAGGCCCCACTCGCTCAATCTTGTCAAATTATAGAGTAGAGCCTGCAAACCACAATCACCCACAATATTAATTCAATCGAAAAAAAAACCAACATAAGATTGTTCATCATTAGAAATAGTTTCAAAACGCTGCAAGTAATTTGTAATTACAGATAATAATAAATGTATGGTTATGGTTCCCGAAACTTTCATCTTTCGTCAATACCTTAGCCAGTCTTTCTCGGAAACAAATAAAATAAATTCTTTTTTATTCACTGTAGATTTTAAAATGTGCTCAATTTTCGAATTTTGATCCAAAATGGCTGGTTAACGAACTTGACTTTTAGTTTAGAACACTAAAAGATAAGTCAGCGGCCAATCCAATCTACCGATTCTTTTAAAGTTTTTATGCTAACAAACTAATAATCCACAGGCTATGAAACACGCAGACACATTCATAAAAACCTGTTGTTCAAATTAAGGGGTCTCAAAATGTGAAAATTTGACAAAAACTGTAGGGGTCCAATTTTACACAAATCTAATACCCTCTTTGATGAGAATGTGAAAATGAATGAATCTGTGGAATGAACTCAACACAAAAACAACTTTATCCTTCCTGGCAGTTATGACCCTGTCTTGCCTTCTAATACATTAAAGGTCTCTTCCTATTCATACATAAAAAAATTAACCGATAATCCTCCGTTTCTTCTTGCCGAGCTAAATTCAAAGTTCGATGTTTATCTCATAACGACCCTATTTTAGTGCTCCTCGCAAAATAACATCTTCTTTCATTGACAAACAGCATTCATTTGATTTTTCTCTTTCTGAAGCCAGTCATTATTCTCCTGCCAGGTCTCTTTCTCCTGCCAAACCTTAATATCCTGTCTGGTATCTGCCTTCACCAAGACATCATTTTCATGCTAGATAGGTCTCTTCCTGAAGGTAGAAACATATCTCTGTAGACATATCTAGATATGAAGAGCCAGATATCCATTTCTGTGGAGCCTTCTCTTCTTGCCAGGTTCAAGTCTCCTCCTGCCAGATGCATACTTGACAGTTTGATGACATTTTTCCAGCGAAAAAATGAATTTACACACTCGGAAGAGGGAAAGTCTTGCGGCCCATGTGATCTGAAGAACGAATTGAGTTATCAAAATTTGATCGTGACGTCTTTGAAATATAAGAGAATAGTTATCTTCTCGCAGGAAACTACAGTATGCTCCTTTTCTCCCATCTCATTAAATTTGAAAGTAAAGCGTGTAAACTAGAATCCTTAGTATCATTAAATAATTTTTTAATCGTTAACTAAAATATAAAATTGTTTGTGATTTGAAGTTGTCTTAAAATATTGCAAGTAATTTGTTATTACAAATAATAATAAATAAATCAATCTTTCGCCAAAGCTCCAGTGATCTTTTAATTTTTATAGAATCAACAGATTAGTAAGATTCAATGTTAAACGAGAAAAAAATTTCTCGGCACTTTAGGTTTTTTCCGGCTATGTTTAGATTGCTCCAGGTATTTTTTTTAAATTTATATATTATCTATCACATTTTTTAAAGACAGTGAACCTACATTCAGTGAAAGCATGACTTATTTCTAGAGTTCTAATAAGTAATATCTATTTATGTACGAATTATTAAACACATAAAATAAATGCAATAATAAACAATTAATTGGTAACATATATCAATGTTTTTTTTTTAGATTACTCTGATCAACTTTGTAATTGTTCCGGATCTTGTCAAAATTAAAATGTGCTGCTTCTATTGCCTGTTCTTTATAGAAACCCAAATCTCGCTTCATTTTTGTAGAATATTCTTCAACGTGGAAAAAAATTATATGTAATTTTGGAGTTATTGAAATATTTAACCCTATAATACACACTGGGTCATTATGACCCTGTTGCCTACTTTGAACGAAAATACAGCTCAGGCGTTTGAATAAATTGCGGTACCGTAGCCTTATGAGTATAGCTTGATGTCCCGACTACAGTTTCAGACAGTTTCCTTAAAGTTCCAAGTAATCAGTCGTCGTTGAGAAGCGATTAAAATCGAAGCAGGGTCAGTGTGATCCATGTGTGTACTTAAGGTCGAATCTACTAAAATTTTTTTTTTTCATCAATTATAAACGTTCGTTAGTGAAAAAAGTGTCAAAAACTATTTTCTAAGTTTGTGCAAGGGCACGTGCCCAATGTGCGATAACATCGCACTTACATGTAAAATTTTTTGTAATAAAAAAAATTTGTTTAACTCATGTATGTCAAAGAATTACGCTTTTTACACCTTATAGATCGCCTTGTCAGTATGCAAAATAAATACCTTTTTATTAAGGCACAAAGTAGGAACATTTTTTTATGAAGTTATAGACAACCAAGAAGTGAACAGGGTCAATTTGACCCAGTGTGTAGGAGATGTTCGAAAGAACAGGTGTGTACTCAACGGCTTAAATTCTAAGTATCTGCTTTTAAATGTATTAATGTATTTAATGTTATATTATATGTATCACAAAATTGTTTTTCTAACACCTGCGTAAAAGAAATGACTTTTTTCGTTTGAAAATCGTGGAGAAAATTAGCGACTTCTCAACTGTTGATGTGAGCGTTGAAAAATAGCATGTTTTTCTTACTAGTAAAAAAAGTCTCCTAAGAAGTGGGTAAAAGTACGAGGAACAGTGGGAGAAAATAATTCTCAGTCGTGAATGTGTGGTTGATTATACTGTCACGTGGCGCCATCTACAACTCAGTTGGGCGCATGCGGATTAATCTGCACGCCTGCATTCACCGCATTTATTTGGTAGCCGTATTTTCCGAAAGATTTTATTGTTTCCTTCTTGAGGTTCTTCACTAAGCCAAACATAAGGGATTTTAAAATATTTGATTATCTCACTCCCATGAAATAACAGTTTACGAACTAATGGGGGCATTTTGTACCATCCATATAGAGATGTACACATTATATATGTATCTTCACAATATTTCTTTATTGTCTGACAGTTACTCATTTTGTTGCATAAAATTACTTAAAAAATATTGCGAAATATAACAATCAAATATTCATCTAATCCCGTACAATTGTCTACAATATTAGCGTTTTGAAACAATAATCTTGCGACGTTTTCTGTTTTCGTAGTTCCTGCTCCTTTGCTTAGTCAAGAAATTGCAAATTTTACCATCAATCATGGAAAATTTAACATCGAAGCCAACTTCAAATTTTAAATTATTAATTTGTAATCTATTGTAATCTATTGTTTGTTTCAAAATATAGAGGAGAAAACGAAACGAAAAATTGAAGTATTATTCTGCAATTTTGTCTGAACCTTAGTTTTACTTTCACTCATATCATTTGCAATTTTTTCATCGCAATCGCAATCGGTCAAAATAATAGCATCATTATAATTATCATCGCGATCACTGTTACTATAAGAATACTTTGCATAATTGTGGTCTATCCACTTTTACCTTGCAGTTTGCTTTCCTTAAGCTCCATCTAGTAGAGTAATAAAGTTCACTTCAGCTTCATATTCAGTTACTTCTATATAATCTGGATAACAGTGTTTTTTGGCTTTAGGAAGAGGATCATTTGAAGTTAAAAATTTACTTCCACAAATTCCCTCCAGGTGGGAATTTAAGTTTTGAAACTTATTTTTTGAAACTCCAGCATCTACAAACACGGCTGAAGTTTTATTGCAGTCATTCTGGTGACTCCCAATCTCGGTTTTTTCAATATTTACAGTGACTTATTTTGTTAATGCTTAAGCCAATTCTTTCGCGCTATACAATGAAGAAATATTTTAATAATGTTTTCTTTTCGTAACTTCAGAACCTTCTTCAAATGATGTTCGTTTACGACCAGATTTGTGCTTGATATTGATTGACTCATCTGCTTTTGAATAAGTATCTACGGAATTTTTCTCGGAACATTTAAATGTAAATGTTAAATATTTTTCCATATATCTTTTGTACTGACTAATGAACTTATCTTTTTTTCGAGAAACACCCTGCTATTGCTTTTTAAAATTCGGTAGAAATGTGTTAATTAACTTTTTTGTTGATTGTTCTTTGGAGAACGAATTTTCTACTTTTATGCTATTCATCAGAATTTTTTCTTCATTTTCTTTATCATCCATATTCCTATTCCACAAAAGTTCACATAATTCTTAGTACCTATACAAAATTCTAGAACAATCAGCTGATCCTAACTTTATAAGACGTATAACCTGAAGTTATCTAGGGATTGCATGCGAAACAAAATACAAAACGTTTTCTTTTGTCTTACATGCCCCTAAAGCCCCTTAAGATAGAAAGTTATCGGACTTGTATTTTACATGTAAATTAAAAGAATATTTCATTAATACATGTAAAACAAAAGAAAACGTTTTGTCTTTTGTTTCGCACGCATTCCCTAGATAACTTCAGATTAAATATCTTATAAATAAATAATGAGCTGATTGTTTCAAGATTTCGTATAGGTGCACGCCACAGTGGGTGAAAACGATCAGTACTTAATTAACCATGCAGTTTTCTATTATTAACCAAGTAGTATGTGAATTTTTGTGAAAGAGAAATCTGGATAATAAAAAAATTAAGAAAAAATTCTGATGAATAGCATAAACGTAAAAGAACTTGTTCTCCGAAGAAAGGATAAATTTATTAGTCGTAAACGAAACTCATTTGAAGAAGGTTCAGAAGTTACGAAAAGAAGACGTATTTATGATATTTCTTGATTGTACAGTACGGAAGAATGGGCTAAAGCATTGAAAAAAAAGTTACTGTAAATATTGAAAAAACCGAGATTTGGAGTTTGAGGTTTGTGGATTAAGGTTGTGTAGGTTTGGGGTTTGTGGGTTTAGAGTGTGTGGGTTTCGGGTATTCGGATTTAGGGTTTGTGGGTTTGTGGTGTGTGTTTAGGATTTGTGGTTTGTGGGATTAGGGTTTGTGAGTGGGTTTTCATTGTATCAAGTATAAGAAAAATCCTGTTTATAGGTTCTGCACGTATTCGATATGTCTAAAATCGAATTGCTAAATATAGAAAAAGCCGCAGTGACATAAGAAAGCGGATACGATTACGGAAATTTAAAATAATCACAAATTGGTCAAAATTTGCTACATTGCACGGAATTTTGATCATTTTCGCCCACTTTGCGCCAGTTATAATACATATTTTGTTTGTAATAATACTGAAATTTTCATCTCGCTTTCAATATATTAAATTCTTAAATAAATTGCAAACTGTAGAAAAGTTCGTTCGGTTAAACATTCTATCGTTTTTGACTTCTCTCTTTTTTCGTTTAAGGGGTAACATCTATATAAAAATCTCATAAAATCGATTTTTTTAAAGCTAAATTAGTACGTAATTATATCAAAAATAATGTTCCGAAACGATTTATAGAAAAAAAAATTTCACCAAGTTCCAGCTGTCCAGCGCATGGCCCCCCAGCGTGCGGTCAGGCAGTGTTTAAACTTTAAACGCGTTTTTCTCGAAACCGCTTTTTTTTCAATCAGCCAACACGACTGTTCCTTCAGTTTTAATACAATAAATTTGAAATTTTGACAGAATCTTTAAAACATTATTATCCAACGTCTCACGTACGATTTTTTCGATAAAATGAAAACTTTTTTCTATAAAAGTTTTTCGGCGATTTCAAAAAAAAATTTTTTGTTCAAAAATGCATACTTTTGGGAAAAACTGATATTTTTAAAAAATCGTACCTTAGACATTAGCTTTTCATTCCATCTTTAAGAAAAAAATTTATTTCTTTGTCTCAGACTAATATTGGCGACAAAAAGTTGGTGGCAGTGGAGGTCTTTGAAAAAAAGTAGCTGTACTCTGGGTCCACTAAAGGCGCCATTTTGTTTTTAAATAATTCTAAGAAAATAATTTGTGTAGCCTATAATATATAACCGACCTCAGTCGATTTAGAATTATGTGTTTTGTTTTGCATATTATTCATAAAAATTTTACTTTGCGCAATTCGATATCTTCTTATAGAAATTGCAAAAATGACTCTTTGAGCCTGATCTAGATTATGTGTTTCGCTTTGAATATTAGCCTTAAAAATATTTTAAATATTTCAGTACTTTCTTTTTACATTCTCATAATTTATGATTGAGAAAGTATTAGAATTGTCGGAAATTTGAAATCACACTTTTTCAACGGATCTCCACGTTTCGAGACTTCCTGAATCCGAAAATCAGGTTTTCACTATGGCGTCTGTCTGTCTGTCCGTCTGTCTGTCCTAAAAGAAAGGACGAGTTCGTGAACCAGCCATTTTTGATAAAAATTCAAAAAGTGAGCGCATTTTGAAAATGTTTGATACCACTATTTTCTGAATTTGAAAATTCTATGTACGGATATATAGTATTAAAAAAAAAACAATTTATCCTCATGACTTTTTTCAATAAAAAAAAAATTCTCAGAGTTATAGCGTTTAAAAAATTTTTTTAATCAACCGAAAATCAAAATTTGAAGCCGAAAGACGCACGATACGAAAAAAAGTAAAGAGAAGAAAAACATTTATTTTTAAAAGCTCTAAAAGAATATCATAAAAAAATTTGGATTTGCTTCAAAAATCGAGAATTAAAATTTTGATTGCACAAAAAATAATGGGAAATAAAAAATTCCATTTTGTGGACAAACCATGTAGGATACAAAAAACAAATCAACAAAAATGGTTATCCCAAAAAGGGTCTACAATTTCGTTAAGAATCACTTCTTGATATGACGCGTAATTTTTGTTTTATTCGTGAAAAATAACGTTGAAAAAAGTAAAATAAAAAAAAATGTGTTGAAAAACGACGAAAGTTACGAGAAAAAAATCCAACAAAACCTGTTTACAAATGTCTGTTGGAAATCGAGCGCGCAGCGCGAGTGTCACGATGAGAATGTGTACCTCAAAGCCTGCAGAGCTTTGAGAAACTTAATCTTTGACTATACTCAATTAAGGGCATGTGACACAGCCAAATACCTATATTATCGACCTCACTTTATCAGCTCACTGAATATTTTTTTGAACCTAAGAACTTTTTTTGTAAATAAAATATTGAGCTGAAACTTTGGAAAATGTATTAGAGTACAATAAAGTACGTTTAGGTACTGCATTTTAGTATGTACTCTACTGAAAATTATTTCATCTTTTTTCTGAACCTCGACATTTTTTGAACGTTCGAACTTTTTTTATACATAAAATATCGGTCTCATACTTTGAGAAATGCAAGAGCCGAAAGAAAACTACGTTAAAGTACAAAGCTTAATAGTAATAAATGTAAAAAAAATATTTCAACAATCAATTCCAACGGCATCAGCCGGTAACGTTGTACACGAAAATACGAACCCTCTAAGAGCTTCGTCTAGTAGCCGCCAGGGTTCGCATTTTCGTGTACAACGTTACCGGCTGATGCCGTTGGAATTGATTGTTGTTTGATTGCGTCAAGCTACCTCCTCTGAGAAAAAAAAATAATAAACTCAAAATAATAATTCCGAATTATTTTTTTATTTATGTATTATTTATTATAAAATAGATTTTTTTCAAATCCCTCTAATTTGTAAATTCAAGAAATAAATACAATTCAAGGAATTCAATGACTTATCAATAATAATAAAAAATAATTAATTAATAAAAAGTATAGGAGGAGTTTAGTTTATTAAGAACTCAAGTAATATCAGTGAATTAAGAGAATACAAGGAATTCAAATAATTAAGAGAATTCCAAGATATTAAAGGAATTTAAGGTATTCAAAGAATTGCATAAATTGAGAGAATTCCAGAAATTATGGGAATTTAAGGTTCCTAAGAAGATTGAAGAAATTGAGATAGTTGAATAAGTTGCGAGAATTCAAGGAATTAAGAGAATTCTAAAAATGAAATGAATTGATACAATTAAATTAAGATAATTTAGGAAATTTAGAAAAATTTTAAGAATTGAAAGATTTCAAGGAATTAAGAGAATTCCAAAAATTAGACGAATTTATAAAATTGAATTAAGAGAATTTAGGAAAAATTCTAAGAATTGAAAGATTTCAAGGAATTAAGAGAAATAAGGAAAAATTTTAAGAGTTAAAAGATTTCCAGGAGTTCCGTAAATTCAAGGAATTAGGAGAATTTCCAAAATTAAAGGAATTTATAAAATTAAATTAAGAGAATTCAGGAAATTCAATTAAGAGACTAGGAAATTAGGACAAATTCTAAGAATTGAAAGATTTCAAGGAATTCCATACATTCAAGGAATTAAAAGAATTCCAAACATGAAACGAGTTTATAAAATTTATTTATGTGAATTTAGGAAATTAGACAGAATTCTAAGAATTGAAAGGTTTTAAGAAATTAAGAGAATTTAGGAAATTAGGAAATTAGGAAATATTCTAGGAATTAAAAGACTTCAGGGAGATCCATAAATTCAAGGAATTAAGAGAATTCAAAAAATTAAATGAATTCATAAAATTAAATTAAGAGAATTCGGAAATTAAGAAGAATTCTAAGAATTGAAGGATTTTAAGGAATTAAGAAAATTCCAAAATTTAAACAAATTTATAAAATTAAAGTAAGAGAAGTTAGGACATTAGGAAAAATTCTAAGCATTGAAAGATGTTAAGGAATTTAGAGAATTTAGGAAATTGGGGGCAATTCTAAGAATTAAAAGATTTTAAGAAGTTCCATAAATTCAAGGAATATAAGAGAATTCCCAAAATTAAACGGATTTATAAAATTGAAAT
Source organism: Belonocnema kinseyi (assembly GCF_010883055.1). Lineage (NCBI taxonomy): Eukaryota > Metazoa > Arthropoda > Insecta > Hymenoptera > Cynipidae > Belonocnema > Belonocnema kinseyi. Next base: position 6,781,427 of record NC_046664.1, on the reverse strand, counting down.
AAGAGACTTTCGGATAATTTCTAAGAATTTAAAGATTTCAAGGTATGAAGAGAATTCCAAAAATTAAAGGAATTTATAAAATTCAATTAAGAGACTTTAGGAAATTAGGACAAATTCTAAGAATTGAAAGATTTCAAGGAATTCCATACATTCAAGGAATTAAAAGAATTCCAAACATGAAACGAGTTTATAAAATTTATTTATGTGAATTTAGGAAATTAGACAAAATTCTAAGAATTGAAAGATTTTAAGAAATTAAGAGAATTTAGGAAATTAGGAAAAATTCTAGGAATTAAAAGACTTCAGGGAGTTCCATAAATTCAAGAAATTAAAAGAAATCCAAAAATTAAATGAATTCATAAAATTAAATACAGAGAATTTAGGAAATTAAGAAGAATTCTAAAAATTGAAGGATTTCAAGGAATTAAGAGAATTCCAAAATTTAAACGAATTTATTAAATTCAATTAAGAGAAGTTAGGACATTAGGAAAAATTCTAAGCATTGAAAGATTTCAAGGAATTCCATACATTCAAGAAATTAAGAGAATTTAAGAAATTGAGAAAATTATAGGAATTAAAAGACTGCAAGGAATTCAAGAAATTTAATTAATTTTAGGTATTCAAACAATTCAAGAAACTGAGACTAATCAAGGAATTAAACGAATAAAAAAATTCAGGAAATTAAATTAAGATAATTCAAGAAATTTAATGACAGAATAGAATTTAGGAAATTAATGTAGTTTGAGGTATTCAGACAATTAAAGAAATTATGAATCAAGAAATTAAATTTATTGAGAAAATTCAAGAACTTCAAGTGATTTAAGGTATTCAGAAAATTCAAGAAATTGAGAGAATTCAAGGAATTTATTAGAATTCAAAGAATTAAGAGAATGAAGGAAATGTAAGATACTAAGAAAATTAGAGGAATTAAAGAAATTGAGTAAGTTTAACGAATTTAAGAGAATTCAAGAAATTCAGGGAATTAAATAAATTAGGAGATTTGAATAATTTGAATTAATAGAATTCAAGAAATTTCACTTATTGAGAGAATTTGAAAAATTAAAGCAATTCAAGGTATTCAGAAAATTGAAGAAATTTGGAGAATTCAAGGAATTTAAGAGAATTTAAAGAATTAAGAGAATTGAAGGAATTATAATAAATGAAGAAGTTGAGATAATTGAAAAATATGTATCCTTCATAGTTTGATTTTAATTTATATAAATATCCGTACACAGAATTTTCAAAATCAGAAAAAAAGTTGTTTGCAACATTTTCAAAATGCGCTTACTTTTTGAATTTTCATCAAAAGCGGCTGGTTAACAAACTCGTCCTTTCTTTTAGGATTTATGAAAAGTGTGCCAAAGATGAATTTGATCAGTTGATTTTTTCGGGAGTTATCGTGTTTACGGATGGACGTTCGGACGGACAGACAACCAGACGCCATCGTAAAAACCTGATTTTCGGATTCAGGGGGTCTCGAGGTGTGGAGAGCTTCTAAAAAAGATTCTATCATAAAAAAATAATAATACTAAAAATACATTAAATTGTTTTTTTTTCAATCCTAAATTCCATTACTGTTTCTTTGAAATACTTTAACTCAAGGATCGAACACCAAGAATGTTTTTCGTGATTCACGTTTAAATATTATAAATATAATATTATATAATATATAAATATTATGCAATAATCTATCGTTTGAAATTTTCAAATACTAAGAGTTCTAAAAGTTTTGAAACGATTTAAATTATTTAATAAACGAATAAACCCAGTTAGTAAAATTCGAATTTTTTTTACGTATCTGGAGATCATAACTTTTCTCGTTATCTTGTGTGGTTTTTTATTACCTATCCGCAAGGATAAAGCCTTATCTAAAAGTCTCTGTTTATCAAAAGATAGCAAAAAAAATACTTTTGAATTTTAAAATTCCAAATTGTTTTTCAATACTCACTTTAATGTTACCTTTAATTACCTCTGGAAAATAATTTAATCTTGGCATTAATTTATGAACAGTTTCAAGTGGCATACACCTAGAAAATTCTTGAACAGATTTATTTTGAAAAATAATCTTTTCAACCTTATGTTTTTTTAAACTTACTAGACCTTGGTGGATTTTAATTAATGTATTTTCTTAGATTAATTTATGAAATATAATTCTGAATATCACAGAAAGAGAAGAAGAATAATTAATGCGATAACTACGCTGTTAACCAAATTCTTTATCAACGCAAGAATATTTTTTTACCTAACTGCAAAAAATGAAGATCGATTTTACTCTGGTATTCATTTGGGTGGTCATTCTCAATTTTATTGGTGAATATAATACTATATTATATCTATAATATTAAAATAACATAAAGATTTTTTTGCGAAAATTCGTCCGTATTCTACCTCAATTTTTATTATTTTAAAAAATCTTTTTGAGCTTCTCTGAAATGAATCCAAATTTTATTAGAATTTATTTCGGCCTAATCTAAGATGTGTGCTTGTATGTCCGAATCATTTTTAGAGAAAAAGTTAAATGAAGCGTACCTACGTGTTAAAACGGAGTTAGCCAATGCCCTATTTTATTTTAAATTAAGACACCTTCACAATTAAGAAAAATTAATTTTTGCAGGACCTTTAATTCATTCAAATACGGCGCCAGGCAAACATCAATTTGCCGTCCTGTAAGAAAAGAAACTTGACAAAATGACCAAACACTTAAAAATATTCTACTAAAAGAGCGGATTTTTAACAAAACAAAATTTTTTTTTTAATCTTCGCTCAACTTTTCGGTGGAGTGTCGCAGACACCTGAAAATCGAGAGAGTAAAGAAAACGTCACCCTTGACAATTACGAGTGATATAAAGAAGAACAAACTCATTTTTATTTTAGAAAAGGAAAACAGATAAAAGATTTCTAAATAAAGAGAAGTATCCCAAGGATTCGACAAATTATGTTAATTTCGCTCCAGAGCGAGCAAGGTTTTAGAACGAACCTCCGCGTCTACCGACGCCATTTGGAGCACAATCATTAACATGAATATTTCACGATAAAAAAAAAAAGAATCACTTAAAATGCAGATACAGTCAATTCGACGACACCAAATAAAAATATAACCACTTTGTGGTACAAATTCGTCATGTTAAATGTCCGATGATTTTCTTTTACAGTCAACTACCCCGTGTAGAAATAACCCGGTTGGCCAACATAGCACTGGCTAGGATTTTTTTTTGGTCAAAATTACACATTTTTTAAGAGGTGTGATGTTATAAAAGACGTCATTATGGATGAAATATGAATTATCATTTTAAAAGTATAATTTAAAGATTTATTAGAGCAGTGAAATAGAAATAAGCTGTTTTAAATTCTGTAAAAAAATCATTACATTTTTCTGAATTTTTCCACTTATTAAATAAAACTGGTAGCAATTTTGGTATGTGCATCAGCAGAAATGTTACAATTTTCACTATTTTCACACAATTTTTAGTATGTACACTTTCAAATTTACCGCCATGTGTATCCCTCTCTGCGTCTGGCGACTGCGTAGACACTCACTAATTTTCAGTTTCGCACTTCGAACGAGAGTGCACATTGCACTTACGGTGCTTCATTTCCTCGAAGTTTGCAAATAAAATCGAGATCCGTAATCAAAATCAACCTTGTTTCAGTAATCAGTCTGAAAACACCACTTGGCTCGCGGATAATTATTAGTTTTAATTGAATTATACTCTTGTAAATACATTTTTTCTGTGTACCTTCCTAACCTAACATCACCACGTGGTTTCCGATGTGAAACAATTGCTACGAGTTTCTATTATGAGTGGTGAAAATTCTACTCCAATTTTCTTGCCAGAATTGGGAAACTTGATTTGACCTTTAAAGTTCACCTTATTCTTTACGATGGGCCTTAAAAGACAAAACAAGTTACAAATTTCTCGCTTTAAGCAATATTTTCAATCGCATTGTGGCCGGATTACTCAAACGGATCCCGGCCGGTATTCAAGCCGGGATCCGACCAGTTTACCGTGACGTTTTTAGCCGGATCCCGGCCGGATTTCCCGATCAGCGCCTAGCTTTAACCTGGGCTATCCGACCGGTACCCGGCCGGATTCCTGATTAAATTCCTACACGGGACGCTATACTTGTATATTCTCTTTCTGCAATATTTCATATCCATTTTACCGTTATTTTTCTCATAATAAACAGCCAATAAATTCTGCAATGTTTTAAATCCGTTGTTTTGATACTGCATTTGATTTTGTTATTCTGGCTGTAAGGAGCACCACCTATTCCTTAACATGGCGAATAAGTAGAGTTAGCGACAACTGCTTGACACAAGGCTCAGCAGACAAAAGACAAGGAGTTCGCTCGTCTCGACAGCACGCAGGCTGACCAATCAAGTGATCCCAGATCTGAAACGCGATTCACTCCAACACTATGACAGGTCTATGTCCGTGTGAAGAGAGTAGGAGTCTCCCCACCATACCTACTGTTTGGGAGCTGCAAACCAGAATGTGCATGATTACCACTGCAAGTTCGTGTGCAAGCCGAAAATGCACGACTCGAATTTTGGTTCTATCAGGTTTCATGCTGTACGATGATTGGCGATTTGAAAGCTTCGGAAAACTTCGGTGGTCTTCTATTTATATATTGATCCCCCTTGGAAAGAAATTAAAGAAAATGGCGATTTTGAGGTTTCGCGTTATTCTTAATTTCATGCATGAGTCGATTTTGAGGTTATGTTTTTCACTTGGACGCCTCTAGAACAACTTTGTCTACGAATATATTGGTATAAACAAAGATACTGAAAAATTAATTAGGCAAAACCAAAAATCTTCTCATCTGGCGATGTGTTTACGACATCGTTACGACATCTTTGAGACAACTTTACGACATCCTATGTTCATGTCGTTTCGGTGTCTTTGCGATATCGTAAAGACATCGTCAGATCATACGACTGATTTAAGATATCGTAAAGATACCTTAACGACATGGACATAGGACGTCGTAAAGTTGTCGTAAAGATGTCGTGACGATGTCGTAAAGACGTCGCCAAATTTTGTGCCCAAGAATTGCATTTAAATATTCTTACAGATCTATCAATATTTTGTGAATAAACAAAAAGTTTAAGACTTATCATTGAATTTTCAAAACAGTAGAATAATATTTTCGGTCCATAACATAAGAATATACACACCCTACTAATAATGGATGATTAACATTTATTGAAAATAAATCAAGTTCTATTGTTTTTAAATATTTTCAATAAATATTGGAATAGCTCAATAATCATTCATATCTCAATTATCTTCATATGAATAATTTTGAATAAAGTTTAATTATATTTTAATAATGAATAAAAATTAATGAAATTCAATCAATTTTTTATAAATAGATGGAATCAAAATCTATTACTTTTTAATAACTTCACTTAAATTATAAAAAATAATTGTCGCAATGGGAATCAGTTAAATTTTACGTTATTTAAAACAATCTATTTCTATAGCTTTAAACAATTTTGTATTATGATTGAAATTGAACATATTTTTCACCAATCATATTGAACCAATTTTGGTGACTTTTGAATAATTTTAATTGCGTTATTAACAACAATTCAAGAATCGAAATTAATTATATTTTCCCCAATTGAACCCATTGGATATATATAGTTTTAAATAATTTTAATTATGCGATTAAAACTTAATAAATTAATGAAATTTAATAGTTTTCGCAAGTTAAATTAAACCAATTCTTATAATTTTTCAATCTTTTCAGCTACTTTATTGAAAACAATTCCAAAACAAATGCATGTGGCTATCAATCTAAATCGTTGCGGCCGTGTGTGTACAGGAGTGAAAGGGGGGGGGGGGCTAAAAAAGTAAATAATATGCTGTCCACCTTTTTTTTGGTACTCTTTGTTTGTTTTTTAAAAAAGCGCCCCCAAACTTGCTTCCCACCCTGCGCTCAGAGATCCAGTCCACCGCTATTAATATTATAATTATGAAAAATTATATTATTATTAACGACACGTTGAATATCTTTTAATAGAAATAGGTTAACTAAGACAATTAGTTTTCTAAATAAAAAAAAAATTATAAATAAAATACGTATATTTAAATAAAAATTTATTTAAATTTCTAGATAAAAAGTTAAATTTTCATCCAAAAAGCTACATTGTATGCTGAAAAAAGGCATTTTTCATAAAATACGTGAACTTTGCAGAAAAGAAATTTATTTTCCACCCAGACTAATTTTCTATACAAAAAATTAATGTTAAATCATAGTTAAATTTTTCAGAAAAAATGTTACTATTCTTATAGTTAAAAACAAAATTTTTTAAAGAAAAACAAAAAGAATTTTTTGCAAAATTGTTAAAAATCATCAAATCTTTATAAATCCTTTAAAATCTCTTGAATTTTTTAAAGCTCTTGAAAATTCCTTGCAATTTTAAAAATAACCCAAAATATTTAAAATTCATGAAAATCTTATACTAAATTATTGAAATATATTGAAAATGCCTTTGAATCTATTAAAATATCCTTAGATATATCAAGAAATTAAAACCTCATATTAAATTACAGCAATAAATTTCCTTGGAATGTTTTAAAACGTCTTTTTAAGGATTTTAAATATTTGAGTAAGTTTTGAAAGATGTCAAGGAATCCCCAATTTATTTTTATAACTTAAAGGAACTTTAAAGAGTTTAAAAAAATTAAAAGGGTTATTTTAAATCATTCGAAAGTACTTTAGAACCATTAAAAAAAGTTCTAAGTATTTCAAAAGATTTTAAAGGATTGGAAAAATTTGAGAGAATTTTAAAAGATTTCAAGCAATTTCCAATCGAATACAGAAATTTAATATGAGCTTTTAAAGGATTAGAAATATTTTAGGGTATTTTTAAAATTCCTAAGAATTTTCAAGGCTTAAAAAAAGTTCAAGAGATTTCAAAAGATTTAAAATATTTGAGGATGTTTTAAAAGATATCATGGAATTTTGAACTTATTTTTATAATATTAAGGAACTTCAAAGAATTTTGAAGATTTTAGCAGTGTAATTTCTAAAAATTGTGAAGTACTTTAAATATCTTCTAAAAAAATGTCAAGGCATGTTAACATATTTTGAAGGAATTGCAATATTTGAGAGTTTTTAAAATGTTCCACGGAATTTTCAATTTATTACGGTAATTTTATTACGGGTATTTTAAGATTTCAAGGAATTTTCAAAAGCTTAAACATTTTTTTTTAATTTTAAAAGATTTCAAATATTTGAGGGTGTCTAAAAACATGTGAAGCAATTTTCAATTTATCTTTATAATTTAAAGGATTTTCAAAGAATTTTAACAACTTTAGCAGGGTTATTTAAAACATTGAAAGGTACTTAAAAAAACTTTAAATGATGTCAAGTTGTTTCCAAATATTTTGAAGGTTTATAAATGTATCAAAGTATTTTAAAAAGTTCCAAGGGATTTTCAATTGATGCCATTATTTAATATGAGATTTTAAAGAATTTGATAAATCTTAGGATATCTTAATAGATTCCAAGAAGTTCTAAATTCAATTTAATAATTTAGAATGAGATTTTAAAGGATTTGAAATAAAAAATATTTGAAGTATTTCAGGGTATTTTTAAGATTGCAAGAAATTTTCAAGAGCTTTGATAAATTTCAAGAGATTTTAAAGGATTTTTAATGATTTTCAAAATTTGAGGACGTTTTAAAAGATGTCAAGGAATTATTAATTTATTTTTATGACTAAAAGGAACTTCAAAGAATTAAAAAAATGTTATCACAGTTTTTTTCAAACATTCCAAAGTACTTCAGAAATCTTTTTTAAAAAAGTTCTAGTTATTTCAAAAGATTCTTAAGGATTGGAAAAATTTGAGAGAATTTTAAAAGATTTCAGGCAATTTTCAATCGAATTCAATACTTTAGTATGAGATGTTCATGGATTTGAAATATTTCAAGGTATTTTTAAATTTGCAAGGAATTTTCAAGAGTATTAGTATTATTAGATAATTATAATATTAAAATTAATAATGTATATATAATAGTAAGAATATCTCTATTATATACACATGAAAAACATAACCTCAAAATCGTCTCATGCATGAAATTAAGAATAACGCGAAACATCAAAATTGCCAATTTCTTTAATTCCTTTCAAATGGGGATCGAGATATAAATAGAAGACCACCGAAGTTTTCCGAAGCTTTCAGATCGGCAATCATCGTACAGCAGAAAACCTAAGAAAACAAAAGTTCGAGTCGTGCATTTTCGGCTTACACAAGAAACTTACAATGGTAATCATGCATCTTCTGTTTTGTGGCTCCCAAACGGTAGGAGTGGTGGGGACTGCTACTCTCTTCACACGCACATAGACCTGTCATTGCATTGGACTGAATCTCGTTTCAGATCTCTGAACACTGGCCCAACCTCTCCCCTCCTGCGCAGTTGGACGGAATGCGTCTTCTGCTTTGTCGCAGTATCATGGCGTGTGGAGGGAGATTCCGGGACCCGAATGCCCAAGAGATGGTGCTAGTGGTGCTGCGACGAAATATCGGCGGTGAGATTTAAATCGTCCCAGGTACAGGATTTGAAATGCGGGAATCTCATCTACATTCCACCTCCGGTCAACAACCTAAGACTGCGCCTGCGCCTATGCGACTTCAGCCCGCCTTACTTGCTCGTTATTCGTAACTTACAATTGTTTTTCTACAAATAAATAAAATCCTTGCAAGAGTGGTTTTCTGCAGAAAAAAAGTCAAGGGAGCTTCGAAGGGTTTTCCAGCAGCTTTATAAACTGAAATACTGATTAAAACATTAATTTTATTTTACAGAGTTCAGTTTCCCGTTCGATTGTTTGCCTAATGGCGCTCCTATTCCCGTTTCTACTTCTGGCACACCATCTTCTTCTTCTTCTTCTTCTTCTTCTTCTTCTTCTGACAGACAACGTTCTCCTGGTGAACATCCTATTCTTGCCAGGTCCAAGTCTCTTCATGCTGGGTACATATCTCCGTCTATCATGCATATTCCTTTGTCTGACGGACGTAGATCTGACCTTAATCATCTTGAATTTATTAGGATTACTTCCTTCACAAATCCGAACCGGCTATTCGGACTTCGGAAACACACCTTTCATGCGAATCAACCAATTCGAATCTTGTTAAGACGTGGTTTATACAGGCCCATTGCAACTAAAGAACATATTGTGTTATCAACATTCGATGGCGATATCTTTGCGATATTGGACAGTTCTGATTCTTTTTCTGGAATATATGTATACAATTTTCAAGCTAGACACAATCAACGGGCAAAAATAAACATTGGAAGCGGCAAGATTACTTTATTAACCTCAGATGAAATCACGGAAATTCCAGTAGGCCGTTATCGAAAAATCTTATCGAATTATAAAGTGGAGCGTTTGTGATTTGATATTGTCTGAAAATGTTACAAGTAATTTGTAATCACAAATAATAATAAGAAGGCAATGTGTTATGCTAACCAAGACCTGAATCTTTCCCAATGTTCCAGCCAGTCTTTTTTGAAAACAAATAAAATAAGTTATTTTTTGTTTACTATATGTGACTGTTCGCAAAGAAAGGGACCTAATGCGACAAAAGCCGGCTTTTATTTTATCACGGCAATCGATAGTTTCTAAGTTTCTTTTTCAATTTCAATAATCAAAATTTCTATAAGTTAATAACTTTTTTTGATATTAAGCTTCAAACATAGGCATAATAAGCGCACGTGGAGACGAAACGAGAAGCCTGCTAAAGCCAGCCCCACCACTCACCACTGCCGGGTATAGCCGAAACGGGCCGATACGAGCAGGGCTCACAGATGGGGCACCTGAAGGTGCAGTGATAAATGGAGGGGATGCTGTTCGTAGACTCATCCCCACTATTCAAATACTGGCTTGTGGACTCTGCTACAATTGCCCGCCCTGTAAAATTAAGCTTTGTCGCATTAGGTCCTATTCTTCGCGGATGGTCACATACTATATGTTCATGAGTCCTGAAAAAAAATAATCAAGGAGAACATAATGAGTGGAGAAGAATTCACAGGGTACAAAAGAATTCCGAGGATACAGAAGAATTTATAAGCTTCAAAAGAATTCACCAAATTTGTCATTATCTGTATATACGCTTTCTACTTTTAAATCGTTTACGTTCCATTCAGCTATACTTTTTTTCAGATTTTTCAATTGGCAAATTGTGCGAGATGATTATTAGTAACTGTATTATTTTTCTGAAGATCACTAACTTGATCCTTATACGTTTCCACGTATTTGGTGTATTTAATTCAAACCGATGCTGTTGATCCGGTGTAGATCTTGATGTTTTTTTTGTCTGACATAATGATAAATTGTAGTAGTGATGTTCAAAAAAATGGACATACTTCAGAAAATTAAGATCTTATGATGTTATAGATCCTTTATTAAAAATTCTACGTTCGGAGAGTCTAAATGTTCTCGTCATCAGGAAACAATAGTTCTATACTGATCAAGTTATTGTACTTATACAATTAGTAATGAACCCATCCTCTCAAATAAAACCTTCTGGATTATTAATCTTCCAACAAATTTTTTTTTAATTACTTAAAACGAAAATAATTATAATAAATTAAATACAAATAAAAATATGAAAATTATTAAATAGCTACGGTATCTTAACTGTAGTTACCTGTGTGATATTTAATATGTTATTAAAAGATTTTTTTGTAATAAGAGTCTTTATGTTAAAACTAATGTTTAAGAATTATAAGTAATTATAGTACTAAAGTTGGAATTTAAAATAACAGACAGAACTTGTGTTCTGCTCCATTTTTGTGTGTAAAATCGAGAAAGTGAAATAGAAAGAGATAGGGTACAAGGATAGCAAATCAGTAACTTGGTAATTTCACAATTTTTCATTAATTTAACAAACAAGAAAAAGAGTCAAAACAGTGTAAATCAAATTGAACAATCTAAAATAATGTTATAAAAATGAATATAATTTACAAGATCAGTGCCTACATTAGGACATCTATCCCCATTGGCCCTAATAAAGATTATTTCAGCTACCAATCTTTTAAATTTATTAGTCTCATGGTATAGAACTTCGACATGTTTCCAGTCAATCTCATGACCTGTCTGAACTTAATGTTTAGCTATCACTTTATGGTTTTTTGGAATCTGTCTTAAGTTATCAGTATGTTCTTTAATTTTACCACAAATTAATTTACCAGTTTGGCCGATATAACACATTTCACATTCTTAACAGTCAATTTTATACACTACATTAGTCAAATTAAAAGTTTCTAAAACATCTTTACCTAATTTTATAAATTTGGAATCAACTCTAAAAATTGTTTAAATTTTTAAGTCTTTTAAAATTCTTTTCACTGCTGACATACAAATAAAATAATAGAATCAAATGTCCGGAAAAGTAGAAACGAATCGAATAACAGACGATCCTTTCAATTCAATTAAAGGGAAAATTTACCAGAACCTCGCATGATAGAAACGCCGTTAAAAATTATGAGCAATTGGCCTATCAAATTACAAAATTATAAGGAAGGTAGTCTCGCGCATTTCTAGGACAAATTAATAATATTTATGAGGGGTAACGAAATATACTCCTGTGATAACCTCAGGAAATCTAGACGCATTACTAATTAAAGATACAAAAGATTAGTGCAAAATTAATGAAAATTTCTAGAGAACATTACCAGATTTTTACGGAAATTTAAAAAACGCTTACATTGACGAAAGATTTTCAATATAAATTAGCTAAAAAATTTAATTTTACAATAAAAAAGAAACCAAGACATCCACAGGTATTTAAAGTAAATTAGAGAACAAATTTATTAAACAATATCCGAGAAAAAGACGTGAATGAGATGTAGGTGGAACCTACGAAGACCTTCGCTTCAAAAACAAAATGTACATTAAAAGGAACGATTTTAATACTTTTGAGCAATTGGAAGATTTTGATACAAAACAGGAGACACAGTTAGCAAAATCCAAAATTCGAGGGAAAAATAAAAATGATCAAAATAATGACCAAACGGAAACCAAAATGACCAGGGAAAAAACAATATAAAATCTCACCATTTGGATTTCTACTGCTACCTTTTTCAAATAATTATCAACAAAATTGTAGACCTATCTTAAAATGTAGATTCCCACCTAGTTGCCCACCAAATTTACAATATATATTTCAACCAAATTACCAACGAAGTTTAAAAAACAATAGACCAAGATATCCTTACGATCCCTGTTATTAAATGTTACCAATGCTTAACCAAATGACGTTAGGCTTAAATTAAGGTAAAAGTAACCCAGTGATATAATTTCCTACAGAAAGAGGGGGAAACAGCTTTGGAAATACTAATGGTAAACAAAATTTCCGAAAATCAAATCACGGGAATAAAAATCAACAATTGGGTAACAAGAATAACAAAGACGAAAATACAAATAATTTGAATCATTACGATTGTGCTTTAACAGGCCATTTTAAAAGAGTGTGCCTATATTATGCGCACTATCAGGGAAACTTGATGGGGCGGGTATTAGAACCAAAAATCAAACAAACAAATACAGAAATGTCGGAATATCTAAATTCGGGTGAAGACGAAATTACGGAAACACATTTCTATTTAATGACAACATTCTAGAATTCAAATTCTTACGTTGGCAAAAAAGTGCTTGAAAAAAATCAGAACTTAAAGTATTCAATTTCTAAACCTGTCTCGTGAAAATTAATGGTCGCGAACGATGAAATCATTGATATAATTGACCAGGTAGTAATCAAAGTTATAGTCGGTAAACCCATTAAGAACCTAATATTTAGGTTGGTCCCAAAACTAAAATCCATAGGCAGCATAGGAACAGAATAAGGAAATTAAAATGACCAACATCGGGGATAAGTCAATATGGAAAAAAAGAAAATAGTATAAAAATAGAAAACCGAAATTGGGAGGTACTATTAGCCTCAAAAGTACTAGAGAATGTAACAAAAGTTGTTCAATGTTAAAAAATATCGATATTGCTTCAGCACCTATTAATCCTAACCAATCCCGAAAAACACAAAACACCAAAATTTCACGACAAACATCCCTTAGTATGCATCCTTACCCAAGACACTAACGATGACTCTAGCTAACAATAAAAGGAGACAAAACATTGGAAATCAAATTTAATAATCTAAAATAATGTTATATAAAGAACTATAATTTACAAGAACAGTAAGGACATTAAGACATTTATCACTATTGTTCTTAATGAAGAACATTTCAGCTACCAATCTTTTAAATTTATAAGGCTCATGGTATAGAACTTTGACATGTCTCCAGTCAATCTCATGACCTAACTGAACTTGACGTTTAGCTATCACTTTATTTTTTTTTGGACTTTGTCTAAAGTTGTCATTATGTTTTTTAATTCTAGTACAAAGTAATCTACCAGTTTGGCCTATAGGACACATTTCACATTCTAAACAATCAAGTTTATACACTACGAGGGTAGTTCAATAAGTCGTTAGAATGAAGTATAAAAACAATTTTTTTTGGGTAATTTTTTTTTTATTTTTCAACATAATCTCCTTGGAGCTCTATACACTTGGTCAATCGCTTTTCAAGT
>NC_046664.1:6699978-6767726 GCF_010883055.1 Belonocnema kinseyi | reverse complement strand
GTTTGATTACCGCTCTGAACTCGTTTTTTTCCATTTTTCTTAACGAACAATTTTTTTTTTCAATTGGTTATAAAAACACGTAAACTCAGAAGATGTGGACTAAAACTGCACCATATATCTAGTCGGGAGTGGTGCTGACTGAAAACAGATGTTTCGGAGCGATTCGCGCGCCATCTGTTGGCCATTCTAAGAACTTATTGAACTACCCTCGTACATTAGTCAAATTAAAAGTTTCTTAAACATCTTGACCTAATTTTATAAATTTCTTAAACTTGTAATCAACTCTAAAAATTGTAATATTAAAGTCTTTAAGAATTCTTTCGACTTCAAACGATAACCTACCATGGAAAGGTACAGGAACAATAATTTTTGACTCAATATCGTGAACCGGAATCAAGTTTAACTACACTGTTAGAAATGTTCCAAAAATTCCGACAAATTCAAGATAAAAAAGGAACTGAAATTTACGAAATTACTTTGCTGAAAATGAAATTTCGTGACTTTTATAGTAAATTTACTACATTTTCATTTAACTTCAGAAGCGGTTTCTAAAAATTGTGAATATTTTCCTAAAATTCCTAAATGGTCACACGCTGAACCAGCCTGGTAAGTAAAGGCGAACCTGGCTAACAACCATTTTTTCAAGTTAGGGATTTTTATTATTTAGGGAATCTGTCAAGTAGAATAATTTTGAAATTCTTTCAGTTTTAATTTTTAATTATTTTCTTTCGTATATAAAAGATTCTAGATTAAAAATGTTACAAGCTTACGATTTTGCTCTTTAAATATAAATATGGTCAGGGAAAATAAAAAATTGGTCAGTGGGAAATTAGAAAAAATTAAAATAAAGTTTAGCGGTGACTGCATGGTATAATATTCTTGTTAGTGATTTGTTTGCCTTGTATTTATATTTACTGCAGTGGCTTTCTCCACAATATTACCGTATTAGTTATAAATTTCATTATTTGTTTAAAAATTTATCAATTTTGTTGAAAAGACATCTTTTCTGGTTGAAAATTGAATTTTTGTATTTAAAATTCAACTAGTTTAATAGAAAATTGACCTTTTTTTAAACTTGTATTTCAATGCTAAAAAGTCAAAAAAATATTGTTTTTGGTTGAAAATTGAAATATTTTTCGAAAATTTGTCTTTCTATTAAAAAAATTAATCTATTTTACTAGAAATTGCATCTGTTTTTGATAAAAATGCAACGGTTTAATTTAAAATTTAAGAATTTGGTACCAATTCTTTTTCTTCTTTGTTGAAAATGCAACTGTTTTCTTAAAAATTTATATTTTTGGGTAGAAAATGGAACTATTCTCGTAGACAATTTTTTCTTATTTAAAATACATATTTTTATGCCGAAAAGTGAAACTGAAATATTTTTTAGATTGAAATTAAACTATTTGTTTTCATTATTTGTCTTCGAACTGAGAATTCATTTATTTTAGTAGACATGAAATCTTTCTTGGATAAAAATTCAACTGTTTTTATGAAAATTTTACCATTTTTTCCAAAAATTTGCCCCTTTTTATTAAAATTTTAACTGTTTTGTTGAATTATTTTTGTTGAATTCTTTTCGGATGAAAATTTATTTGTTTTTTAATTTGTATTTTTGATTTAAAAATTCATCCGTTTTAGTAGAAATTTCATTTTTCTTGGATAAAAATGCTAATTTTTTCTTCAAACTAAATCTTTTCTCTGTTTAAGGGTACAACTTTTTTTGTTGAAAATTTTAGTTGAACCACTTTTTAAAGAAATTATTTTTTTAGGCAGCATTCGTATTTTAGTTAAAAGTTAATTTCTTTGGTTAAAGGTTTAGCTATTTTGCTACAAATTAATTTTTTTCTGAAAAGTTATATTTTCTGGTTTTAAATTCAATTTTTTACAAAAAAATTGCATACAATTATTACTTATAAAAAATAAAATGATATTTTGTATACATTTTGTGAGTAAATTTTTTTTAAACGTGTAATCGATAGAGACATTATTGTTGGTTTATTAATTTTAATATAAATTTGCAGTATATAATTGTCTTAAAAATAAGAATTAAAGCAAGACTATATACGAATAAAGTTTATATGTAAATAAGTATGTTATATAATATACTTAATATTTAAAATTTCATAAAAATTCTTATCATAAAATAAGGGGTTTGATGATATATTTAATACAATATAGACTTAATTTTTATATTAAAATAATGAACCAACAAAAATTTTTTAACCTCTACGAATTTTCAGTTACAGCAAATGAAAATTCCTTATAATTTATTATTAAGAAAGTATTAGAATTGTCGAAAATTTCACATCACAGTTTTTCAACGGATCTCCACGTTTCGAGACCACCTGAATCCGAAAATAAGGTTTTTAGGATGGCGTCTGTCTGTCCGTCCGGCCGTTCGGTTGTCCGCAAACACGATAACTCTCGAAAAAATGTACAGTTCAAAACCACCTTTGGGACATTTTTTTGAAGGTCCTAAAAGAAAGAACGTGTTCGTTAACCAGCCATTTTTGATAAAAATTCAAAAAGTGAGCGCATTTTGAAAATTTTTGATACCACTTTTTTCTGAATTTGAAAGTTCCATGTACGCACATTTATAGTATTGAAATGGACAAACAATTTATCATGATGACTTTTTTTGATTAAAACAAAATTCTCAGAGTTATAGCATTTTCAAAATTTTGTAAAACAACCGAAATTCAAAATGTTAACCCAAACAACGCAAGATATGAAACAATGTCGAGAAGAGATAAACATTGCTTTTTAAAATCCCTATAAGACTGTCATGACAAATTTTTAGATTTTCTTGGAAAATCCAAAATTAAAATTTTGATTGGCCAAAAAATAATGAAAAATCAAAAAATTCTATTTTGTGGTCAGACTATGCAGAATACAAAAAAAAAGATGAATCAACAAAAATTTAACCCCAAAAAAAATATACAAATCAATTAATAATCACTTCTTGATTAGAGGTGCACTTTTTGTTTTATTCGTGAAAAATAACATTGAAAATAAAAACATCAAATAAATAAAAAATTTGTGGAAAACCCCCTCAAGTTAAGAACAAAAGTTATTCAACTAAAATTGTACACTAAAACATATTTAAAAATTTGTTATGAATTACTTTTTGATAAGACGGGTAGTTTTGGTTTTAATCATAAAAATGAGATTAAATATAAACATGAAAAATTTGTGTAAAACGACGAAAGGTACAAAAACGAATTGATAGACAAAAATTGTTCCCAAAAAAGATTTACAAACTTATTATTATTACTCACTTTTTGATATGATACGCAGTTTTAGTCTTATTCATAAAAAACAATAATAATAAACAATTAATTTTTTGGACAAACAACAAAAGCTACGAAGAAAATTCAACAAAAGCTGTTTAACCAAATTTGGTGTATATTTGGAAATTAATTCTTTTAACTGAAATTTTAACTATTTTGTTGAAAATAGAATTGACTGGTTGTAAATCAACTTTTTCGTTAAACATAAATATTCTCGAGTTTTTTATTTTTATTTAAAATCTGGTCTGTTAAAATATCAACTTCAAAATTTTACATTGAAAGTGAATCTTTTTAAGTTACAAATTTAACTCTTTGGTTAATGCAACATCATAATCAACAATTTTTTTTTACATATTGAAAATTTTTTGTTCTGTGACTTAACATTTAACTATTTATAGAAAAAAATCTTTTTTTTAGTTTAAAGAAATACCACAATTTTGTATAAAATTAAACTACGCGTCCAATCAAAAAGCGATTTATCAAAAATTTCTCACGATTAAAGCAAATACTACGCAACTCATAACAAAAATTACAAGTTTTTCCGAATAATTTTTTTTATGAGTTGTTTAATATTTGCTTTAACCATGACAAATTTTTTATAAATCAATTCTTGATTGGACGTGTATTTGAATTTTATACAAAATTGTGGCATTTTTTCATTCTCATAATTTATGATCCGAAAATCAGGTTTTCACGATGGCGTCTGTCTGTCTGTGCGTTCGTCCGGTCGTCCGCCCGTCCGTCCGTAAACACGATAACTCTCAAAAAACTGAGCAAATCAAATCCATCTTTGGCACACTTATTTTAGGTCCTAAAAGAAAGGACGAGTTCATGAACCAGCTATTTTTGATAAAAATTTAAAAAGTCAGCGCATTTTGAAAACGGTTGAGACCACTTTTTTCTGAATTCGAAAATTCTATGTACGTATATTCATAATATTAAAAACAAGAAACAATTTATCCTAATGAATTTTTTCGATAAAATAAAAATTCTCAAAGATCTAGCGTTTTAAAAATTTTTTAAATCAACCGAAAAAAAATTTTTTTTTTATTATAACCTCCTTCTTCCTTTAAATTATTTGAAACATTATTGTATTAATGTTGTAAAATATTAGTATAAATATTAGAGGGTAAAACATTTCTTAACTTGATCTTAACATTATTAATAATATTTTTTAGAAATGCTACACGGCAGTTTGAATATCTAATCTCAGCATTCAATAACCGACGTTCTAAAGAATTTAATATCAAGTTGACGTGATTCTTAGCAGAAAAACTAACAAACTGTAAATTCAATATAATATAGAAATAGGATATAAAATAGAAAGAAAATATTGGCGAGCGTATTCGAAATTTCTGAAGGAACCGAGTGGGCACAAAGTTTGGCGATGTCTTGACGACATTGTTACGACATCTTTACGACAACTTTACGACATCCTATGTCCATGTCATTAAGGTGTCTTTACGATATCGTAAATAAGTCGTATGACCTGACGATGCCTTTACGACATCGCAAAGACACCTAAACGACATGGACATAGGATGTCGTAAAGTTATCGTAAAGATGTCGTAACGATGTCGTAAAGATGTCGCCAAATTTTGTGCACACTGGGAACCTTTCCAGTTAGTTTGGGACCTTTATCCGGTCAAAAATGATTTTATAATTCTGAAGGAAGTGTTATTTATTCATTCATGTTACTACAATGTTTCGGTCCTGGATTTGAACTCTCTTCAGGCTAATTATTAATTTTCCTGCTTTTATTTATTCATGTTAATATTGTTTTCGATATTCTTAAAGATGTAGTCTAACATTAGGTTGATTGAAAATTCGGAGGATAGAGATTTGCTTAGAAATAGAATCCTAAATTCTTCACAACATTTTTTGAACAGTAATAAAATTTCAGGTGTAGATAGAATGTTTGCTAAGCATATTGATAAAATGAAGAATTTACTAAATGATATCAGACTAAATGGAAGGTTAGCTATTAATCATAAAATTGAATTAAAAAGAGTACTTTTAAATTGTTAGACTCGTGAATAACTAATGGTTATTTGGGGGAAAAATAGAGCGTATGGATATTTTGGTTCACGATACCAACATTCCCAGAATATATTGTCTACCAAAAATAGATAAACCGAATGCTCCTATGCGTCCTGTCGTATTTCTTATCAATTCTCCAACTTTTACAATGGTAAAACTATTTAATAAAATATTAAAAGAAGCTTTAGTAATTCCAGAAAGTCAGGTAAAAAATTCTTTTGTCTTTAAAAATATAATAACTAAACGAACTGTTCCTGATGATCACATAATGGTTTCATTGAATGTTTCATAGAATTAGTTAAAAATAGTGTTTTCGGCAGTCGAATGAATATTGAAAATTGTACTGACTTTTCTCGCAGTGAATTTGAAAAAGGAATTAAATTTTTAGTGACGCAAACAGTTCTTCAATTTAACCATTTATATTATAGACAAATAAATGGTACTCTAATTATCTCTCCAATATCACCTATTTTGACAGATTTAGTTATGCAAGACTTAGAAAACAAAGTTATTAATAATCTAGATTTCAATTTACACACATTTCATAGATACGTCGATGTTATTTTCAGGATTTTACCAAAAAATAAATTAGATTACGTTTGACTAAAGTTCAATTCTCATAATTCTAGATTTGAACCTACTCATGAAACGGATATTAATAATTCTATGCCTTTTTAAAATATTAAAGTTATAAAAACTGATAATAGAACTATCATCACTGATTCTTATAGGAAAGGCACTTATTCAGGTAGATACATTAATTTTCTTTCTAACCATCCTTTTCAACACGAAATAGCTAGTATTAAAAATCTGGTTGACACAATGTTTAAATTATCACTCAGGCCTTTTCACAAAACTAATATTCATTTCATTTAAAACATTTTGTTTTTTTAATAATTATCCTATAAAATTTGTTCATGTACACATTAAAGATAAATTTAAAACATTAAAAGAACACAATACAGTACGGTTAAACTTGATTCCAGTTCACAATATTGAGTCAAGAACGATTGTTCCTATACCTTTCCATGGTAGGTTATCGTTTGAAGTCGAAAAAATTCTTAAAAACTTTAATATTAAAACAATTTTTAGATTTGATTCCAGGTTTAAGAAATTTATGAAATTAGTTCAAGATGCTTAAGAAGCTTTTAATTGGACTAATTTAGAGTATAAAATTGATTGTTTAGAATGTGAAATGTTTTGTGTAGGCCAAACTGGTAGATTACTTTGTAAGGGTGCATATTAAGGGGTGTTTGTCGTGAAATTTTGGTGTTTTGTGTTTTTTGGGATTGGTTATCATTAATAAGCACTGAAGTAATTTCGATATTTTTTCAAGTTGAACCACTTTTGTTACATTCTATAGTACTTTTGAGGCTGATAGTACCTCCCATTTTTGGTTTTCTTTTTTTATACTATTTTTTTCGATAATGACTTATCCCCGATATTGGTTATTCTAATTTCCTTATTCTGTTCCTATGCTGCCTATAGATTATAGTTTTGGGACCAACCTAAATATTAGGTTCTTAATGGGTTTACCGACTATAACTTCGATTACTACCTGGTCAATTATATTAATGGTTTCACCATTCGCGACCATTAATTTTTGGCGAGACAGGTTTAGAAATTAAATACTTTAAGATCTGATTCTTTTGAAGGACTTTTTTGCCAACGTAAGAATGTGAATTCTAGAATGTTGTCATTAAATAGAAATGTGTTGCCGTAATTTCATCTTCACCCGAATTTAGATATTCTGACATTTCTGTATTAGTTTGTACGATTTTTGGTTCTAATACCTGCCTCTCCAGTTTCCCTGATAGTGCGCATAATATAGGCACACTCTTTTGAAAAGGCCTGTTAAAGCACAATCATAATGATTTAAATTATTTGTATTTTCGTCTTTGTTATTCTTGTTACCCGATTGTTGATTTTTATTCCCGTGATTTGATTTTTGGAAATTTTGTTTACCGTTACTATTTCCTAAGCTGTTTTACCCTCTTGCTGTAGGGAATTATATCACTGGGTTACTTTTACCTTAATTTAAACCTAACGTCATTTGGTTAAGCATTGGTAACATTTAGTAGTAGGGGTCGGAAGGATATCTTGGTTTATTGTTTTTTTAAATTCGTTGGTAATTTGGTTGAAATATATATTGTAAATTTGGTGGGCAACTAGGTGGGAATCTACCTTTTAAGATAGGTCTATAATTTTGTTGATAATTATTTGAAAAAGGTAGCAGTGGAAATCCAAATGGTGAGATTTTGCATTATTTTTTCCCTGGTCATTTTGGTTTCCGTTTTGTTCATTATTTTCATTATTTTTATTTTCCCCTCAATTTTGGATTTTGCTGACTGAGTCTCCTGTTTTGTATCAAAATCTTCCAATTGCTCAAAAGTATTAAAATCGCTCCTTTTAATGTACATTTTGTATTTGAAGCGAAGGTTTTCGTAGGTTCCAATTAAATCTCATTCACGTTTTTTTCTCGAATATTGTTTAGTAATTTTTTTTTCAAATTTACTTCAAATACGTGTGGATGGCTTGGTTTCTTTTTTAATGCAAAATTAAATTTTGTAGCTAATTTATACTGAAAATCTTTCGTCAATGTAAGCATTTTTAAAATTTTCGTAAAAATCTGATAATGTTCTCTAGAAATTTTCATTAATTTTGCACTAATCTTTTGTATCTTTAATTAGTAATGCGTCCAGATTTCCTGAGGATATCACAGGCGTATATTTCGTTACCTCTCATAAATATTATTAATTCGTCCTAGAAATTCGCGGGACTATCTTCCTTATAATTTCGTAATTTGATAGGCCAGTTGCTCATAATTTTTAACGGCGTTTGTATCATGTGAGGTTCTGGTAAATTTTCCCTTCAATCGAATTGAAAGAATTGTCTGTTATTCTATTTGTTACTATTTTTCCGGATATTTGATTCTAATTTTTTCTTTGTATGTCAGAAGGAGCTATTTGCTCACGGGTCTAGTCAAAATCCTAAATTTTTTGCGCTTTCTTCCCTTCTTTTTAAAAACTTTCCATTTTTGGTTCATAAATTCATTAAACCCTGTACTTGCTCAAAGTCCTTTGGTTTGAAAAATTAGCCGTGTCATGTTTTCCAAAAAGGCATCACAATCAAAAGTTTCGTTATTGGTTTCTTCCTTTTCTTAGCTTATGCCTTTCTGTGGACGCGCCAAATCTAGGTAAATTTTCGTAATCTGAAAAAAAGGTATTGTTTGTTGGGTCAAAAGTTTTTTTAGAGTTTTGAGCATGGCCTATTTATCTATTAATTATTTTCGGGATGGTACCTGTATTTTGGGGTGTGATCGAAATCATGTTTTCGATAGTTGGTCTTCTCATATATTGTTCGAATCTTTGCTTTGGATCGGAAGTATAGCTGCACCTTTCTATTTCAAGTTATCATCGTCGTTTTGTTTGGTATTTGGATTATTCATTACTTTTTTGTTTGTTGTACCCGAATTGAGTTTCATTAAGTTTTAAATTATGCTGATATTCGTATAGATAGGACATTGTATGTATAACCGCTTTAGTTTCTCAGGTCTGCAGTTCAAATTTAAATTTGAAATTTCTATTTGCAGTTTATTTTTATTTAAAGTTTGTTCGTTTATTTAGTTTCGTACCTAAGGACATAACAAATTTATTCTTTCTTTAAGGGCAGCACGCTTTTGCGTTATTATGTCACGCAGCTCTGGAATACATTAAATATTGCTACCATCAATTTTATTATCACTGGTCTTGATATTTATTTCAATCATTTTCGGAATATCATAAGACCACTTGAGAGGAACTACTTCATAGCTATTAGATTGCTCATAAAAGTTCATGTTGGCAGGGAGATTCAGTGCTCTTTTGCATTAGTATATCTGATGTATTTTCAAGCTATCTACTATTGAAGCAACTTTCAAGCAATTTTAAAAAGTAGAAGTTATTTTTATACTGTGTAGAAGTTAACTGATGATTATGTCCGAATACGCCAATGCTCATTTCAATGCAGGCATTATATTCAACTGCACTATTTTAATATATGATTTGAGCCACCTACAATTCTTAAATGATAGAAACTATTTCCATACAGTTATTCGGATTACTAACAACTTGTGATGTCAAAAGTAAAGAAGGCAGCCGACTAACTCATTTTGATCCTTGCATTAATTTTGTCTGTACTTTAATCTTTTCCTGCGATCATCAGGTGAGGTAGTGAATTCATTAATTCTTTTTCTATAATAAGCCTCTAGTTGTTGATTATCGTTTATGTGCATTTGTAGCTATTAAAATTTCTTCACAGTTCTTAAGGTCATTAGGGCTCATATAAATTTCATCAAGTTTTTGTTTAAATATAAGTCTTAATAAACCAGTGGTTTTCATATAAAGTTTTCCAACAGCCTTAATATATTCTCAACCAAAGCTTATAGGTGTATCATTAATCATCAGCGAACAACGACGAAGTTTTCGCTTACTACAAACCATAACCAAATACTTTTCCCTATTTTTATTTGACAGTCCAATAAATTTATTTGTCAACTAGTCATAATTTTCAATAGGTTTAACATTTTCTTTAATATAGTTTTATTATGCTCATGATCACCACAATCATTATCATCATCAGTCATGAAAAAAAGATTATCATTTTCTTCTTCATCTTGCTTTTTTATCTGCCTCTTCAACTTACTTTACATCTTTTTCAATTTTATTTTTCATAACTTTATTTTGTTTGATTGATATATCTGATATATCTACTAGTTTTTGTAGTGGTGTCACTATAGGTTTAAAAATCTTACTTAAAATATTTTCAGTAGGCTCTTTCAGCAACTTGAACGTAGTATGTTTTCGTCGAATTTCATCGCTGTCTTAGTCACAATCAAGGGCTTTTATTTATAGGACGAGGAGCCCGAGGAGGTGGTAGTAGTGTTGGTGGTGATGGTGGTGGTGGTAATAGAGCTGGTGTAGGACGAGGAGGAAGCTCAAATCATATATTAAGAGGTACAGTTGAATATAATGTCAGTGTTGCAATAAGAAATGTAGTGTTCGGACATAATAATCAGTTAACCTCTGTACAGTATCAAAATTACTTCTAATTGTCACAATTGCTCATAAGTTTTTGCAGGAGTGAAAGCTTTAAAATTCATCAGATGTACTCATGAGAAAAAGTACAGGATCTCTCTTCCGACCGCTGATATTAGAATTGGATTAAGGTACTAAGTGACGTCATCAGTTATTTAGACTTGATTGTTAAGGCAGGCTTCTGATGTAGCACCTGAAGCTTAATCTATAGGTGAAGATTTGTGATATTAACAACCCGTCTTTAACCGACCAATAGTGACACCGCCTGAGTGACAGTTGCAGATCCCGCGCACCTCGCGCAGCCGTGTTACACCTACATGCGGCGCGGCGTCAATTCTCGCAAAGGCTATAGAAGGGAGAGCTATTGAAGACTTTCACTGCAATTTTTTGATAATTTCTCCTTTTCTTTTTACTTTAATATGATATTTCTTAAATAAAAAATGCCGCTATCAATCGGTTTTATTGCCGTTCGGGTAATAAAGCATAGAGAAAAATAAATATAATTAAACTTTACAGAATTGCAATATTGATAAGTTTAAAATATTCGGTACGGCCAATTTGTCGAAAACATTATTCTCAAACAAACAAGCCTCTACGTATGAAATTATAACATCTTATCACTTAAGTGATAAGATTAGCGAAAAAAGAAGTAGTAATTAAAATAACGAACCAATAAAAATCATAATTCTAATACACAGTGACAAATGTCAATGTCGTCTAAGGCCAAAAGTATTATTTCACAATTTTATTAAAAGACAAATACTCTTTCATACCTTACGTTTTGTCTTTTAAACTTACAAGTTCTCGGTAGAGGTAAACTAATTTATTTTTCAAGAGAAATTTATGAAATATAAATATGAATATCACAGAAAGAGAAGCTTGACTATAATTAATGCGAGAACGACTCTAAGAAATATTATATAATCTGATAAAGCAATAGAAAAATCATTTGTTACGCTGTTGACCAAATTATTTATCAAAACAAGAATCAGTTTTTCACCTAACTGGAAACAATGACGATCGTTTACATTTTGATTTTTACTTGGATGCTCATCCTAAATTTTATTGGTAAACATAATACTATATCATATGTATGATTATAGACACGTTCTTCAGCATTCAAAAATAACCATTTTTTTCTAACGTTATCCGAATTCTGTCTCAATTTTTATTATTTTTTAAAATTTATTGCAACTTTTACAAAGTGAGTCCAAACTTAATCAGAATTTGTTTCGGTGTAATTTCAAATGTTTGCTTGGGTGTGTGAGTGCTGGAATAAGGGTATTGAATACGAAATGTGTGGGTACCTCGGTTTAGCTAACAAACTGTGAAATAATTTGCATGTATCTTGAAATACAATAAAAAAAAATATGTATCAGCCGAAAATTCTTCATTTTAGGTTAGCCATTATTTTTTCCATTTTCATCTCTCGGCTTACTCCCGGTTCTCCCGGTAATATTTGCGATAACTCCCGAATTATAATAAAATTTTTTATCTTTGCAACACACGGTTGTTTCGCACATATGATCATTGACGGAAAACAATACGTAACAGTAAATCCTTTTGAAAGAAATCTATTGACTTTGAATCATACAAGTAGAATAAAAAATTTTTGCGTCTCATGAAGAAAAATCGCGCGTTCACGTCTCTTTTATTTTTTTATTTCTGAACATGAAAAATATGCAAATTTGAAAATCAATTCTAAAACCAATTTTTTAATATTATGTTTTACATTTTTTAAATAATAATTAATTAAAGAAAATTTAATTTAATTAATTAAATTAAATACAAAATTTAGAAAATGGGACGATTTAAATTAAAGGATTGCAATTTTAAAACTTTTCAAATTCGACAGATCTAAATTAAAAGCGATCAAGATTTGTCAATTAATTATTGGAAACTAAATTTAAACTTTCAAGGTCAAAGGTTATGAAATTCTAGAATTTTAAATTTTCGCTACATTAGGAAATTATAGTTTGACATTAAAGCTACATAGACGAATTTTTATAAAATGAAAGAATAAATTAGATTATACTAAAAAACTTTAAAACTAAATAGTAATTTTAAATGGGAGCATTAAAAATAAAAAAAATCTGCTCCAGAACCTTGAAACTAAAACGAATAAGAACTTCATTTTAAGCTGGAGAAATTTATTCTCACAAAAAATTATGATATTAAAACTTTTTTATTATCCAAATCTTCAAAATTTCAAATATTTGAAGTAAATTTAAATCACTTAAAACTAATATTTTTAAAATTACTAAGTATAATTTTCCAAATTCAACTAATTCAATTTTAGTTGTAAAATTAAAACTTAGGTAAGGGAAAAATTTTAAAATAAGCGCTCAGCATGTAAATTCAGATCTGTGCAATTATTTTAATAACTTAAAATTACCAAAATGATCCAATTATTTCTGTATAAATTTCAGTTTTGTCGGTTAATTTTTGTTTTCTTTATTTTTTAAATCTAATTTTTAATTTTTAATGTCAAATCTGTATTTAGAACTAAATTTTAAACCTCCGAGAATTAATTTAAAAATAAGTTTGGGGAAAAACTTTAGTTTTAAGGCCTCAGATTAAATTGCTTTAGAATACCACATTCAAAGTCATAATTTCGAATAAAAATTAGGGAAATATTAAAGATGTTGAATATATTATTGATGAGTATCATATCACGTAGTATGAAGTGACATTCAGAACGTGAAACATTGCTAAGCTTTAAATTTTAAATATTCTAAACACTTTAAAAATTACATGCTTTCTAATTAGAAAATTTAAAAAATTACAAAACGCTCAAATTATGAAATACGGAAAATCTCCCGAAGTAATTTTTCTCTTCTGACTTTATCCTGGTTTTCTCCCGGTAAAAGTTTCTCCCGACTTTCTCCCGGTCCTCCCGATACTCCAGGATTACTTGAAGCCCCGGATTTTTTTGTGATGCGGGAAGTGCGGGGCCGGAAAAGGGGATGTGCTCAGTCAAGCATGAAAAACAGCTCAAAGCCTAAATTAAAATTATTTCTTGAAAAAAGATCCTACTCCATCTTCACCCCATTGCTAAACGAACCACAAAACTTCTGATTTCCGATCAGGTGCTTTTCCAATTAAGCTATTAGAGGGATTACAATAAGATCTCTTGATTCAAGAAAATCACGCTAATTTATAGCTAGATGTTGATGATACAAGTAATTATTTTAAATGACTCTGTTATATCATCAGTGAATGTTACCTTACCGAAAGCAGATCAACCCTCCAATCCATGAAGGCAGAAAATCTACACAATATCGATCAAGTTAAGAATCTTCAATAACAGAAAATGCTTAACGTCTTAATAAGACAAGATGGAAAATAATATTTTTAAAATTAAAATTATTTCTTGAAAAAAAAAGATCCTACTCCATCTTCACTCCATTGGGATTCTTAACGAATTCGTTGCAACATGTTGCGTTAGGTTTGAAAATTCAACAGAAATTATTTATGCGGTCTTTCCTGTTTTAGGCCATGATTCCTTAGAAATATACTAAAAGGCAATGCAAGCCATTCCCGAAACCGTGTTCATGTCAGGAGTTGAGTTTCATAGTTCGCAACTACCTGATCAAAAAGATACGTCAAAGAACTATGTAAAAATGAAAGGAAAACTGAGCAGGGTTCCGTTGAAATTACTTTAAACAAAAGTACGAACATCAAAAATATTTCACTGAATTTGTAGCTAAAATACCTTATATTTCTTTTTCGGTAGTAAATAAGACTTTTTCCATAGCCATTTTCTGAAGAAAAAGCCAGGGGAGTTCTGAAGTGTTTCCCGCGTGATTTATAAATTAAAATACTGATAGCAAAATTAATACTTTGTTTTTTCTTTCAGGTTTCACTTCGCAGTTTGATTGTTTGCCCAATGGCGCTCCTATTCCCGGTGTCTCTCCTGGAAAGCCATCTTCATCTTCTTCTTATTTAGAAAAACAGCATTCTCCTAGCGAGCCTACTTTTCGTGCCAGGTCCAGGTCTCCTCAGCTCGCGTACTCATCTCCGTCTATCATAGATATTCCTTCGTCTGATGGAAGTAGATATGATCTGAGTCATCTTAAATTTATTCGGGTTACTTCCAAGAAGAATCCAAACCGGGTATTCGAACTTCGGAAATACACTTTTGCTGCACACAAAACAATTCGAATAGTGGTAAGACGAGGGTCTTTTGGGCCGATGCCAACTCAAGAAAAAATTGTATTATCAACATTTGATGGTCATATCTTTGCGACATTAGAGAGTACTGATGATTTTTCTGGAATATATGCATATAATGCTAAAAATAAGCGTACTGTTCGGGTGAAGATGAACATTGAAAGCGGCAAGATTCACTTTTTGGACTCGAATGAAATCACGGAAGTTCCAGTAGGCCCCTATCGCCCAATCTTATCGAATTATTTAGTAGAACGTGTGAACCACAATCCTCCACATCATTAATTCAATTCAAAATATGTAAAACTAAAATATAAAATTGTTGTGATTCGAAATCGTGTCAAAATGCTACAAATAATTTGTAATTTTAAATAGTAATAAAAAGAGAATGTTTTATGGTATCCAATACTTTAATCTCTCGCCAGTGCCTCAACCAATCTTTCAAGGAAGAAAATAAACGGTTCAGCCGGCCCTCACTGTTTACGTTTTGATCCCCTCGAATTTTATTCTCCAAAAAAATTAGCCTCTATGCATGAATTTATTAAATCTTATTAATCTGGCGATAAAAAGTACAAAAAAGTGATAGGAATGAAAAATAAAGACGATAAGAATCAAAAGTTCAATACCCTTCAACGTCAACTGACGACCCACACGTTGACAAAGTCAACACCCTGGTGCGCGAAAATCCACGCCTGACCATTAGGGAACTTGACGAAGAGTGTGGGATATCAGTTGAATCTTGTTACGAGATTTTGACCGAAAAATTGAAGATGCACCGCGTCACTGCGAAATTTGTGCCACGCTCCAGCTCACTCAGCACTCAGAACTCGTGAGTTTTTGGCCAAACACTCGATTACTGTTCTTCCTCACCCCCCCCCCCCAAACTCACCTGACCTTGCTCCTTGTAACCTTTTCTTGTTCCCAAAACTAAAAGAAACCCTCAAAGGAAGAAGGTTTGAGACGATTTCGGAGATTAAGGCAAATGCGACGAAGGAGCTGAAAGCCATCACAAAAGAAGCGTACCAGGACTGTTTCAACAAGTGAAAACACCGTTGAGATAAGTGTGTGCGTTGGGGAGGATATTACTTTGAAGGAGACCCAGACGTGTAACTTCCAAATAAAGTAAATTTTTTATGACCTCAATCCGCGTATTTTTTGAACAGACCTTGTATTTATACAGAAATGTTAAAGTTGTCGAATAAACCTTCGGTCACAGCGACGGACGGATGGATGACATGGACGACGGCGGGAAGTGAAAATGAGGGGAGCGCGTCGAAACCACCCTCTCAATTTCGTGCCCTTTTGCTTTCATAACTGACCAGAAGGGGTCCTCGTTTAATGTAGATGGGCTCAGTTGACAAAGTTTTAACAAAAATTCTGAACCGTTAACAACATAGATTATGTAGAAAAGTAGTCTATGCCTAAAATGTAACACAATCTCAAACACAATTTCACTCTGTTGCAACCGTTGAAGAGAACATTGCGGATGAAAAGGGTCTCTATGATACATCTGAACTAGATTCTGATTTCATTTTGCAGAAGCGCTCTCATTCCTAACTACAAATGCTGAAAAGATTACCGCTAATAGTAAAAGGAGCTGATAATTTCGGAATCTCAGATGTAGCAGCAGCTGCTATTGTCACATCTACACTAAACGGTTTGGAAATTATCAATAAGGATGAGACTTCCAAAGCGATTGACCCAAATAAAGTGAGGAGAGAGCATAAACAACCAAGGGTAGAAACAATTAAATCACAGAAATGTCTCGAAGGTCCTCTGTTGGGCATTTATTTCAGTGGAGAATGAAATGTTAGACTGCAGTCAGGAACAAAAGGAAAAGTCGGCGAGGAGCACCCGTCTGGGTAAAAGTCTGCCCCCTCCCCCATTTTGGTAAAATGTTTATGTTTTGAGACAGAAAAAATCTACTTTTCCTTCAGTCTTTGCATTGACATAAAATTTTAAACAAAAAAATTAAAAATGGGGCCACATGAATCCTTTTAAACTTTAATGTTGAATACTTCTAAAAAAATTTATCTGTATGTCTGTCTGCATATTTTTAGTTTGCTAGCACGATATCTTTTAAAAGAATTAATAGGTTGAATTGTCCTTTGGTATTATATTTTCCTAAATTAAATTGAAGGTCTAGTTGTTTCGAAAGCCATTTCGGATCAACATTCAAAAAGTTAGAGCATTAAAAATTTTCTTAAGACCATTTATTATAATAATTTTTTTTCAGAAAAAATTGAAGCAGTAATAGTATTTTTAAAATTTAAATAAAATAAATGAAAAGGAACATTTTAAGCCAAACAACGCACGTTATGAAAAAGTCACAAGAAGACCAATTTTAATTCCAATGATACACGCACTTTTTGTTTTATTCGTAAGAAACAACACTAAAAATAAAAAATGAATGTTGGGACAAACGAAACAAACTACAAAAAAAATAATAAGACAATGTTTTTTTTTTCATTCAAAACTTGCTATACATTTGTTATTTATTATTTTTTGATAGGTTGCGGGCTTTTTGTTTAATTTGCGTAAACAAAATAAAAAATGAGAAAATGAAATTTTGGGTCAAACACAAGCTATGCAAATAAGGATTAAACAAAAGTTGCTCATCCAAAAAAGATTGAAAACTCATCCAAATTTCTCATCAATAATTTTGTTATTGTATACGTAGTTTTTGTTTTAACCGAACAAAATAACGAAATAACATTTGTTTGGCAGGCCAAAATGACATCTGCAGTATTTAACGTGAAATCACTCGAATTAGGTCTCTAAAAGATATTCTATTCTAAAAAAGTAATATTACTAATCACATAGTTAATTTTTTCTTTATATTCCTAATTTTCATAATTTTTTCCTTGGAATACTTTAACTCAAGATTAAGAACACGAAATATAAAAACAAATTATGAGAACAAAATACCAAGATTTTCTCTTATCCAGCAGAAAATCCTATGCATTTTTAGATCATATTCGCACCAATAAAAGAAATTAATAAACCATTTGGTTGTTTCTAAGTAATGTGGAATTGAATCATTGAACAATATAATATTTTAAGGTGCTTCTATTACATATTAGATTTATAATTTGAATTATGTGTAATTATTATTAGAAGTTTTCAAAATATTTTACCCCTAAAAACAGGTTCTCGTAAGAAACGAGGGTAAAAAAAAACGCCACCAAATAATACATTCTTACTACCATTAAATAACAAATTATAGTGAAAAGCAGTCATAACAGTTTCACAAGAGACTGTGGTAAGATCACTCAAATTCGCCAAATACTCTTCAAAATGGGTATTTTTGTAGCGAAACTTTTCGTAACTTTTTGTAGCGAAACTTCAGTACACGTTATATCAGCTGTAATATTAACTACACACTGACAAAGTTATATTTGCTAAAAGCAAGAAAGTTTTTTTTCCGTTATTTTTTTTGCAAAATTAAAACAGATTCTCGAGAATTTTATTGGATATAATTTTAATAAATAACTTAATGTTAAACCTTATAATTTAGTATCGTTTAAATCTTAAAATTTAAAAATTAAGAAAAAAACGGTAAGAGCAAAAAATAAAAACGCTTGGATAACCAAATTTCTATCCTTGAAGTGATTTATTGAATATAAACGTTTATGTTCCAGAAGGAGAAACTGAAATATAATATGTAATATAACGAGTATAGGATACATCAAGTAAAGCAATAGAATTATTAGTAGTTAGACTGTTAACCAAATTCTTCATCAACGCTATAAACAGTTTTCGTCCCATTTAAAAAAAATGGGGATAGTTTGTACCTTGGTACTGAGCTTAATGACCTTCCTTGATTTTAGTGGTAAATATAACACATTTATCTCTAATTTTCAAGACTTTTTTTTATCCTTTTCGCAACAAACAATTTGTCTATCGCGATCTTCCTTTTGTTTTAATTTGTATTCTTTTCTAAGCGCATATTGGATTAATCCGAAATGGATACGAATTTAATCTGAATTCCTTTCACGGAATTAAAAAATAGAAGCCTTGAAGAATATGGAATTTGAAGAACATCGCCGTGGAATTTTTCTGAATTTCAGAATCACGGATGTACATTGAGTTGACGCGGCAGTTGAAACTCTATCACAGTTTAAATTATACTTACAGATCGGCGACAGACAGACAGACGCTCGACATGTTGAAAACAGTTGAAAAACTTTGTTGTAAAATTACGAACGATTGTTATACTCTTTAAATAAAAAATTATTAGAAAAGAAAGTGGAATCCTAATTTTCGAATACAGAAATTTTTTGAAATGGGAAATGATTCCGGCGACAAAGAGTTGTTTTTCTATTTGTCTAGAATTCCAGGGCATGTGTGCATAAATACGCATCAATTTTTTTAAATCACACCAAATAAGACTTTTCTAATTTTTCCACTACGAGCTAATGATGTAGCAAGATTCTCACAGAAAAATACTTTTTTCTTCTTAAAGGGTTAAGTTCACAGTATGATAGTTCATCAGGTCGAGCTTTAAGTCCGGCAGTTCCACGTCGCAGATTATTTTCTTCTACTGACATAGAAGATTCTCCTGCCAGTAATCGTTCTTCTGTCGAGCCTCCTATTCGTGTCAGGTTCAGGTCTCCTCCTGCCAGGTATATCACTCCATCTACCACGATTATTGTTTCGTCTGACGCACGTAGATATGGACTTGGACATCTTGAATTTATTCGGATTACACCCCTTAAGAATCCCAACAGGCTATTTAAACTCCGGAAATACACATTTTCTGCGGGTATGCCAATTCGAATATTGGTTAGACGGGGATACTTTGGGCCCATGCCAACTCAAGAAAAAATTGTATTATCAACACTCTATGGTGATATCTATGCAATTTTAGAGGATACTGATACTTTTGCGGGAATATATGCATACAATGTTAGAACTAAAGGTTGGTTGCGGGCAAAAGTAAATATGGAAGGCGAAAAGATTACCTTTCTACACTCAGATGAAGTCACCGATGTTCCAGTAGGCTCCCGTCGCTCAATTTTATCGAATTACAGAGTAGAGCGTGTAAACCACAATCCTCCACATCATTAATTTAATTGAAAAAAATGTAAAACTAAACCATAACATGGTTGGATATCGGAAATCATGATAACATGTAACATCTGATTTTTAATTTAAAAAAAGAAATAAAAAGACAATGTCTTATTGTTTCCAAGACTGCAATCAATCTTCAATACCCCAGCCAGTCTTTTCTCAGACACAAATAAAACTTATTAGATTTTTCTAAAAAATGATCTTCTCACTTTTGTTCACTAGAAATCGAACCACAAAACTTCCGATTGCATGTTGGATGCTTTTCGAATTAGACTATTAGAGAGATCGAAAGAAAAAAGCTTTTTCATAAATGTACGCTATCTTAAGATAGGTTTTACATTTATGATACGAGTAATTAAAAGGAATCTGTACTTCTTATATAATATCCAGATATAAATAAATAGTAAAATAAATTTATATATAAATCGAATATTAATAAAAGAAATTTACTATTATAAATATTATATTGTCCTTATTCAAAATAATAGTCATTTAACGTTAAAGGGACCCGTGACCGCAGTCTGTCTCACCTGAGTGTGTTTCTTTTCCTTTCCCATTGAAAATGGTTAAAATGCAATACATATATACTTATTTTGGTACATTAATGGTTTAATAATATCGTGTAACTGATAGAATTATGGATCCAAACAATATTACAAAGCGGGTAGGTTTTTCTTGTGTGATCGTATCACCTTCTGTTTTCTTCAAACATTCAAAATAATCTAGTATACTGCTGATTCTTCTGCAGATCTATTGGAATTTTTGCAAATACAGCAAAACCCTTTAAGGGGGGCACTCCCTATAGAATTTTCAAAAAATCGATTTTTTTGTAATTATTTTACGCGATAGATATAAGCCTTAAGAATATTTTTTTAAAAGTTTCTAACGCCTATTCTCAGAATTGTAGAAGATACAGCGCTCGAAAGAGGCCGCGGCGCGGAGCCGGCTGGAGGGGACCGAGCGCGCACGGAATATTATGCTTTCCGAGAATTCTGGGCGATGACTATGACTTTTTGGATGTGTGTGTGTGAAATTCCTTTGGTCTGCATGTCAAATTTTCTCAGAATGCCCTCTCTTTCTTTCCTCTTCTCTACCTGTATCCTCGATCTTATTCGCTGTTTTCTTCGTCAGTGTTGCTTCGATTCTTGGTGAGAAAAGATGTATCCCAAGGGCAACAAATTTTCTAAAACGCGTCCTTCAGTCCCACGTAAACGAAAATTTCACGGGAACCAAAATACGCTGGGTGTTGAAGACGATCCTAACGCGAGTTCTTCTCGAAGAAAATTGTCAAGTGCGAGTCGCGCGCGCAGACCGACGGCATAGTGAAAGCTCCAAGGAGTCCCGTAGTGCTCGTAGGGCGGCACAACTCATTGCAAATGAGTACTTCGAGGAAGCAGAGGTTCTGATTTACGAAACAGGTGGAGCTGATTAACGTATCACTACAGTGAGTCTCTTTTTCCTTGACCGAAAATTTTAAACGGCGTTTTCTCAAAACGGTGTTTTTCAAATTGGCGTAGATGATTACGAAAAAACTAGTGAACCTAATTTCTTTGTTGAGCATTTATTTTAAAAGGCATACATAATTGTTCTATTTGAACCGAGAAAACTAAGAAAAAAAATTTTTTTTCACAGTTTTTGACATCAAAATAATTGACATTTTTTCATCAAAAAACCATATTTTTTTTAAAGACCCTGATTTTTGTGTTAAATGTTTAAAATTAATAACTTTTGCTGGTTCATCGACGATATACAACCTTTTAAGTAAAAAAATGTTTGGTATTATGATTTCAGATGAGAATTGCGGCCAGGATCATCTACGCCAATTTCAACCTCAGCGGCGAGGTGATTTACAAGATCGGCGATAACATTAATAATTTTCAATTTTTTATAATGTTACAAAAATTTTTTTGTATCCTAAAACATTGCCCTTAATAAATATTATTCCGAATTGGTGCGTACTATCGTCATTTTCCCGCAAAAAAATGTCAAAGAAGTTCTTTTTTTTCGGCCGCTATAGGGAGTGCCCCCCTTAATAACACGCCCTTCTATATCCCTTCCCAGAATTGACGCCGCGTTGTAGTTGAGTGAAACAGGAGACGCACGCTGTGCGCGGAGTCTGCGGTTCCCACTCACCGTCAGCCCCAAAATCGGCGCTATAGAAGAGTTTTACTGTATCCTGGAATATCCTTGAATCCTTTTAAAATCTTTCGAACCATACTGAAATTCTTTATAATAAACTCGGACTCCAGATCTACGAGCTCCGAATTTACGAGCGCTCCACAGACACGAGCGCCCTAACTCCGAAGGAAAGCGTGGAATTTATTTTCCTCTACCCCTGCCTTATTTTAGTGATGCTAACGACCGCGACATTTTTAACTGCGCATGTACCAAAAAGCGCGAGTCTATTTGAAAGCAATAATTATCATAAATATTAATACAGATAAATATTTAAAGCAAATTTTCAAACCTACGAAATAAATTAAATCTATGAAATAGCTCATTTCTTGAAATAATTTATTATAATAATTTATATCTTTTTCAGTTCCCGAGGCTTAAATCTGTCGCCAATGCCTTAGCTAGTATTTTACGGCTTATCAGAGGTAAAATATAACAAGTTTATTATTTTGCTAACGATAGCAATCGTGAACTTACATTAATAGATAAGTAACGGATTGGTAAATAGTTAAATTTGTCTATTAACTGCAACTATAAGAATCATTACTTCCGAAACGAATTTTCAAAGCAATTTTTTGTTCCAAAAAGACTGGAGCCTTCAATTTTTGTCTAATTAATAATTTTTTTTTAAATGAAAGTACTTACAATTCTGAAGAGCATATAGCTCGAAACTTTGGTCTTTTTCATGTTGTCTACTAAAATCGCAAACAAAATTATTTCACATTTCCAGGTTTTTTTGCAGCCATGTCTAGAATTCTTCAGGTACAACTTTCCCTGAAAGAAAATACATTACGATTACATTAATTATTACTGTTAAATATTGTTACGAATCCGTAGAAATGGCATCAAGCCAAAGGTGCAAACCGCAAGAATATCTTTCTTCGTGTTGTGTCCAGGATATTCTAAAACTAATACTCGCTAAAAATCCACATCCTTGTAGTACAGTTTTTTGAAATAAATTAATCTTTAATGTAAATAAATGAAAATACTCTCTGTTTTTTAAAAACCGAATTTAGAAGAACAATATTTTCTTCTTTCTAGCACAGAACCCTATGAATTTCAAAACGTGTTTGGCAGAAGTAAACTCATTTATGAAAATATTCGATTTCATTATAAGGCATCTAATGATTAAACAGAACAATATTGTAAAGTAATTTTATAACCTATAACCTTTATAATTTTTCATTCTTTGTAAATATTTTGAATTTTAAAAAGATTTTCTTCTCTAAATTAAAAATGTTAATTTATGGCTGTGCTATCTGATGGATGTAATCATTTAATGAAATTTTTGAAAATTTTCAGAGATCATTTATTTATGAAATGATGCATTATAGTTCATGAAATATGTTTCGAAAAAGTCGTATTAGTATTTGAGAAATGGTGGAATCTTAAACTTCTAGAAATAATCCAATATTACCAAATAAGCATTGTTTTAAGTTAAAACGCTGTTAATCTGAAATTGTCTAAGCACTGAAAAAATGGGTATCTATTTTGACATTTTTCAGTGTACGCGGCAAGACAAAAAGTCTCAACTATAACTATTCACAAATTAAACTCTCAGGGATACAACAATTTTTAATTAATATATTCGAGATTTCCAAATTGATAATTAACTATCGGATTGTTTAGTTGTCTTCATAGAAAGAAGGTTTCAGGAAAAATGAATTTAATTCTATTTATCTGATATAGGTATAATAAGCGCTCAATTCCTGCCTACGGAGCGGCAGTAAAATTGAATTTTATTGTAATGTGACAAGCGGCACGTGAAGTGACGACATAAAGCAAGAAATAAGTGAGAAGCGACAGAAAAATGAAAAAACAACAGTGAGAAAAATTTATTTTAACACTAAATGAATAAAATCGCGCTTAACCTGCATATTTCAAATTAAGTATCGTATGCACGATGCAATATTAATCATATTTTTTAAGAGGAAAATATTCTTCTTATTGAAAAAACTTTAAAGTCATGCTGGCGATAAGACTATGAAGAAGCGACAGGAGTAAAATGCTAAAAATATGAGAATCATAAGTTTAATACCCAGCAAAATTCACCAGGTCTCGGTCGAGGTAAGCTACTTTATTTTCTGGTTCTAATTAATGAAATATGAATATAATATAAACGACTGAAAAGCTTAATTGTAATTAAAGCGATATCCAGTATAAGATACATTATATAATGACAGAATTCTAGAATAATCTTTAATTGCACAGTCAAAAAAATTCTTCATTAAGGCAATAAAAAGCTTTTTTACCTAACTACAAAAAATGACGATCGTTTATACTCTGTTTTTTATTGGGATAGTCATTCTCAATTCCATTGGTAAATACAGTACTATATTCTATTTATAATTATAAAAACGTTATTCAGCGCTAACAATCAATTTGTGATTGCCCAAAATGCATCTAAATTTAATCTGAATTTCATAACCAGAAAGAAATTCAGTTAAAGTGAAAGCTTACAACTTTCCCTCCTAGTACAAACACCCTGCAACAGTTTTTCGATAAAAAAGGGAATATTTGCCGGAGTCGTTTTTGAAAACACTCCCTGCTTAATTTCGGAAAGTCGAAGTATGAAGATACTTATACAAAAGAATTAATTCGCAGTCTTTTCTTGCAGAGATCAGTGTACAGCCTCCTCATAGTGCCAGGTCCAGATCTTGAATTTATTCGGCTTACTGCCTTGAAGAATCCATACCGGCTATTTGAACTTCGGATACACACTTTTTCTGCGCATAAACTAATTTGAATCTTAGTACGACGGGGTTCCAGTGGGCCCCCGTCGAACAATCTTATCGAATTTTAGAGTAGAGCGCGTAAGGCAAAAGCATCCTAACCATTAATTCAATTGAAAAAATATTAAATTGAAATATAAGATTTTTCTTTATTCAAAATTGTGTTGACATGTTAAAGTAATTTGTAAATACAAATCATAATAAAAAGGAAATGCGTTTTAGTTCACAAGAATTCAATATATCGTCAATGCCCCGGCGAATCTTTCTCGGAAACAAATCAAATAAGCCACAAGAATTGTTACTTTCGAAATGCAGTTCACAAGTTATTTCACAGTTATTAATGCATTATACTATTTTGGCAACAATTCGTTAATTTTAATCAAATCAGAGGTCTATAAAATTGCTATGCCAAATGCTATTCCAAATTTATAAGAATGTGTAAAATTTTTGTAAGGTAACCCGTGTGGAAAGATTCACCGAAAAGTACTTCACGAAAATTCTACGGAAATTTCAGTTGAAAAATTCCGTTGACTATTCGTAGAAATTTCACTAAATGACCGTCTGAAATTTGCAGCCTAAAATGGATTTTGGAAGTTCCTAGCAAAATTTTTACGATCAGTACCACTACTCCACGTCGACTCCAGTGCACCAGTGCACCAGATGTAAAAAATACATCTCCCTCGAAGAAGTTGAGTTCTAATTGAACATTGGCCACAAACAGCCAATTTTTTCATAACCAGTCATTATGAAGCAACCTCGAAGTATACCAGGTGTAAACAATACATAAGTGAAGTTCTAAATGAAAGTTAAAGACGTACTTGAAGAGTCTCCAACGTGACACAATTAAATAGATATCCTTTTAAAGCTTTGTCCTGAGGTTTTTTTGTTTTCCTCAGAGATCGTTACAAACTGTTAAGCATTTGCGAACGAGGAGGAAGAATATTACTGGCTACCCGTCCCAGTCTGGGCTGTATTCACATTTCTTTCATTATCAAGAGAGTTGAGCACATTCTGTTAAGACTTTTAGTAGGCTCTATAACGCACATTCTAGGTGGTTTTTATGTTCCTGTAAACTCTAGCATAAACAGATATATTAATTTCTGTGTGATCTTGGAAGATGTTTCTGATGTTATTGATGCCTCCCCTATTACTTGATCTAGTAATTAAGAGCGATTCCCTTCAAGCTAATACTAGTGTAAATCATAATACTGGACCCGATTTCAAAACCTTAATCTTTCTGCGATCTGCACTTATTTAGAGGAAATGGACTGATTAAACTTACTCACAACTGCAATGGTGGACAAGGCTATTGCAATTTTTTATTCTCATCTGTATCAAGCCTTTAACTATTTTGTTTCTGTCAAAAACTTTATAACTTTTAGCGTTCCTTCATGGATCAGCCGAGACCTAATAAATTTAATCTTAGCTAAAAAGGTCGCTTACGCACCGTACAAAGGCCCGTGAAATTTAAACGACTACTTGCAATTCTTATTTCTAAGAGTGCTGAGCAGTGAATTGTCCAACCAATGTTACAACGATTACCTTATGAGAACTAGAAATTCTATTATTGCCAAACCGAAAGGTTTCTGGGTTCATGTCAATTAGATTAGACAAAACAACGATATACCTAGCAAAATGTACTTGGGAGATGAATATGCCGATACGAATGAATCCATCGCAAACCTATTTTTTAATTATTTTAATTCAGTATACACTACCCTCACAGTGGAGTTTAAATTTCAAACTGCCTTATCTAACGTTAAAGACTTTTCCTTTGTAGATATAGCCGCAGAAGATGCCAAAGTAACATTGATGAACGTCGATGCGAACAAGGTTGCCGGCACTGATGGTGTTCCCGCTCCTTGACAAAATCATGTTACCTCGCACTAATCGAATTGCTTTAAATCATATTTAATAAAATTAATTATTATAAACGGGAACTTCCCGTCAGTTTGGAAAAAGAATATGATTCCTCGTACCCACAAAGATGGGAATCGAAACGATTTCAGGAATTACAGGCCAATAAAAAACTTTAGTGTGATTCCTCAAATTTTCGAGAGCATCGTAGATGATAAGGTATTTCTAGCTTCAGACAATGTACTTATAGATGAGCAGCACGGCTTCGGGAAAGGAAGGTCGACGATCCAAAACCTTTGTGAGTATAAGCACTATTTGTCAAACAACCTTAAGGCTTTTTACAAATTGATGCGACTTACACTGATTTTTCTAAGGCCTAAGATAAAGTCGATAATGGAATTCTGATGGCAAAGCTTAGGACTTTGGGAGTCTCAGCGAACATGCTATCCTGGCTCACGAGTTATCTGAGCAATAGATTTCAATTTGTCAGCATGAGAGACCGTTATTCTCAAGCGTTTCACGCAACATCGGGCGTGCCCCAGGGATCTCATTTGGGGCCTCTGTTGTTCATTCTACATGTTAATGACATTCATACTGCAATAAAATGTTGCCTTTTTTACTGTATGCTGGCGATTTATAACTTCATGAAGTCATCCGTTCCCACTTGGATTGAAATGAGTTGCAGGATGATCTTGATCGCTGCAGCTTTCGTGGGACTTAAACGGGATGCAATTTAATGTAAAAAAATGCGTAGTCATCTCATTTTCAAGAAGAAAACTAGTCTTTAAACAAGTTTGCATAATCCCTGACGAAGATCCCTGGGTTTTGTCATTAGGTATGCCTTGAAGTTAAAAAATGTGCTCACCCTCAGGATTAAACTTTTTCCTTGTTAGATCTCATCTAGAATATTCATCGATAATGTGGTCACCTCAGCACATGCTAAGAAAAATCAGACTCTAACGCCAGCCACTAAAAAAACTCTTCATAGAAATTACTGTATTCTAGTGTTACATTTAAATTTTATTATATACGTATACATTGCAATAATACATAAGTATACTTAACATTATACTCTAACCCCTTATTATTGCCGTTTTTATTTTTATTGAAAGTTCATTTTGTTTTTATTTTCAGGCTAATGAAGCATTCATTAGTAGCTTCCAAGATCTGACTGAGAAGCTCACAACCAAGATAAACTATACTTTAAAAGGAAAGAAAACTTACACCCAGATATTATTTCGGTTTTATTAGCTAGAATATTTATATTTCTATAATTTGTTCTCTCCAGAATGATTAGTATGATTATTTATGGCAAATCAAGAATTTTAAAGCTATAGATCTGAGATAGTAGCTTTTTAAATTTATGAAAACACAAAAACTTCTAGCTTTTCTGACATAGCTCAGTCTTAAAATCGTTGCGTACGGCAGAAAAATCGACGCTACTAACCTTTATTAATGTCATATTTGAATATTATGAGGTTATCATTATTTTTCAAAATTTAAGAGGAAAGAAATTGTGAGCACTCGTTGCTTTGTTTTATTTAAATTAATTTTTAATAACTACTAATGAAAAATACAATTGCAATACTTTCATCCATATAATTCTACTTTACGCCTACTATAAATCAACTTCATATTATTAAGAATAGAATTAGATAACTATCGTTGTTAATGTTAATAGGAGTAAGAATTCAAATGTCAAAACTTCTCGAATTTGCCGAAAATAAGTACTAAAGGGAACGCGGTAGAAAGTTAATTAACCTAGAATAGTAAAAACTAGAAAACCTTGTATACGAGGGGTCGGCGACGACTGGAGGGGCACTGCTAGAGAACCTGGACGAAACCTCTACGACGACGAAAATCGGAGAAGCCGGAAACATCCCTTGTCCAATTCAGCACCATTTCAAAATATTGGAACTGTCTGACAGCTACAAACACGGAGCAGACAGCGCTGTAATTTTCCACCACTATCGATAGCTAACGGGTTGGATATAAGGGGACTGCGCACCAAGTTTGCGCTGTTCTTTCTGGCACGGGTAGCACAAGGCGTAACTTCGGCGATCACCGGCGAGTGGCAGCACCGGATAGACCACACAGGAGATCGGCAGGGTCTGACGGAAAATAGCGGCAAGACGAGGGAAACTAACGGGGAAACGGCAGAGTTGGCTTGAGGATTGCGTACCGGATACCCTGAAATACCCAATCGGACCGGATTTTTGTTCTGATATGGATGGAAAGGATTAGACTGCGGCAGCCATGTGGCTAAAATGTAAGTGGACGTTTTCTCACCCTTTTTAAGTGCCGTTCCTGTTCGACCCGCTTCCGTAGCAACGCTCAATCTTGTGGCGAGTGTTCTGAAAAGTGGCGTGAGATCAGTGGAGACCCCCGCGTGGCTCAAAATTTGGAGAGGCGTTCGACCCACAAACCAGTTTTGATAAATTGGGCCGAACTAACCTCTCTAAACGACCTGGCAAAAGAATCGCCTAGAAAAGTGAAGGTCGAAGCAAGGGACGCCGGTTTCTCCGGTGAATCCTCCCAGAATAGTGCGCGGGTTCCCTAAAACAGATTCTCTCTCCGCGTCTCTCCACGTAGTTGCAAATAGTCAGGAAGTTGACTGAGGATTTTCAGCCCGACTGCGCATGACTAAGGTAGCCTGCAGATTGTCAGGGGGCTACAGACAGTTCTCAGCCTAACGAAGAACAGCAAGAGTAGTCAGAAGATTGTCAGGGGGTTGACTGAGCCTTCCCAGCCTGACAACAATTAGTGAAAATAGACGGTAGGT
This sequence comes from Belonocnema kinseyi, assembly GCF_010883055.1. NCBI lineage: Eukaryota > Metazoa > Arthropoda > Insecta > Hymenoptera > Cynipidae > Belonocnema > Belonocnema kinseyi. Next base: position 6,738,529 of record NC_046664.1, on the reverse strand, counting down.
TGTCAGGTGGTTGATTGGGGATTCCCAGCCTTATAATCACTAGACAGAATAGCTCGTAAATGCTCAGGGGCGAGTCAGGACAGTCTCTCAGCCACCAATGATTTCAAGTTAAATCGAATTATGTTCTATATTATTGAAATAATAAATGGATGTTAGTTTTGTGTTTTATGAAATTGAAGTGTTTGGCGTGATTTTATCCCTCTCGCCCGCGAGAATTACCCCTTCCTTCACCATAGTGTCTCGTGTCGTTTTGAAGCTAGCATTCCTGCTAGGTAACGCAAGGACAACATAGTCGAGGTTCCGGTAGGGTGGTCCCTATCTGGCGCAGAATAAATTAAAAGGAACTTCGAGGGTAGTTCGTCGGTCAGAAGTGTACGACCCATGGCCTAGGTCTATTCATGCGTGACAAGCAGGTAAGTGGCAGCTTTTATATATATATATATATATATATATATGGATTCCAGTAGGTTGAAAATGTTTGATAAAAAAATGAATTTTCAATTATTAAATATCTAGCTACAATGTGTTTGTATACGTGAAAACGAGTAGCACCCTTATCCCTGGAACCTTACTAGCCGCAATGCCCAATTTCTAGTACTAAGAGAAGCCTATGGCGGGTGACAGATATCTGCACTAACCGAGAATGCTCTCCTCTAGAGCGTAACGAGAACGACCTCGTCAGAACAAGCGCCGAGACAAAAACGGTCAAACTGACTAGTGCTTGTTGCACGTTCCACTGGCTCTCTGTATCAGTCGAGCGCGCTATGCCCTGATTGGCTAGAATTCCTCACTATGTGCGATAGAGAGGGGTCTTCTTTCTCACTACTCTAACTGCAAAAATTGGCCGGATGAAAAGGCTTGTTATGGAACTCTAAATGAGCGTGTGGATTCCATAACGTTCTTAACGCTCGGAATCGCTCTCCCAGTACCCTGTGCCTTGCGTAAACGCGGAAAAATTTCCGAAAATTACCAACTTCGGAAATTCACTGCAAAAAATATAACTATATGCAGCTCGACGTGCCGCAAAACTTTCCTTACAAATATTTTTCCGCCAAATTGATAGTTTTTTTTACTAAAAATTGAAACCCGGAAATTTTCATTCTACCGAAATCAATAACATTTTAGACTAAACTCGCGAAAACTCGGCTTCTGTTCGACAAAATGATCTGGTTTTTTTTTTAAAAAAACCCCTGCCGATGCTCATTATGTACTCGCACTCGATTTTGTTTTGAGACTTTTAAATTTGTATCCCTGAGCAACAATATATAAACAAATAAAGTGCTAAATTGGTCATTTGAGCGTTATGAATTTTTATCTCAAGAAAAAATACAGAAAGACTCTTACCATCAGCTGGAAGTGTTGCAATTCAACATTGCTCTTTACAATGAGCTATAGAATACAATTAAAGTATTATTTTCAACATATAACCACCATAAGTTTGTTTTATAGGGTCCTGAAGAAACTCTATAACTAAAAAATGAGTTTTCCGATTTTTGGGTGCTGATTAAGATTTTTTTTTTCAATGTAAATATTTGCTAATATATGAAATACAACTTCATATTCATAATAACATGCTTCCCAAAATTTTTTAAACAATTTATAGTTATTTTCAGAAATTTTCCTTCAGAATAGAGATAGAAAGTTGCGGTTTTTGCAAAGCATTTCCAGTTTTTGTCCAAGTTTCAATTACACTTAGGTGATACTTAATTATTGTCAACAAAAATAATTATCTGAACAATTTATTATTATTGCTAATAATATTCAATTTCACTAATGCTAGAAAATTGCGATTTTTTCTGAACTCTTACATTTTCGTACAATTTTTAATAAGTGATGTAATGGTTGATGCAAGTTAAGAAGCAGTCTTATTCAAAGAATTGTTTATTGTTAATAACTATTTTTTCATAAAGCAATGCTAAGAATATGCTTTTTTCTAAATATTTAGATTTTTTGACTTCGTAGTTATAATAAGAAAACCTAAAAAAGAAACATTTTCAAAATAGTATTATATTGCTTTAAATACTTTTTTGCTTTTGTTATCATTAAAAAAATTAATTTAAACCGCAAGCTATCTTAGACAAGTGACAGAGACATGGAATGGAATATAATATAGGAGTAGGTGAGAGGACTAGGTCTGTAAATGAATTGTGATAGGTTTGATTTGTATTTCATTAAGCAGTTTTTTACAATGCATAATAGAAAAGTTTGGTATTGCACATATTTAATTATCAGGCCCCTCTTCTTCTAACCTAGTGAACCCCCAGGATACATGTAGATAATTCGAAGCATATTTAAAATATCCGTTTTATATAAGAAAGAATTTTTTAAAATACACAAAACAGAAAGATATTCATTAAAATATGATTCCTTCTAATATTTATGCATTACTTTTTCATAACTAAAAAGGCAAAGCAAAATGGAACTTTTAAAAAACAGCAAATTTTCTTGCACTGATCTAAGAAAAGATAGTTACAAACAATAATAATAAAGTCTTAAGCAGTAATAATTTGTTCAAAAAATTCTGTTTGATAGATTTGTTGAATTATTACTTGACTCTAAATACAAAGTGTACAAAAAGTTAAAAATTTCAGAAAAACCCGCAACTTTCCAGCATCATTCGAATTTAGTATCATTAACAATAATAATAAATTGTATAAACAATTAATTGTTTCACTTTCATTGAATTAAAAACTCACTCTAGAAATTTTGTTAACAATATTCAAGTATCACGTAAGTTTAATTAAAAATTGGATAAAATATGGAAAAGTTTCAAAAAAACCGCATTTCAAAAGATTTCCAAAACTGTCTAAACAGAATCTGGAAGATTTGAAGGTACATTTGTGAAAATTTTGAGCGAGTCAGTTTAAAGTATCTCTTCCAAGCTTCTAAAAGTTCTAAATATCTTTTAAACTGACTAGAATTTTTTCTAATATTTTGTAATATCCTGAATAGTTAAAAAATTGCTTTGTATGTATATATGAATTTTTTTTAATTTGTTGAAGAATATTAATATAACCTTAAAAATAAATAAACAAATAATTATAAAAAAGAAATTTTCATTTCATTGAAAAGAGCAGAGGAAAGTTGCATATTAAAAAAAACCAGCACATTTCTGCCACTTAAATAAGAGAAGTCATTCATAAACAATGATAAATTAGTTTAAAAACTATTTTTGTTAAATTTACATTAATTATTACCATACTAAGTCAAAAGCTGATCAAAATTTCAAAATTTCAGTAAACCCCGAAACTTTTCAGCATTGTTCAAAATAAGCATCATTAGCAATAATATTAAGGTATTAAAGAATTTATTTTTCAATATTAATTAATTATCCACCTGACTCTAATTGTAAATTGAACAAAAATTTACAAATTTCTGAAAAAACCGCAACTTTCTGCATTATTCAAATTGAATATTATTAAACATAATAATAAATTATTTAAACACTACCTTGCCCCTCAATTCATCCGAGTATAGAGTCAGAACGAGAACCCCACTGCTGTTTTGAATCTTAACCCTCTACCGCCCACAGTGACATATATGTAACGTTTGGAAGACTTGAGTTTTTTTAAATATGAGTTTGAGACGAACAGCAATTTTTAAAGCAAGAATTTACATGAAAGTCAGGACGGTAATGAGCTAGAATTTTTGTTTTGTATACACTCCGTCATGAAAATAATATGCCTAAATATCTCAAAATTCAGAAAAGAAGAAAGTTTTAAGGGCGGTAGGGGGTTAAGCTTAAGCACCAAGATCGCATCCATACCTTTGACGCATGGCCTCTTATGTAGAGTGCCACATCCTGACAGGCCACTTACTCTTTCCCTGTATAACCAGGGTTCTTGGATTGGAGCAATCTTTCTCAACATCACTGACACGCGTCTGGTTAGAACTTACGAGTCGCCTTTGCTGTGATGCAAATTCAACTTCGTCATAGAAATTCTCTTCTCAGCGATTGAAAGGCTAATTTCGAGCACGTCTGAACGCTTCTGGTCTTCTCACGAACTTCAGCTAGATTATTATCATTTACATTAAGTCTGGTGGATTGACCTTTCAGGAGCATTCCACTTTCAGCAGTTTTTGTATGTGCACCTCTCATAGTCCGACGACACGCTAGGGAAATAAAAATTATCCCCCGGAAAGATTGACTTGAAGTGAGCGAGTCTACAAACCTTGGGATCCGACCTGATGTGCCAAAGTTTTGCGCACCTTATTTGTTACCACTGTCTGTCCGCCTCCATTAAGGGCAGGGAAGGGGGGCAGGTCGGGGTATTTCAGGATTTGCTGAACCTAGTGTCATTCAGACCTTGACAGGATGGTAACATCGTGACTTAGGATTATGAAAACTCGCACTCTCAATATTCTTTTTTTTTCCTTACAGGGAAAATCGTATCTTGTTTAGTTTTTTGACAAATTGCAAGAAACGAGCTTATTCAAAAGTCGATTTTTGTCTTTGACTCGTGCTCAAATCAACAGTTTTTGGAATTTCTTTATAAAATTCAGAGGAAATATTTCTTACAATATCCTTGTTATGACAATTAGCGATAAAACTTTTCAAATTTATTTATAACAATATAAAAAATTATTGTCAGAGCTATTGCATATTTCGTTCCACAAAACGTTTGAGTGTTTCGTTTATCGAGGAAAGTTTGAGCAAACCAAAACTTATTGCAGAGAAGTTGTTCAGAAAGGTACAATAAAGTTTTCTGCAAAGGATATTTTCAAATAAATTAATAGATAAAAAACTGTGAACGCTAAACTTTGAGCGAGCGACTGATCTTCATGCGTGTATTGCGCCGAGTCGAGATGTCTTGCAGTTTAGGCGGGTAATAAGGGGATCAGATTTAAAAATAAATAATAACACTTCAATTGACATAAAATATATCAAATTTTTATTTGTTTAGCGAATCCTTATGTTTGTAATAATTTATTTAAATAGTTAACGAGATCATTGTAATCACAGGCTTATATTACATTGCTAATTATAAAATGTTCTAACAGGACTTATTCCATATTTAATTTACATTATATTATAATACAATTTTATTAATGTAAAGTTCATATTATTCCTCTTCAGATAACACAGAATCATCGTCTTCTTCAATTTTTGTTATCGGCGCAAAGTAATCCGTGAAAAATTTTTGACCTTTGGAGAGAGTATTTAAGCAAACTTTTAACGTCATTCATTTTAGCTTTTGTGAGACCGACTTTTGGAGGGGCAATCTTTTCCAAGTCATTGAGTTTAATGCTTGGCTGAATAGTAAACAAAGAAGGATTTTCGCCTTAATAATGATCAAAAAGCTGTACATTTCCGTTTGGTAAATATTTAATTACACAAGCCTGACTCATTTTCATAGCTTTCGGAATTCGTTCCTTCCCTTTAGAAGATTTTTCAAAATCGTGCAAAATATTGTTTGCTGATTCAACCATAATAAATCGGAGGATCGCGAGAATCTCTGATCAGTTCAATGTACTTTTCCGCTGTTTCAATTTGCTCTAGTTTTTTCTTTTTTTGCGAGTATAAACCAAAATTTCGATCATTCTCGGTAATTTAAATGAAAAGTTAATATAATTAAGAGATGTCGACTCTCTACTATAGTGAGATTGTTCATGTGGCATGGACAGACAGTAAACTTTTATCAATTCCTTCACATCATCAGTCAATTTGACGCATTGATGTCCATGGTTACCTCTCTTATCATCTAACCTTTCTCAAGCTAAAATCTTTTTCTGAACGCATTCTAACTTTCCTTTCCCTATATTCAAAATTTTAAATGAAAACTGTTTGCAGACAACAATATTTTTTTGATCAGTTGAAAAATAATATGTCCAAAAGATTAGACGCGGAACTTCGGTAGCATTTACTGGCAAAGGGTCCTTGCATTTCATTAACGCAATAAGAAAAATATTTTGCTTGTTGTAGTCTCCCAGATTCCAGAATTGGTCACGAAATTTACTCTGTGCAAAAGTTGAAATCTTCAAAAAACATTTCTGCTTACAGCAGTTTTGAACTAGTACAAAATGTCCTTCAGAAACAAGTTTCTTAGAAGTGGAGACGTACTCTTTGCCCTGTATTTAAAAAAGTTTGTTTTGAAAATCTTTATTCGAGAATTATTATTGTAATTTATTAAATGTATTTGATTTTTAACCCGATAATTAATAATTCTTTTAGTCACTTCCTAGGATAAAATTTTTATCTTTTAGTATTATTACTGCAGTTTTTTTTTATCTTTAAATTTTCAATAAAATACGCTTTTATCACGATATTTATATAGGAGTTCAAAATGTAAAAAAAAGAGAACGTCATTTTTTCAAGCTGTTATCGAAAGAAAAAACCAACTAAATGTTATGCATACTCTATTTCAGCATGTTTTATTAACATTTCTAGCCCACGCTTCTTCATATTTTGTTCGTTTCCTCCCTATAAAAGCACGAGTCAAAGACAAAAATCGAATCAAAAATCGACTTTTGAATAAACTCGTTTTTTGAAATTTGTTAAAAAACTAAAAAAGATACGATTTCTTGCAAAGGATATAAATATTGTTTAATGTACCCTTGTCATTGATATATTGTTAGGTAAATCCTAGGTAATTTTCAATCGTGATATTTTTATTAAACCTTAATTAAATATTTTTGACATTTTGCAAACTTACATTTACAATTATTAATTTAGCAATCATTAAATTTCAAACGTCTAGGTTTTTAGGTACCTGATTGAAATAAACAAAGTTGGACTTAGTGACCTAATTATGAGATTTTTTAAATTAATCTTTAAGTTAAATAAGGAATATTTTTAATTTTATTGTGAACTCAAAGCAAATCTTGTATTTCTTCATTTACGAATTTTTAGGATCAAAAATGAAACTTTAACACTCAATTGATGTTTTACCATCGACATACTTACAAAAGCACAGGTTTACTTTCTCAATTTTCTCTTTCGATCTATTCCCTACTCAAATTCTGACAATACTTCAGCATCATTAAGCAATTGCTACACATAGTCAGAAATATTCAGGGTGTGCCCACTCTTATATATTCTGAGGGGGTACTTCAAGATTGTGACAATCCAACATCAGCGACACCAAGGGGACATAGCAAAAACTATTATCTACAGCAACATATTCAGCAACAAAAATGTAATAAAAAAATTGTATAATTCTACTCACAAGCTCAATATGAATATTCTTTCGATTTATATTCATTAATAAGATGTAACTGATTTATTTCTGATGCGGGATTTTATTAAAAATGTGTACGATTCATGTTATTTTGTTGACGAAAAAACGTACTTAACCTTTCAAAAAATTTCAAATATCCACACCATAAAATTTTATTGTTGTAATTTTACCATTCTAAGTATTGTGAAAAAACCTGCCTTCCTAGCGGACTGAATGAACGAGCAGGATACGCTACAACGTAAGCTTATAGTACCTACTTAGTACTCCTTCCGTATCATGCAAAAAACTCCAAAAAATAGCAAAAGCAACATTTAACTTGGGCAATTATGGATGCACTTGTAGCAACCTTTAGAAGAATTCATTGATATTTTTTTAATTTTTAAGATTGAAAAAACAAGTACTTCAAAAACTCCATGACCTTCTGATGGCAAATTTAACGAAAAATCCGAATTGCAGCAAGTTAAATGTTGATCTTGCTGTTTTTTTTTAGTTTTTCGCATGGTATGGGAGGGATACTATGTGAATACTATAACTATAATTATGCGGGTTCATTTGGTCCGCCAGGGCTACTCTGAATATGTCGGTGCAGAAGACGACAGTAACTGTTCTTTAGTAACAAAATTAAATAAAATAAAAATCAGTAGGTGGCAGGGCTCGAAAACGGTAAGCTCAAACTCAGTATAAAATATAGAAGGAAGAATAGAAATAGCTAGAATTTTATTTATTTTTGTGTGAGAGCTGTTAACAAAATTCAACATAGTTGTCACTTTCCTCGTATTAACAATCAAAATGCTCCAAAATTAGAGGACGAACGTATCAATAAATGACGTAAACGAGAGACGCCTGCGTATTCACATATTATTTGATTCATTTTACCTAAATTTTTAATTGATCGTCAATCTAAAATCTTAGTTTTCGCCTGGGCGGAATTAAAAGAATTGGGTTAATTTCGCCTTTCACTGATATCGCTATTTAAATCTGAACTTTTTTTTTGTTTGAGTCGGAGCGATACGTTCATCCATTTAGCGCCTCGATACTGGATTCGCCTGAGACCCGTGTGGAAATAACCCGGGTTAGCACTAATACAAAAAGTTTTCTGGTCGGGGACTGACCGGGGTATGTTTGTTTTTAAGAACCTAGCCATGCTTTGGTCGGAGACTAGCTAGGAAAAATTTATTTCAAAACACTAGTCGGGGGCTGACTGGGCTCTGATCGGACAAATATTATGATCTAATGCTCAGACGATATATTTCCTGTCGTCGTAAAAATTTGTAAAATAGTCTACAATGGGAAAAAACAAAATATCACGTGAAGAAAAATTGTAATCGATTTAAATTATTTATTTTAAAAAAATTTTATTAATATTCCTGTTAAAAGTTCGTGTATTTTAAACTCACATAACGCTGCATAATAATAAATCATTGGAAAAAGATAACTTAAAATTTGGTACTTTAACTTTTCTGAACTGTAGCTTATGAGGATGGATTCTTTAACGAGTTTCAACTTGTCGGTTTAGCGCAGTGGTTAGCACTCCCGGCTGCTAGGCGTAAGATTTAGGTATAGATATGTAGGTTCGATACCCCGTAACGTTACAAATTTTATTTGTAATATAATATTTTAAAATGTAATATATGTACTTACTCTAAACAGGACTATTTATATTTAAAGTCAAAATACACGCAATCATTTAATATTTATTTTTTAAATACCTTTTTTGTTTCTCAACGACTACGTGAAAATAGTTAATGTTTTATGTGTGCTGGACGTTTGGAATTTCATATATTAATATGCTCCAATTCTGCAGCAAAAAAAAATCAAATTGATTCCCTAATTCAGGGACTCATGCTCTTCGTACAATTGAAACCCGAATCATTTAAATCTAGTAAAGCACCAATTGATCTTGTCCGGACTACGTTCCGGCTCTCCGGCCTTAGAATTTCCAAATATTTAGACGTTTACCTTACTTAAAATTTTACTCGCCTAATTAAAAAATTATAATATCAATTGCTATCTTCTCTTTACTATCTTGTTTTGTTCTTTTTCTTTAAATTCCTGTTTAAGATTTTCTTCCTCTTGTTTCGCTTTTTCATCTGCTGTTTTTTTTTCTGCTTTCCACCGGACACATCCACTTCGAGTGCGTCAATATCATTTATTGATTCAACTTTAGAGTTGCTTTTGCCTCCTCGAATGCTCCTCACAGTTTGACTATCAAAAACACGGTCGAAAATCTTTACTGTGCAAAAGCGTAGGGGTCGGTTTCGGATCAGCTATTAACGGTCGATTTAGGAGCACCGCGACTTTTTTCAAGCCATGACTTGCCGTTTACTTACAACGATGCAATCGATCTAAATTTATTAGTGCGTGTTTAAATCCAGGCCATAAAAAATCTAAACACCCTACCTTTGGATTTTTCAAAAAACAATCAAGCAGTCCCAACTGAGGTTCCCTGCAGCCCATGAATGAAATTTACTGCTGTTAAAACACAAGGCAAAACGAAACCATAGAATGGAATGAGAAAAAAAGATCGCTCGCTACATCTGAATTGTCGGTGCTGTGAGAGCTTTCGAATGCTACCATCGGCAGTTTCGGTGGCAGCACGAGTACTGACAAAAATGTAGAGGTCGGTATGGGACCACTGGTCGGTTTCGGACCAGGCAAACCTATTGATTTTTTCAAAAAAACTGGTGCACTGCATTTCGAAAGTAACGGTTTTTGTAGTTCAATCGATTTGTTTCCGAGAAAGACTAGATGGCATATTTACGAAAGATTTAAATCTTGTGAAGCATAACACATTGTCTTTTTATTGTTACTTGTAATTTGAAATTAATTTAACATGTCAACACAATTTTGATTAAGGAACAATATTATATTTCATTTTAATATTTTTTTCAATTGAATTAATAATTGGGATGATTTTGACTTACACGCTCTACTATAAAATTCGATAAGATTGTTCGACGGGGGCCTACTGGAACTTCCGTGATTTCATCTGAAGTCAAAAAGGTAATTTTGCCACTTTCCCTGTTTATTTTTGCCCGTACATTACGTTTAAGGTTAGCATTGTATGCATATATTCCAGCAAAAGTATCAGGACTATCCAATGTCGCAAAAACATCACCGTCGAATGTTGATAACACAATTTGTTTTTGAGTTGGCATTGGCCTAAACAAACCCCCTCTTACGGATATTCGAATTCGTCCATCCGCAGGAAAAATGTATTTCCGAAGTTCAAATAAACGATTCTTATACTTCACGGCAGTAAGCCGAATAAATTCAAGATTTTCAAGCCCAAGTTCGCTTCCATCAGACGAAACAATAATGGTAGTAGAGATGGGTTTCTTCCCAGCATGAGGAGACCTGGACTTGAAACGAACGGAAAGCTCGCTAGGAGAACCTTGTTGTTCAGAAAAAAAAGATGAGAAAGAAGAAGATGCTGTGCGACGAGGAACACCAGGAATAGGAGAGCCATCAGGAAAACACTCAAACTGTGCACTGAACTCTGCAAGAAAGTAATGCAAATCAATTTTTTTTGTGAGTATCTTGGTAGTTCAAGATTTCGAAATCAAGCATAGAGTTTTTTCATAATCGTCTGCGGCAAATATTTTCTTTTTTATTGTACCAATTGTTGCAAGGTATTCAGAATAGAGGAAAAAATTGAAGCCTACACTTTAACTCAATTCAGTCTCTTATTTGTTTCGGGCAATCTCAAATATAATTTAGAAAATAACAGAAATTGAGATAAAATGTGGATTACGCTGTACAAATTGTTCTTTGTTCATTCCTAAAAACATTTTGAAATTACAGATAGAACATAGTATTATATTTACCAACAGAATAGAGAATGGCTATGTAAGTAAAGAGCAAAGTATAAACGTTCGTCATTTTTTGCTGTTAAGTGAACCTAATTATTGCTTTAATGAAGAATTCGGTTGGCAGTGCAATTAATGCTTATTAGGGAGTTTTATCAGATTGCATGATATGTGTTATAGTCGTAATCGCTTTAATTATAGTCAAGCGTTCACGCCTGTGTTATTTCTGTGTACACTGTTAAAAATGTTTCTAATTCTACAAAATTTTTACAATTCTTCTGAAAAACAAGCTTGAGGAAACATTACAAACACGGTAATGGAATGACGAAATTCCAATACATGTATTAAAGCGTTTGTTAGACGAATATTGTGGACAAGGAGACCGCGGAATAATAGAAATTCAAGGAATGTATGGAATTCAAGAAATTTATAGAATTTAAGGAATTCCGAGAATTCGAGAAATTCAAGGAATTCGCGGACTTAATGGAATTCACAAAATTAAAGGAATTCGCGGACTTTATGGAATTCATGGAATTGATAAAATTCAAGGAATTTATGGAATTAATCAAATTCAAGAAATTCACTAGAATCACAAAATTTATGAAATTCACTGAAATCACGAAATTCAAGTAATTCACTGAAATCACAGAATTCACTAGATTCACGGAATACGTAGAATTCACGGAAATGAAGGAAATCATTTATTAAATTCGCAGAATTCCTGTAATTAAATAAATTCGAAAAATAGATGGCATGTATGAAATTTACGAAAAAAAAATAATTCTAGTAATTGATGGAATTCGCGGAATTGATAGAATTCCAAGAATTCGCCGCAATCACGGAATTAAAGAAATTCACTGAAACCGCAAAATGCACTGTGTTTTCGGAATCCATGGAATGAATAGGATTCATGAAATTCACGAATATTCATGGAATTTACGGAATTCGCAGAATTCGCGGAATTCATGCAACACCTGGGATTCACAGAATGCACGAAGTTTGCTAAATTCAGGGAATTCAAGAAATTAACGACATTCGAAGAATTGAAGGAAATGAAGGAATTCACGTAATCTATGGAAGTTGCGGAATTCAAGGAATTAAAAGAATTCGAAGAATTGATTGTATTGAAGGAATTCACGAAATTAGTAGAATTTGAGGAATGCCGTGAATTCCATTATTTCCGTGAAATCCATGAATTTCATGATTTTCATGAATCCTCGAATTCCTTAAATTTTATAAAGTCTATGAATTCCGCGAATCTTATGAATTCCTTGAGTTCCGTGACTCTTGGTTGTCGAAATCACCTACTTTGCGGTCACCTTGTGCGGGCTCGATCATCCAAAGATCAACAGAAAGGCAAGGTTCGTTCTCCACTCTAAAACGGTTGAACTTGCAACACCGCGGGTCCTTCTGAGTCGATACTCGATTTTACCTAAACTGCTTCTCATTACTGCTTCTCATTACTGCTCTCTGTCCGAGATTCATTAACCGACTACAGAACATGGCCACTGACCTCTCTCCATATATAGTAAACTTACCATAGACGTTTTGAAACCTGCTGGATCTCATCTGGTGGAATACGAGCAACTTCGACACCTCTCCGAAGAGTTTAAGTTGTAGCGCAAACAACTATCAGTTAGTACAAAAAGTTCTTTACTTTGATGCTCTTTTTTGAGTTTGGCGGTTTACTGCGGCTCGGCGGTCGTTTTAAGCATGCTGTTAAGGATTTCGAAGAGCGATGTCCTTTTAGTCTAACCAAGATTTCTATTCTGTCACTTACATGTTTCGGAATAAACATCAAGCCGTGTTACATGAAGCAAAGCAACTTACGTTATCATAACTACGGAAACACTATATGATAATTACAGGAAATTGTGTCGTTAAGAAAGTTTTGTAATCATTGCGTTGCTTGCTCTACACGTCGTGCCAGCACTTGCACTTAACTGGATTACATTGGCCCTATATGGATGCGACCCATTAAGGGTCGTGTTTAGAAGGCATAAAAGAACTGCATTGTGGTTATCTTTTGTCTCGCTATAAGAGCGGTCCATTTGGAGGCGTGCTCTTACTACACCACTGATGACTTCACAGCGACTTACAAACTTTTTGCTGCTTGACATTGCATAAGTATTTTTATGTACAGCAACTGCGGTACCAATTTTGTTGGAGCGTACAGACAGATCCGCACCTTTTTGAATAATGCCTCTGCGGTGTCATCGAACATCAGCCGTTATCTTGCTGATAACGAAACTACATGGCTATTGAACCCTCCAGCCCTCCCGCAATTCGGAGGACTTTTGGAGAAGCAGCTGTCCGCACTGTAAAATATCTTTCTCGTTAAGTAGTTGGATCTGACTTTTGAGGAAATGACAGTCTTTCGCACACAGGTGGAAGCTGGTCAGAACTCATGACTCTTCAACGATTCTCCAATTTTCACGTTTCCAGAACCTTCTTTTATCGACTGTAAGCAAAATCGATTGCAACACTGGTAGCTTACTAGACAGATGCACAAAGATTTTTGGAGGACATGGTCCTGTGAATACCTATAAAGACTTTAAATACGTCCGATATGGCAGAAACTTGTGCCTGAAAATAAGATCGGTGACCTCGCGCTTATCTTGCACGAAAACCTTCCTCGCACGAAGTGAGCTCTAGGTCGTGTCATCGCTGTACATACAGACGCTAAAGGTTATTTCAAGTCCATTACTACATGGCCTGCTACTGGGGCTTTCGATAAACTCATTTTCAATTTGCGTGTCTTACCGGTTCACCCTTTGGTGACCTACCTCGTGAGTCTCTTTTTAAAGTGACTGCAGTAAGTTGTCATTTTTCGTTTTCAATCATCGAAAAGGCGACGATTGGGGTACTTCTGCGTCTGCAGAGGTACCGTTCTTATATTTTCTATGCTAAGATACTTTTCGCCATTAGACATATTCAGGTATTTAGCGTCAGTACGTATACTGTTACAAGGCACGCAATTTGGAACTTCTTACTCTTTTTCTATTTATATACTATAAAATTGTTAACTTATTGCAGCCTTTGCCAGAAGGCAAGAACTTTCACGCTCTTTAAATCAATAATAATTTGTGTTGCTCAACAATTTAAATTAATAAATTTAAAAAAAAAATTGAATGATAGTTTTACTCTGTGAACCACATCTCCATTAAAAATACCCAAACTGTTTGGAAAAGGTACCAAGAATAAGATCATCGAATCTGCAGCAAATATTAATGCACTTTTCCCTGGTCAATTCAGTAAATAAAGTGCAATAAGCCGTAATATTAAAAAATGCATGTGTTTAACGAAAATAACCGCACCAAATTTCAAAAACCAATCTATAGAAAATTTTATCAAAAATTTTTTTAAGTTAAGCGGGCCAGAATACATTAGCAAAATAAAGCGTTACTAGATGCATAAAAAATTTCTGTATTGGTACACGCAGAAAAATTTCAAGAGATTATTTTACGGAATTGTTCCTTAGCTTTATTCACGCTTTGGCGCAAAACTAAAATCTCAGAATCCTTGATTTTAGATCAATGGCCGTTGCTTTAGAAGAATAGGATCCGACATTTTAGTTCTTGCATCAAAGCGTGAATAAAATCAAGGAGCAGTTCCCTGAATTAATCTCTTGGAATTTCTCTCCGTGTAGACTCTTGTAGTAATTATTTTGTAAACTCTTTAAAGATTTAACGTATTATTTAAATTTCCCAATCCTTACACCGTTAAAAATTACTTATTTATATGTACAAATTTAAGTTCACAAATGAAAAATAAGTTATTTAATTTTAAATGTGAAAAGCACTATCTATTTAGATATTACTAAAAAAATTCTTCAAATGTTAAGTAATTCTTTGTAGTACTGTAGCTACGATGTCTCTAACAAACAAAACACCCAATTTATTAATGACTACTTATTAAGGGAGAAACTCACTGAGACGGTCAGTATTAACGCAAAATTTATAGATTATTTTGATGAAAGTAAAATGAAAGTTTTCAGAAAACGTCATAAATCCTAACCTCATACGCTTCTGACTCAACGATGAATTTTGAATCCAAGTATCCACTCGCACTTAAAGATGATTGCGCGAATTTAGAACGATCAATAATTTCGCGCATGCTATTACGAAATAGTAGGGATAACGTGGGTCCGTGCGGGTCCCGAAGTCAGTCGAAAAGATTGGGGAGTTCTATTCCTTTTGGGAGCTCAAAGGGTGAGCGACGTTTGGTTTCCTGTCTGCGTTCATAGGAGATCAAGCAGGGAGTTACAAACTTTAGAAGCGATTTATAGGAAAGCAAAAGAAATCCTAAATCTGAACAGTTTTGCAACGTTCAGGCTATTTAACACGGGTTTTTCGCTATTTAAATTCAGTGTAATTCATAAAATAATTTCGTAATTAAATATGCATAAGTTGACGTTTAGTTTTGTGACAGCTTTGTACTTCATTTTATGAAGACCTCGCTGTGCAGAATTGGATGTTAATTTAGGAATCAAAGGGTAAATAATTTTGAGTGATTTTCTGAAAGTAAAGTCTTTAAATAAAATGTGAGTCAAGAGAGAATTAGTTCGTGACAGCTTTGTACTCTATCCTAATCGATGAAAACCTCGCTGTGCGAATAAGTTTTCAATTGTAAGCTCTGAACTTTTAATTTAATTCATGCAACGATTTACGTTACAGCTTTGCACTCTACTTCGTGGAGACCTCGCTGTGCGGAATTTTTGCACCTATTTTGAAAGAAATTTGAAAAATAGTATTACTTAATTCAAGTGAGTCTGACTTACCCGATTGTCGTGAATTTTATAATAGAAAGAAACATTGCGCAATCATATCTCACTTGAGTGATCCCAAGCATTTCATCTTTGGAAAATTAACGGTTCTCAAGTAGAATTATAGGTTATAGATCCACAGACGGCTGTATCTCACGCGAATTCGCTAGCTGCGAATTATTTCGCATTCATAGGCCTCTGGATCCTCAAAAAGAAATTTTTGTTCGCAGTGAATCAGGAGGAAACTATGTTAATTCCAAGGATTGCATTATTAATTAATTTTAATAATAAAGTTGTTAGTTGTTATTTATATTAAATAAAAGTAAATTTATTGAAGAATATATTAAAGAATATCATTAAAGAATCTTAATTATAATGAATTATAAGAGACAAGAGAAACGTTACACCACTTTGAACGCTAAAAAAGCCTATATTTGCGAATCTTTTCAAATAATAATATTAAATATACTCGTGTAAAAGTTAAAAGGTTTGATAAATGAAATTTAAAAATATAAGAAAACATTGTTAAAAATTTTTTTCAGTTTTTGCATATTAAAACTGTAGCACTGATTTTAGTGAAAAGAAGTAAAAAACGCTGATTTGATAAAAACCAATTTAAACTTTTTGTTGAAAAATCATAAAAAAACCTTACCTAAATTTAATCAGCGATACCTAGACCGTATATACCGCCTGCTGCTTTTTTCTGAACTTCAATTTCTTCCAATCTTGCGTCTTTTCGTTTCGTTCTGGCCTCTTTGAAAGACTGTGAGCTGCGTTGGTTTGCCTCTCTAATACGTAACTTATTGCGGTCCTTAGCAAATTCGATGGGAATCGGGCTGAGTTATTATTATTTATTATTATTATTATTATTATTTATTATTATTTCATGCATGGCCACCCAAGCACCGTTCTAGCACCTCCGTTTTCGTTAAGCCCTCGTAAATCGGCTTTAGTAACTCTTGAGCATCAGCAGAAAAACCAGGTGGATGTCCATTCGCTTTTTTAACAGCCTGATCCTTGAGATATTTGCATCAATTAGACGAGCAATGGGTGTGTTGAGGTTTGGCACCCAGATAGTAATATACAGATTGCAGAAAATGTAGGTACCCTGCTCGGATCTTCACAAAATTATAGTATGATATTTTTGGATGTATATACTTTCGAAAAATGTAAAAAAATCGATTTTTCAAAAGTATCAAAGTGGGTTGTACCCTTAATATAAATTATATCTGAAAAATCTATACACGCATGGAGAAAATGAAAATGTCAGGATATTTTGTCAGGCTATGAGCAGAAATCATGGAAATGGAAAAAGGACTGTCGTAGACCATTTTTAAGATTTAAGGGACTTTCTTTGGAAGAAACACAACTTAATAATCAGATAAAAGTTGAAGGCTGTAGACATTTGGAAACAAAAAATTGCATTTCCTCCCGCTGTGCTATTTCGTATAGTGCTATTATGGACAATTCTTTCAGCTTTATAATAGAATTCAGCACTGGTACTACTTAGACCTTTGATTCGATTACAATTAAAGTTTTGCTGCTAAATATTATTGTTGTAAAAAACCTTGTGAACTATATTTCGAAAGTGACGGTTTTTGTGGTTTATTTGATTCGTTTCCGAAGAAGACTTGCTGGGGCATTGATGAAAAATTGAAGTCATGTGAACCTTGCGAATATTGCCTTTTTATTATTATTTGTAATTTTTAATTTCTTTAACATGTCAACAGGATTTAGAATAAGAAACAATATTATATTTTAGTTTAATATTTTTCAAATGAAATTAATCGCGTGGATGATTTTCGTTTACTCGCTCTACTCTAAAATTCGATAAAATTGAGCGACGGGAGCCTACCGGAACTTCCGCGATCTCACTCGAGGTCAAAAAGGTAATCATACTGCTTTCCCTATTTACTTTTACCCGTACATTACGTTTAAGTTTAGTATTGTATGCATATATTCCAGCAAAGGCATCGTTACTCTCCAATGTCGCAAAAACATCACCATTAAATGTTGATAACACAATTTGTTCTTTATTTGACATGGGCCTAAATAAACCATCTGCTACAGATATTCGAATTGGCATATCTGCAGGGAAAATATATTTCCGAAGTTCAAATAGCCGGTTCGGCTTCTTCAAGGCAGTTAGCCGAATAAATTCAAGATGTTCAAGCCCATATTCTTCTCCATCAGACGAAACAATCATTTTACCAGGGGTAGATCTGTACCAGGCACGAGGAGACCTGGACCTGATACGAACAGTAGGCTCGCTAGGAGAACCTTGTCTGTCAGAAAAAGAAGAAGAGAAAGAAGTAGATGGTGTGACCCGAGGAACACGAGGAATAGGAGTGCCATCAGGTAAACAGTCAAACTGTGTACTGAATTCTGCAAGAAAATAATGCGAATCAATTTTTTTGTATAAGTATCTTGGTACTTCAAGATTTTGATATTTAGCACGGAGTATTTTCAAAATGCACTCAGGCAATTTTTTTTTTAATTTGTTACAAAATATTCGGACTAAGACTTAAAAATGTAAGCTTTCACTTTAATTCAATTTAGTTTCTGGGTTTGACATTCAAACCCATCCACTAACAACCGACATTTGTCATCGAATTCCATTTTTAAAACATACAAACAAATTTTCTAGATTCTGCCGAAATGAATTCAGATCAAATTTGAATTCATTTCGGGGAAGCTCAAATATAGTTTAGAAAATAATAACAATTGAGATAGAATGTGGATTACGCTGTACAAATTTTTCTTTACTAACGCTAAAAAACGTTTTTTATAATTATAGATAGAATATAGTATTATATTTACCAAAAGAATTGAGAATGATTATGTAAGTAAAGACCTGAGTGTGAGGGATCATAATTTCTTACATTTAAGCGAAAAACCTACTATCGCCTCAATAAAGAATTTGGGTGACAGTCCAATCCATGGACATTCAGGAGCTTCAACAGATTAATTGATATGTATTATAGTCCTTATCAGTTTAATTATAGTCAAGCGTGCTCGCCTGTAATATTCGTATTTTTAGTTGATATATTTGTCCCAGAAAATGAATTGGTATTGGAACAAGATAAAAAGATAGTCAATAATTTGAAAATCTAAAATAACTTAATTTACAATTGTTTCATCGCTCAGAGCGTAATAAGATTTGCTTAAATATAATAAATTATCTGAGTAATTTTAGTTCCTTACACAACATAATTTCATTAATCATTAATTTATGATCCAATGTTTGTAGACTCTTATCATTACCATTAATTCATTACTATTTTTATAATTCTAGTATTTCGTAACTTATATGAATTAATTGCTTTACCAATAATTTATTACCTTGACTTTAAAACTTCAGTTTCCTTTTAAATTAAGGGATCATAATATTTTAGTGAAGAATTTGTATTTGAGCAGACATACTGGCTTTTCCAATTTTTCAAACCTAAGGGCTTATATTTTTAACAGTTGAAATCCCATTTTCCGATGAGAACAACATTCGACGCTCGAATCATTGATAGATAGAATAGATAGATAGAATTTAATGTACTTCTATTAAAAAAAAAAATTATTAATCGGACAAAAATAGAAGTAATTATTTTCAAATATTTAAATTTATCTGCTATATCATCAGAGATTGTACCTTACCGACAGTAGATCAACCCTCCAAACCATGAAGGCAGAAGAATCTACACAATATCGATCACGTTAAGAATCTTCAATAACAGAAAATGTTTAACGTCCTAATAAGACTAGATGGAAAATAATATTTTTAAATTAAAGTTAAAATTATTTCTTGAAAAAAGGATCCTACTCCATCTTCACTCCATTGGGAATCGAACCACAAAACTTCTGATTTCATAAGTTTTGTGGTTCGATTCCCAATGGAGTGAAGATGGAGTAGGATCTTTTTTTCAAGAAATAATTTTAATTTTAATTTAAAAATAGAAAGCTCTAGACTTTTTCGAAGAAAAAAAGTGCTTTGGAATAGCGTTCAGCATTGAATCTTGTTAATTGCAGCTATCGTTAGCGAAATAAGAAACTCGTTATATCTCATCTCTGTTAAGTCTATAATGATTTTGTTCAAAAATTATTTTCGTGAAAGAGTGCAATGGATAATTTTTTATGGGTTACCGAAAAAGACTGGCTGGGGCATTGGAGAATATGTAAGCCCTGGAAACCGTATTGGATTGCTGTTTTAATATTATTTGTAATAACAAATTATTTGTAATCAAGTAAGATAAGGAAATCGGCGCCTACTGGATTTTCTTGTAAGAAGATAACTGCTCTTCATTGTTGCAGAGACGTCACCATCAAATGTTGATGATAAAATTTGTTCTTTAGTTGGCATGTGCCGAAAGACTTTTCCTTTTGCGAGTATGCGAATTCGTATCTCCGCTAGGGAAGTGTCAAGACCATATTCCCGTCCATCAGAAGAAGCAACAAAAGTGGTAGATAGAGCACCTGAGAGGAAAATACCTGAATCTGGGACGATAAACAGGTTCAACAGAGAAAAGAGACTTGGCCTGCCTTGAAAAGGAAAGATACCTGGCAGGAGAATAAGGTCTGGCCAGAGAAAGAGATCTGACAGGATATTACATTATTTTCTCGAATTAATTACTTGTAAGAAAAAAAGAAAATTTTTAAAGCAATCCTCCGTCATGATTATGTTAATTCCTTGGTTGTTATTTTTGACCCAATATCAGAAACAAAATTCTTGGCTTTCCAAATGTGATTTAAAGAATTTAAACGGAACAGTGACGGAAATTAGGCATAACAAGAAAAAATTTATCATGTGTTTAGTATTGCTACTTCCTTAGAATAGAATCTTTCTAGAGGCCTAAAAGCAGTGCATCAATGTTGAATATATCAGAGGTCTTCGTCTATTAGATTGATGAATTGCAGAAAAACCACAATATCCTAATTATTTTTGACACGAAAAATTCATTAAATTCGCTCTCGAGCGAGCGACTTTTGGATCTCGCGCTTTGCGCTTGATAATATATTTACCTCGCACTACGCCCTCGGTCTTTGTATATTCTTTGTACTTGTGCATAGACTTTTTAAAACTAAAGGTCAAAGCATTGACAACAGTAATGTGGTGCTTGTCAATTCTCTTTTTGTTAAAGCTCCTTCGGCTTTAATGCACACATTCTCATCACGTATCCCGTGCTTCGCACTCGAGTTTTCTCTTGAATTGGTATATCATTATCGTAAATGCATATTATTACAATTCATAACATGTATTGGTATGAAAACAGACGTAGTTTCATTTTCTAATTTCAAAACACGCGCATTCTTTAAAAAAAATGTTGTTATTAAACATGCACTTGCAACTGCTGTCGTTTTCTCATAAACTGAATTTGCTGATTTCCAATGTTATTTTTATAATCTAAACATCACACATACGGTCTCAACAGCAGCTTTATCTTCCTTTAAGTCGTAGATTAAATCCCCAACCTCAGTGACCCAGACTTTGTCAATTGAACTTTCTACCACATCGTCTTCTACATCGCAGTTTTCGTGCCCTGTCGCTTTATTTCCCAAACGTTCCCTAAAAGAGTATTTCAAAGCGTCTATGGTGGAGAGTCTAGCTAGAGCGACACTCACACGAAACCTATATTAATTAGGGGGAGGTGCAATTAGTTCAAACCGAGAGAGTTACAGCTGTTTGGTGTTTTATGCTGAGAAGATCACCGATCTTCAGCAGCGTTGTGTTAGTTGGGATTTAATATGACCCTATTTGCATATTCTCGGTCCTCCATTAGGCATGCGTTTAAGAGCAGACTTTAATGTTCTTTCACTTTTTTATTTTGCCGGAAAACCTTGCGATTAAATTAAGCAGAGGGTGAAGTCGCTAAGAAGATAGACATTTCACTTTATCCAATTTATTGATATAATTATTCAATAATTATAGTTCACTATTTCCTACAACGATAGCTGCAAGTTCTTAAAATTAAGTTGTAACATTTATTTTGCTTATTGCAAAATTTGATTGCCGACTCCGCACACACGAGGCTCTCGTTTTTCTATCTCGATTTGTACTAATTTTTTCCGTTTCGGGCGGTCGAGAAAATTAGAAAGAAAATAATTGTGTCACACTCTCGTACGTCATTCAGACCGAGTATAAAAATTAATTTCACCTCCGTGAACATATCGTCTGCCTCGTTCTAAATATAACTTGTAAGAATATTCCTTAATACTCGCAACAATCATTTGTGACAACGCCATCCGCTATGGTCAATTAATTTTAATGATCCTTAATTTCCAATGTTTTGTTAATCGATAATAAACAATTGATTTATAATAAACACCTTATCTGTCCTTACAGTTACAGCTCGCACGATATTATCTGAACCGGAATGGCAAGAAACACCTATGCCCAAATTCCATTTACAGAGAGGATTATGGTCATCGCGAAAGAAGAACAACTTCGTCTTCACTGAAATCTAATTTTTTGTTTTGCCATTTATACCTATTTTGCAGTTCTTGCAAGTATTTAAGAGACCATCTTTTCTAAAGAAGTTTACCCAATCTTTACAATAGCTTTCACCGTAAGAATTGATTTTCTGTAAAATTTAGAGCAGACCGTTTTGGAGTTAAGAGCAAATAAGACCCAGTTAGAAAATGACCACGAGATGAGTAGTATAAACTATCTACGTTATCTGAAATGGCTAATATCAGCCTGGAATTAAGGGTCGCCTCTATTTGAAAAAGAGGTGTTGGCACCTCCCCTATTGTAAGAGTATGATCACCTACTACTGTGTGAAGGTTATTTCAACACCTTTGACACCTGCTTCTTATAGACCTCTAAAATGAGGTACATAGAGAGGTGTGAAGTGTCACTCGATATTTTCTTAGGCGAAGAAGTGACTCAGATTTCTAACGTGGCGCAAAGCTCGAAAAGCGCTATAAATGTTTAAGAGTAAACCTCTGCTTCCTAGACATCTTTTGAAGGCGGCCAAAAAGGCAGCCGAGGTGGACTCACTCACTAACTGAACATATAAAGCATATAATATTAGCTGAACATATAAAGAGAGCTATGTAATCCTTGTGCGATTTATGGCCGCGTCCTATTCCTAATCAAACTAGAATAGGGCCTTTATTATGGAAAAATTTTGTCTCAGAATATGGAGAGTGAGCTTTGAACCACCATGTGAAGGTGTGAGATGCGCCTGTTCGATAATCACCTAAGACAAATTGTTAGTTTTGTAAATCCTTAGTGTACTTCTGAAGCATTTAAATTTCACAATGTCGTCCAATGAAATAAAATAACGATAAGAAAATTAAAAAACGATAAAAATAAGAAATCTCGGAATGAAGCGATTTTTAGCTTTTTTCCGAGATTTTTTATTTTTATCGTTTTTCAATTTTCTTGTTGCTATTAAATATTATTATGCTAAGATTGAAATCAGTTTCTTTAAGCTTCTTTTCTTGAAAACAAAATTCTCTGCAACCTTGCTAGATGTACTTTATATAAATTATTATTTAACCTCTCAAATATTTAACAAAATTAAGAAAAAGATTTCTAAAAAATTATAGTGTCTAAAAATCATTTATATCCTAAAATTGGATGACCTAATGATATTCTAGAGAATCTATTTCTCGAAAAACAAACATTCATTCAATGAAATTCATTCATTTTTTATAATTTCGCAGATTTATATGAAAAAAACTTTCTTTCTTTCAACAAACAAAAGTTTATCGTTCTACCGTAAATATATTAAAAAAGAGAAAAAACCACCAAAATAATTTTTCTAATGGATTGTAAATATTCTCTCTTAAATCGAATGAGCAAAATTATTTCTGGTTAAATCAGTATTTTGTATTATCACTTGTAAACCAATTATTTTTCGACTTCGACTGGGTGAGTTAGCAAGTGACTTCTCTAAAATGGGGCAACTGAAAATACCAGTGACGCCAAATAATAGATTCAACCAGTTGTATAGCGCTCTATATGCCTCTATATAAGCGGCTTCAACGAGTGAGATTTCACTGGTTTATTTTAAGAGAGCTGCATATGAAATTAGGATTCTTTAAATACCAACTTAAAATCATAATATCTTGAATACACAGTTCTGACATAGCTCAAATTTTAAGGCCACAAGAATAATATTATTTTGTCTTAAGCCTTCAAAGATAGTTACTTAACAGAAGAACCAGAGAGGTTGCATCGCGAAGTGGTACCAATGAAATTCTTTAAAAAATTTATTTATTATTCTAAAATGCAGTTAAAACAAAAAAAAACTTGATTTTTTGTGCTTATTTTTTGGTGATCCACTTTTCAAAGCTTTACGTGTCTGTAATTATTTTGGGACCACAGTAACCGGTGGAATAAATGTCTAAACTTTAAGAATCCATGGTTCAAAGATCGATTTATCGTTTTAATATCTTCAAAATGGCGTCTTAATGGCAAAATTTTTGTGAAAACATTCATGAATTTAAATTATTGCTATTGTTACCGTACCTTTGCAGCTTCACGGCAGTTTTGTTGTAACGTTCCCTCACTGTTTTTGCAACACAGTGGGCTGGATCAGGAATTTACTATTCAAAATCACCTACAGCCTACAATTCATAACTGATTTTTAATTTTCTTCAACAGAAATAATCAGCGATATTTGCGCAAGGGTGGCTAAAATGTATCGTAATACGCAGGTTTATGGTTATTATTATTATATTATTAGCGATTACTATTGTTGTTGTTATAATATTATTTGTTAATTCTTACTAAATATTATATACAAAATGGACTCTTATAAAGTCTCCAAGATAGTAATTTTCGACTTTCTTGTCGAATATGTCATTAAAGACACGAAAAAGTTGCTAAATTATTTGCAAGCGAAATACAGTCTTGATGATGATCGCTTAGAAATAGTTGACAGATATCTGAGCAGACACTTTCTTACACATTTCTATCAGAATTGAAAGTCACCTTTTGCTATTAAAAGCAAATTTGAAATGAAGTTTGAGAAATGGCTTTATTTAGATTTCTTTGTAGACTTTTCAGAGCTGAAGAGAAGTCCTGGAAAAAGATTGATTACAGAAAGCTTTGATGAAATTTTGGCTGCAACAAAGAGAGGCAGATTTATGACCTTAGAGGAAACTTATTCGGCAATCGAGATTCAAGAAGCATTTCTCCGAATATTGAGAGCTACTGGAAGAATAAAAACTGCTAACGCAATTGTGTCTCTTTTAACCGATAACAGTGGTGATTTAGATAATGTTTTTCAGAATTCAGATAAAGAAGTAGGATATTATTCTGCAGAAGAAGCTTTAGCTTTAATGGAAGATGCCAAGTTATCTAAGTATCAATACAATGTTATTCAATTTCAGGCTAAAACACGAAATGCGGATATCTATCCTTCGCATTATGAAGTTGCAAAAGCAAAAAAAGAAGGTTATCTATCCCAGGCGCAGGTCCATATAACAGAAACAGAAGCTCGCATCAAACTTCAGTCTCTAATCGATCACTCAATAACACGACTTTTTAAAGACCCTAATTTAAAACTTCCTCCTATAGATAAGAGGGTGAAAACTTGTAATTTAGATTTAATCATGAAATATGGCTGAGATGGAGCTTAAGATCAGGATACGTATACTCAGATGTTTGCGGACGAAGATTCTTCAGATACGACAGTGTTTACTATATCGATGGTACCATTATGCTTGAAGGTAAGTGAAAGTTTAGCAGTTGTTTGGAGCAATCCTCACCCTCGGTCTCCAAGACGATGCATACCAATAGCATTTATATTCGCCAACAAAACAAAAGAAATGACAAAAACAGAGACTCAAGAAATAAAACGCCAAATCAAAAAAATTGAAGTCAACCATGATCACTACACCAAATGGCGTCTACATAGTCAGAACTGACATGAAGTTGACTATGGTAGATGGTAGAGTCTGTCTAGCACTCTCTGGTACACTTTCATCGGCAAGTTGCTACATTTGTTGGGCTAAGCCAAGCGAAATGAACATAATTGATCGTGTGAAGCTGAAAGAAGAGATTATAACCAACTTGGAATATGGTATTTATCCTTTGCATGCAAAGATACGATCCTTTAAATGTATAATACATATAGGTTATCGTTTAGATTTCAAAAATAGATGTGCAAGGACAGAGGAGGAAAAAAAGAAAAAGGATGCTGCTCATACTCGAATATGCAAGGAGTTTAAAGAAAGGACTGTTCTGATCATAGATCAGCCAAGGCAAGGAACTGTTAACTCGAATAGTGGTAACAATTAACAATGGACGACGAAGAAGCACCCTCTTCATTAGCAGATTTTTGCGTGCATTTTAAAAGATTAATCCTTTTCTTTTCTTTCTGCATTCGAAGCTTCCCTTGCAATATCAAGTTCTTATTGATCTACCAGATGCAACTGTGGATGATAAGAATGTCATTTGCATTTTTTTATTTAAGTGGGAAGAAATGTCTAATTTCATCAGTAGAACAAATTTTTCATTTTGAGAAACTTAAGGACAGAGATTCATGGAGAGGGAACACATTCTGTATCAGAGTTTCATCCTTAATTGTATGATGAAAACTGTGACTGAAACGTTCCATTTCATGGACCTCAATGAAGCCTGCTGTTTCTTGCAGTTCGTCATCTCTTTGGGACTTTTTTACCATGTTGACAATCAATGTAATTGGTCAAATAAATTGAAAATATTCTTTTGCAATTTCAAAATACATACAGTAATTCCCATAACAATTTTTAGGATGGCTTGGAAATTCTGTTGCACAATCCTAAATACTCAAATTTCAGAAATAAAGAAATATTCTTAATATTGAAAACATCAATTAATTCGAACATTAACATGCAGCCTGTCAACATTGTTAATAATGAAGGATCAATTGCAGAATAGGGGTGTCATTTCTGTTTATTATTATTCTAAAAAATTATTACTCTGTTTATTATTTTTTTAAACATTTACTCTGGTGATCCTGCTTATACATTATAGCCTCGGACTAGGTTAAGTGACTGATCAGATTATAAAATTATGAGTTATTTTAACTAATTTACTACGAAGCTTAAGACCCCATGTGATGATGTTGTAGTTATGAAATTACGAGCGGCTACGAGCGTAGAAGGTGACAACAGTCACCTCTGCATGCGTTCTTAGAGCTACCATCTGCCGCTCAACGGGTTTTTGGTCGCTCACTTCCTGATGATCAAGAAAGTTTCTTACAAGGCGACAGATGTTTGATAAAATCGCCTTTTCAGCTGCTGCCAATACCCTACTGACTCCTAAATGTTCAAGATGCTCACTGCATCTAGCGTGCACATTGTCTATAGCCAAAATCACAATGGGATGAATAGATGCATGATTCATATTCCTCCATATGGTATTTACTTTATTGTCCATGGTGAAGGGGAGGTGACAACTCTACTTGGCGAGTTCCCCCGCAAGACTTTACCTCCGCATGCGGAACTCTGCGGGGGCGTACCTTTACGTCCCTAGCTAATCGTGCGAATACAATGAAGCAAAATTAAGAAAAACAAATGGAAGAGATGAACCGTAGCATTTGCGAGGAGTTTATAGGTCCTTTATACCTTGACGAGGAGCAATACTCAGAATCGAGGAAAGACAAAAGAATAGTGCACAAGCAATTCCTGAAAGTGAAATGGAAGACAAGTATCCACGCAGATTACTTCAACTACGTTCCGTACAGTATTAGCCGTCTGGGGCAGACTACGGAGTGAGCCCGAATAAAGAAAAGCCTAAGTCTGGACACAAACCACACCGAGACTTAGACTGAAGAAGCCCTGGAAATTCCCGCTTCTAATCACGGGAAAAGAGAGTGAATCCACCCAAAGTCGCGTTGTGGGCGGTGGCTTCAAATGAACGAGCAAAAAGTTAAGGACCGGAAACGCTTAAACGCCCGCGACCTCGACTCCAGGCAAAAATGAAAAAAAACCTGCTTCTACAAAGAAGCAGAAGAAGCCGCAGCTGCGAGCTCGATCAGAGGCGGTTTCAATCAAACCAACCGAGTATTTGAATTACGCAGAGGTCCTCAAGGACCTCAAGCAAAAAGTTAAGCTTAACGTTCTTGATGTAAAAATCAAGGTACTCAAGCAAATTATCAACAAAGAGTTCCTTGTGGAACTAGATCCCGATACGAAATGCAGAACTGTATTTTCAGCAGCTATTGAGGAGGCGGTTGGAGATGGAGGTAACGTACGTAAGCTATTGCCCCGCATCGAGATCGTGTTCCTGGATCTCGACCCAAAAACAAAGCCGAAGCACGGCTTACTGGCCTTATCCTCATGTGCTTGAAGTAATGCAGAAGTGGTTCCGAGGTCATGGGTTGGAAATAAGGTAGAAACCTTCTTTTACTTGAGAGCGTATCGAAAGTGGCCGACAAACGTATTTCTTCGCAAGGCCTCGAACGGTCGAAACGCACAATTTTTTGTACATTAAACTTCAAATGCGTTTTTCTTGAAACACACTTTTTTGGGGTGGTGGCCATTTGACCATTTGATTATTTATCAATAATTATTAATAATGAAAGGTAATACGACAGCCACTCATAGACTCTTTAAGAATCATTTGGGTTTTTGTGTTTTAGACGATCCGAATTTGAGGTAGCATTGCGACCGTTCCTTGAACATATGCTACCCCCTTAAAAAAAATATATATATTCATTTTTTTCACCTTAACCTCGTTGTTCGTTGCTAGTTTTTCGACTTGCAATCAAGGATCAGACGATGAATTTGGAAGATTCTGATTCTGATACTCAGAGAATGTTCATGAATTTGGAAAGGCGTTTTCTACGAGATCCTGTTCTGCATCCATCTTACACACCGACTATACAAAAGAATGCGGTTTTATGCGAGATGGACTCAGTGTCCAACCCTGATGAATTTTAATGCACTCAGGGTTATTTTTTACTACATCACTGCTTTATCAAGAAAACCAGTTTGAGTAGAAAATTGAGACCAGGCTTCATTGTTTCTCAGCAAAATAGTTTGGGGATTTCTCTTAATAAGCCACTCGATTCGGGGCCTAAACTCCAAGCAGAACTTCCAGGCGTCATACTTCGTTGGAGATTTTACTCGATCTTCTTCGCAGCGGACGTTGAGAGAACGTTTCGACGTATTTGAATTTATCCTGAAGATCTGTACTTTACACCAGCAGACAGAGGAGCCCACGACATCAATACAACCATTGAGAAACGTCGCCAAGTAAACTGACTTCTCAAGGAGGGTGGTTCATTTTTGAAGAAATAGTTGACAACCTGCAAGGATGTGCTACAAGAAGTCCCGCAAGATTGTAAAGAAAAACCATCGTCTTATGAATGTACTGAAAAGCTAATCCTGAACTTCTGACAATTCAGCTGATTGTGCGTCTCGAGGAATATCTCCTTTGCGCTTAAGATTCATCATCTCTATTGGACTGGACCCGAGAGGGAAGGTCCGGTGTTCATTCTGCAACGGTTGAACTGGCCACACCGTGGTCCCTTGTTTGAAGCTCTTTTTAGATTCAGGCGGTTGACTCTGACTGGAAGATCGTTATAAGAATGCGGCTAAGGATTTAAAAGAGCGATAGCCTCTAAATTTACCCAAGGACATTATTGGATCATTATAGGACGTTGCGACGTGAAGAAAGTTTTGTAATCGCTGCGTTGCTTGCTCTAGACATCGTGCATAGAAGGGCAGAGAAGGGCCACATTGTAGTTTTGGTTTGTTTTGCTACAAGAGCGGTCCATTTGGTCCTCCGAATACCTACAAAGACAATAAACACGTCCGAAATGACAGAAGCCTGTGCATCTAATTAGAATCGGTGACCTCGTGCTCATTTTGCACGAAAAACTTCCTCCCGTAAAGTGGGCCCTAGGTCATACCATTGCTATACAACTGTTGCTAAAGGTCATGTCAAGTCCGTTACTCCGCGAACTGCTACTAGGGCTTTCAATAGGCCCATTTTGAAATTCCTTGTCTTACCGGTTCACCCTTTGGAGGTGGAACCTACCTCTTGATTTTTTTTATTTGAGTGCAGTGAGTTGTCATTTTTTGTTTTTAATCTTCGAAAAAGGGAGGTTCGGGGGAATGTTCCGGATATGTCTTGACGGTTTCTCTAATTTTATATTGTATGAGTGCTGTATGGCGAGTGATTGTTCTCCTGTATCTCTTGAGTCTGCAAAGGTACCGTTGATTTCTTTTCTAAGATAAGATATTTTTCTTCGCTAGACGTATAAAAGTGATAAGGGTCAGCGTTATACATTTTTGGTGCTCAACAAGTAATTAACATCACTTAGTGACCTTTTTAACCGTCGACATTCTATTACGCATGCACATTTTTTCTTTTTTAGTGCCATTTATTATTAATATTATTACTTTCTTTTAATATTTAGTAATGATATTTGAGATATTTAGGAACATCCCGCAACACTAGTTTATAATTATTTTGTATAATGAGTGCCCTTATATTTAAAAAGTTTTTTTTAGACGGCTAATCTCAAAAATCACATTGAAAAATTTTTGTTTATTGGTTTCCAAAATATAAATTTAGAAAAATAATCGGTAATAGCTTTACTCTACAGAAGATTTTATCAATAATATTTTTAAGTTTAGCGGGCCAGAATTCATTAAAAAATAAAGCGTTACTAAATGTACGAATAAATTTCTGTATTTGTAAAGAGAAATTTAAAGATATTAATTCACGGAACTGCTCCTTGATTTCATTCACTCTTATGCGCAAGAACTAAGATCTCGGAATCCTTGATTTTAGATCCATGAATATTGCTTTAAAAGCATGGGTTCCGAGATCTTAGTTCTTGCACCAATATGTGACTAAAATCAAGGATCGCTTTCGTGAATTAATCTTTTTAAATTTATTGAAAATTATATGTACAAAGTTAGGTTCACGAATGAAAAGTCTGTTATTTAATTTTAAATATAAAAAGCACTCTATATTTAGATATTACTGACAAAATTTCTACAAGTATTAGATGATTCTTTGGAGTACTGTAGGTCTGACGTCTTTAACAAATAAAACACCTAATATATTGTTGACTGCTTATTAAAAAAAATTATACCTGGAAAAATGTATAAACAAATGTAAAAAATTGAGATGTCAGGATATTTTTTTCAAGATATGAGTAGACATCATGGAAAAGAAAAAAGTAAAGACGTAAACAATCTTAAGGATTTAAGGGAATTTCGTTGGAGGAAAAAAATTTAATAAGGAGACATAAGTTAAAGGCTCTGAACATTTTGAAACAAACAAAGCCACTAGACCGTTGATTCAATTAAGATTAAAGAATTGCTGCAAAAATAATATAATGTATTGATGGTTGCAAAAGAACTCTTGAACTGCATTTCGAAAGGAAAGGTTTTTGGGGATTATTTGATTCGTTTCAGAGAAAGATTAGCTGGGGTATTGAGGAAAGATTAAAGTCAAGTGAACTTTGTGATAATTTCCTTTTTATTATTATTTGTAAGTTTATATTACTTTAACATGTCAACACGATTTAGAATAATAAACAATCTTACATTTCAATTTAATATTTTTCAAATGGAATTAATGGTGTGGACGATTTTGTTTCACACACTCTACTATAAAATTCGATAAGATTGAGCGACGAAGGCCTACTGGAACCTCCGCGACTTCAACTGAGGTCAAAAAGGTAATCATGCCGCTTTCACTGTTTATTCTTGCCCGTACATTACGTTTTAGGTTAGCATTGTATGCATATATTCCAGAAAAAGCATCTGTACTCTCCAAGATCGCAAAAATATCACCATGAAATGTCGATAACACAATTTTTTCACGGTTTGGCATGGGCCTATACAAACCATTTACGAATATTCGAATTGGTATATCTGCAGGGAAAATGTATTTCCTAAGTTCGAATAGCCGGTTCGGTTTCCTTAAAGCAGTAAGCCGAATAAATTCAAGATGTTCAAGCCCATATTCTTTTCCATCAGACGAAACAATAATTTTAGCAGGGGTAGATGTGTACCAGGCAAGAGGAGACCTGGACCTGATGCGAACAGTAGGCTCACTAGGAGAACCTTGTCTATCAGAAAAAGAAGAAGAGGAAGAAGATAGACGGCGACTGGGAACACCAGGAATAGAAGTTCCATCAGGTAAACACTCAAACTGTAAGCTTAATTCTGCAAGAAAAGACTGCAAATTAATTTTTTGTTTTAGGCAAATATTTTTATTTTTTGTAAAACTGTTGCAAGGTATTCCGACTAAGGCGGAAAAATGTAAGCTACCACTTTAACTCTATTTAGTTTGTGGGTCTGAAATCCAAACTAATTCCTTAACAACTGATATTTTTAATCGAATTCCATTTTTTAAACATGCAAACAAACATTCTAGATACTGTCCAAATAAATTTAAATTAAATTTGGATTCATTTCAGGAAATCTCAAATATATTATAGGAAATGATAGAAATTGAGATAGAATGTGGACTACGCTATAAAAATTGTTGTTCACTAATGCTAAAAAATGTTTTTATACTTATAGATAGAATATAGAATTATATCTACCAACAGAATTGAGAATGACTATGCATGTAAAGACCAGAGTGTAAATGATTATCATTTTTTGCAGTTAGGTAAAAAACTAATTAATGCGTCAATGAAGAATTTGGTTGACAGTGAAATTAATGATCAATCGGGAGCTTTGTCGGACTATAAAATATTTCTCATAGTCGTTTTCACTTTAATTATAGTCAAGCGTGTCATGATACTTATCTATTTTATTTTCTATTCCTATCGCTTTTTTATATTCTTTCTGTCAAAATGATAAGAATTTATGTATAACTTCATACGTAGAGGCTGATTTGCTTCGAAAAAAATCATCAACAAGTTGTCCATATCCAATTCCTTCAAATTACTTTTCAAATGACTAAGGACGTAAATTAATGCCGAATGTGGATGATTCACTCGAGAAATATAATTATGATAATTTAAAATACTTATCAAAAAACCTTAAAATTTAGTTACTCCCAGAGTTACAATTGGTTTTAAGAAGGAGATCAAGTTTGGTGTGAAGATATTCGATACAAAAATGCTGTTTCATTTTTAATATAAAAAACGTTATATTTGGGTGAATAATTTTTAATTTGATTTCGTTAATTATTGATGGACGTTACTTTGTTCCACATAATAAAACTCTAATATTCTCAATAGATATTAAGGATTTTACAATTTCAAGCTTAAAATTTTACTTCCCATTATCGCGTTTAATTCGTTTTATATATACAATTTAAATTTTTCTCTACATTTAAAGTAAAATTTTGTTTTCACAAAACAAATTCGAGATGAAAAATTTTAAGAACATGAGTATGCCTACGGTCATATTGGCTTGGTCAATGTTTTAAAACACGTTTCAAATGATTAGATATTATTTAGAAAAACATCAGACTCCCTGTTAGAAAAATTTGAAAGTTGAAAAATCTATAGATGACTGAAAAAACGTGGAATTTTCAAGGCATTTTTTTACGATTTTAGTATACAACCTGAAGAAGACAAAAGCCAAGAGCTTGAAGTTCTCCAGAATTTAATGTACTTTAGTTTATAAAAAAAATATATTAATTGAACAAAAATTAAAGCCTCTAGACTTTTGGAAACAAAAAGTGTTTTGAAGTATCGTTTAATATTCAAAAATGATGGTGAAGAAGATTTTGGTGAAGAAGATGGTGAGCTGCGAGATGGTCAGGTAGATCTCAGTAATCCAACAGCTGGCCAGCAAAACCGTCTGCAACAAACGGTAAGCAGTGTAACATGAACTATGCCTGCTGAGGATGCTTTAGCTAGCGTTAGCTATTTGCAGACAACCACCTTGACAGAAATACGGTGGGAGAGCATGAAGTGGGACACCACAATGAAAATGGAATTGGTGCGTCTCTATTACGAAAGTGCGAAGTTTGAAACAAAAATGAAAAAAGGATACAATTTAAGAACGAAATTTGATGTAAAGTATTATTCAGAATTTAGCACCAAGAGATCTTATCGCTAAGATGATGGACATCAGGACTAATCTACATGTTACAGAAAACCGAGCAATGGAGATTAAACAACAGGTTGATTTAGCGTGGAAAACGACGGCAATGAACATCAGCTAAAGGAAGCCGCGACATACGGTCAGGCAGGGGGAACTGATGTTCTTCTTCAACCCATTGATGACCCAACACCACCACATTATGATACGTGGATGGTCTTATACAACCAGAGGCAGAAGCATAGGTTCAGAAAACAAAAAAGCGACATAAATGGAGATACGTTATTAACAGAGATATTATGCGCCTTTATTTTTTGCCAGAGAAATGCGAGCAAAGTGTGAGCAGAGAACATCATAGACTCTTATCACTTAAACACCCAGAGACTTTTCAATCCGGATGTTAATAACGATAACTTGTGAAATCTCGTTAAAACTATAGCACCTTGAAAGGAATTTTGGCCATGCTTCACTAGAGTTCAGATATGTAGAACAAACACTCAGGCATTCTCTGCCCAAAATAAACATAAAAAATGATCTGCGTGCACTAATAGAACACTTCAACAGCAAGCTTTTACCTGCGAGTTTGAACGTAACACGAACTGTGGTAGAGTTGCAAACTCTTGTATACTATGCAGCTGTAGCAACCGTTAGAACGTTGGGCCTAAGAACAAGGCCTGCAAATGCAGTTTTTGTCCCAGCGAGGGATCGAGATTTACCATGGATACTAAATAAAGGATACTGATAAACCATGTTACTAAAATCATCCAACCTCGGTACATCGAGGCATTAACACCAGAAATATTTGATGAAATTATGGACTGCCAACCACAGAGACTCGATATTTTTACTTCCAGATCGGTATAAGAGAACCAGTGCACGAACGCAACAAAATCAAAACTTTCAGACAGATGAGAGAAGGTTCTATCGTGAACTGAGTGTAAAGAAAAATAGCCAGCAAGACACTGAAGTCCCGCAATTGGAACATATGACTAACTACTAGACGGGTCTTTAGGGTGAAATCAACAGATGCAATTTTCTCACTGCGTGGTTCAAACTAGAGAAGGGAAGGGCAAACAATAGCACTGAAATGCATCTGACAAATATCAAGGCTTTAGATGTTCAACTGTCTTAAGCAGCCCAAGTAAATGGAAGCCTCCAGGCCCGGACAAGGTCGAGTTTTTTAAATTAAAAATTTTTTCTTTCTTCTTTAAAAAACGGCTCCGGAAATATTGTGCTTTTTATAAAAAAACAATTACAAAAGCTCCCAGACAAAATATCAAGAAAATGATTCTTGGTTTTTGTATCTTTGTGTTGGAGTGATTCAGACGCAATTGTGCTATGTTCGCCTTCGTTCTTTAAATAGTTCTTTAATGTATTAGAAACCCAACAGGAATGTGAATCTTTATTCGTAACGTAGTCGCAAACTATTACACTCAACTCCTGAAATAAGCTCTGTTTCTGGCCTCGAGATCTGCTCGAGATCAATAGACTTAAAAATTCTATAAGTTGCAGTTTAAAGTCCCAAAACTCCCTTGCAAGGGATCAATGATATGAAAGGATATTGGCTGTGCGTGTGTGTGTGTGCGTATGATCAGATGAAGAACTGTATCTTGTTTTTCAAATGTATAACAACAGTTCACTTAATGATATTCATGTTTTTGAGTTATTTTTATGATTTACTTAAATCCCTAAAACCTAAAAACCTGTTCACACACTTTTTAAACGCATTAGGGTGATTCTTCTTCAATTGCCCTAATAATTTGTCCGAATTTTTTTTCTATATTTTGCATTTGACAATGTTGATTCTAGATTTAAATTCTTTGACCGAAAAAACCAATGTATATCGATTTTTACCATGACAGCATACTTATTGTAGAAATACAATAGACATATGATGTCGTAAAGATGTCGTAAAGATGTCGTAAAGATGTCGTAAAGATGTCGTAAAGATGTCGTAACGATATCGTAACGACGTCCCCAAATTTTGTGCCCACTGGAAAATTTGGACGCAATTTTGTGTTAGCAATTTTTTTTACCACCGTTGTTTTACCACTTTTTTATTACTGTCCGCTTGGCTAAGTACATTCTCTCTTTCAAACCTGCTCTTACCAAATCCCCAAATTCCAAGGCCTCAAGTTCCAGGAATATTGTTTTGTATTTGTACTTCGTCGAAATAAAGTCGGATTACATTTGGATTCATTTCGGGAAAGCTCGAATGGTTTGGAAAATAATATAAATTGAGATAAACTGCGGATTACCTCGGAGAGATTGTCATTTGCAAATGCAAACAAAAACTTTTTTATAATTAAAGATTTAATATAAAAATGTCTTTACCAATATAATTGAGAATGACCATCCAAATCGAAACCAGAGTATAAAAAATTGTCATTCTTTGGATATATAATATAATTTTCAGACTTGGGCCACATTGATATTTATCACTGGGTATTCAACTTATGCTTCTTATATATTTTATTTTTAACTCCTATCGCTTTTTTTGATGTTATTTTTATCGCTAAATTTATAATATCCCAGTGGGCATCAAATTTGGCTACGTCTTTACGACATCGTTACGACATCTTTACGACAACTTTACGACATCCTGTATCTATGTCGTTTCGGTGGCTTTGTGATATAGTACAAACATCGCCAGATCATAAGAATTATTTACGACATCGTAAATACACCTTAACGACATGGAAATAGGGTGTCGTAAAGTTGTCGTAAAGATGTCGTAACGATGTAGTAAAGACGTCGCTAAACTTTGTGCCCACTGGGATGTGTTTTAAAGTTTTTTTTATGAAAAATAATCTTTTACCTCTTCAAAAAAATCATCAACAATAGGATTCCAATTCTTATGCACTGAAATTTAGAAACAAATAACAGGATTTTATCGGTTAGAGTAAACATTTAATAAAATAAAATATTTAATAGGTAAAGGAATAAAGTGAATAAAAGTCATTCCAAAAGAAACTTTTTTGCAAAACACGAAGAGGGAATGCGCGAGATATTTTTTTTTATACAAGATATTTTCTGGGAACGAAAAAAGTTTTCAGAGGATGGAGTCACTGCGCTTAAATTGGTAATAATTCTAAATAGAAAATACTTCTATTTACAAGGAATTTGCAATTAATGTATAATATGATTAACTATGTTTAAAAAAAAATTACGTAAAAAAATGAAAATTCGAATAAGCACTATGTGCACATTTTAATAAAAAACATACACCATTTTATCTGCAAATAAAACGATATTTTCATTTTTAAATATCCTTTCGTAAAATTATAAAAAATTGAATAAACATGATATATTTGAATACAAAATTTGAAAGGTTTTATCTTAAACTTAAACTTTACGTTTATTAAAAAAAATGTATAGGAATATAAGAAAATCAAATAAGACCTATGTATTTTAATGAAAAGTATCGAACATTTTATCTTAAAGTGAAACGATGTATCCATAATGTATAACATTCTTTCGCAGATATAAAACAATTAATAAAGCGCTGTTTTTTAACGCATGATATCGAAGATTTTATCTTAAACTGAAACTGTAACTGTAACTTAATCTTGAAAAATTCTTACCTGTAAATATAAAAAATTCAATAAAAACTATGTATTTTTTAAAAATTATGGAACATGTTATACAACACCTTTATCTATTATTTTTTTTGTTTAAATATAAATAATGAATTAAAACTATACCTTCTTAATTTATTCATTTATTTAAACTTAATTTTTTCACTAATTAGTCCTCAAATTAAATAAATTGTTTATTCCAATAAATCTTTTGTTATTGTATTAAGGTTACCGTTGTTAACGAATTGCTCATTTATAGCAACATCTGATATTATTATTATTATAATAATTATTACTAAAATTTCTTTTGTATTAAATTAGTTCCCTACCCCAGTATAAAATTAGAATGTATGCTTTTTTTCAAACTTATTTTTTGCAGAAATACTTAATGTAATTTTTAAAGACAAATTTGGAATGCAAAAATAAAACAGAATTAGGCTTATGCTTTATGCAAGAAAATAATGTCCAAATCTTTATGTAATTAAATAACAAAACACAAAGAATATTGAAAAATGCCTTAAATAGATTTTTTTTCACGGTCGAATACTTCTGGAAAATATAATTTATTTTTAAACTTAGGATTTCATGGAAAATGTTTTGGCACAGTTGATTTGATTTGACGTAAGATGTAACAAAAACCACTTAAAAATATTGTTTTGGTCAATTGTTGAATGGCGTTACATTTCGAAACAACGAAATAGTTTACTAATTAATTCTATTCGTGCCAATATAATTTGAAAATGCATGTGATTTTATGCTAGAAAAAAGGATTGTTGCGATTTTTCTGTCCTAAGTTGATTCCATATTTCACCTACTTTTCTAGAAATACTAAGTATTTCGATTTTTGGAATAAACAATGGATTTTTGGTCAAAAACTACCGCAAAGGGGATTTAATTTTTTGTCAAGGAATAGTTATAAGATATTTTAAATGCAAAATCCGAAATCATGGAATTCAAATGGAAACATATGTTTCCACAGTGAAAAACAGTGATTAGTTATTCATTGTCACTTCTAAACTTATAGTTAATGAAGAAGGACTTATTTTATTTGTTTTTGAGAAATGCTGGCTGGGGCTTCGACGAAAGATTAAAGTCTTGGGAACATTCCCTTTTTATTTTCCTTTCTAACAAGATTTCAAAGAACAAAACATCTTGTCATATGGGCAACCGCAGGATTTCGCCGGGAGCGGGTGCTAATCTGAAAAATTGCACCCGCTTCCAGCGAAATCGCGCTAAAATTTCAGCCACAACCACGTCTCACAA